>NW_028233037.1:3600000-4034108 GCF_057557595.1 Rhyacophila brunnea
CCATTTCTCTTTTATAGCAAAAGCTATGTTATTCATGAACTTTAGATATATGTATCGTCAAAAATCTGCAAATTTAAAGCCATCTACATATCTTAATATGAACATTAAAAGATAATATATGCATTGAAAGTTTTCTTTTTATCCGATACATTGCCATATATATCCTTTTTTCCCCCAATGATAAGTTGTATTTCAAAATATATCTTTGTAGACTGATCGATATGTGAAATATATGAAATTGTAACGTTGATTTTTAAAATTTCAAAGAAAGCTTCTTATTTTTTCTTATTGTAATAATATTTTAGATATCTTATATGCTTAAAAAGACTTTTGAGCACATATTATTTGAGAAAAGGGGGGTAGTTTTATATAGAAACGGGAGAATATTTCATCTATGCATTAATAGGCCTTATGATATTTCATGTTTGCATCTAAAAATTGGCAAAAAAAGATTGAATTCTAGAAATAACCCGTAAATAAACGATAATATTGAAATTTAACCCATATAAAATAAAAAAAATTAAATTCATTATATTTATTAAATATTTGATATTATTGCAATGATAATCGTTTTAAAGTATTGTGGGCACAGTCAAAGAATTTTATGCCTGTTCATATATTGGTAAAGAAAAAAGACGAGATACATGCCCTTGTACAAACAAAACACAGAATCAGAATTAAAGGTGATCAAATATTCATAATCTTGCCATTTTAATTATATATAAGAATTCAAAGTATCGCGTAAACAATATCAAAAATAGTAAAATAAGCAGTGGAAATATTATAAGGCTGAAAAGAGTTACAATGATCCATATTATAACTAAAAAAATCTTCATCAGGTTTCAGTAAACTTAAAATTAATTATTGCGCTTTTTTAAATTAAACAACGCATCAGATAATTGTATAAATGATGGATTTACCCTAATCCACTTTTTTATTTAATATAAAATTTTATTTTAGTCATTTAGCTTCAAATAATTTGTACGTATTCTATAAATACACAAAGCATACTTATAATTTTACAATCTATTTAAGTCAATGGTTTTTTTATTATAATATATTTCATGCTATATTTTTTTAAATTTTATTGCCACAGATATATTTTTTTATCTTAAATTTTTAAATATAATGAAGTATTTGTGAACTCTAAAAGTCATCCATAAATTTTTTTTGCAGTACCGATAAATTTTTGTAGAATTTATGAAGTCTTTTTGATGATTGGTGATACTGAGAGATTCGAATTCATAACTGGTGTAATTCCTCATATTTTTTATAAATATTCAAAATTCATTTTTACATGGAAATTTCGGTTATATCTTTAGATGTGTGAACTATTTTCCGAAAAATTCTTATATAATATTTAAAAGAATTACAAAGCAAATTAAGATTAATATATACGGATCACAAAAAATTGTTCACCGGACAAGCCAAATCTTGAATGTTTTTTTAAATAAATAAATTTATAAACAATTTTCTTCTGTGGTTAGAGGAATCTAATACATCCAAAGAATTATACTAAACCAAAGCTATAATATCCTTGAATTTCTTTAGATATGTCCTATTTTGAATATGAAAATAATGAAAAAAGAGCACAAAATATCAAATTATTCTAATAATTCGTTTAAACGGAAAATATTGCATATTACTTGCTAAAATTTTATATCTTTAAAACCTTGGTCTTGATAATGGTTCAAACTCGAAATTTTGTCAAATATAAACAATAATATGAATTTAACAAAAGCAACTCCAAATATATCTTCATCAAATTTTACAAGCTTTGTTATACAAATACTTTGACCACGGAAATAGTGCAAATTTAGAATTTAGTGAGAATGAACAACTAAATCATCGTTAAAAATACATTACAATCC
Organism: Rhyacophila brunnea; assembly: GCF_057557595.1. Taxonomy (NCBI): domain Eukaryota; kingdom Metazoa; phylum Arthropoda; class Insecta; order Trichoptera; family Rhyacophilidae; genus Rhyacophila; species Rhyacophila brunnea. Next base: position 3,601,872 of record NW_028233037.1, read on the forward strand.
AAAAAGTAATTTCAAGAAATCCAAAGATCCCATAATTAACAAAGATATGTATTTTATTTTAAAACTATAATAATATATTTTGATTCAAACCACCCAGAAGCCTTTTTAATACCTTTTTTTTCAACCCAAAATTCAAATATCTTCCAACATTATAAATATTTGGTGAAACTTTACAAATAAATATTTTGTTTCCAATGTCTTTAGGCTTTGTGTCTACAGTAAATATTTTTCGTATCTTTTTGTGTATTTCTTTAAAATTGATAACCTCATCTCTTTCTCTGTATATATTGAGCCTTCTAAGCTCTTCGATGTTTTTTCGTTCATAAAAAAACATATCGAAACGTTTTTTGGTCGAGAGATTTTTTCTTCGAATATTTTCAGTGGATATTTGTGCAGAAAGAATGTAATCATTTTCACTTGCATTTTCTAAATACTTTACGACGTGATATATTATATCGTTTTGCATTTTTATTTAACTTTAAATGGATTGAAATTTTAAATCCATTAAGTCTTCTTGTTTAAATTCGATTGGTTTTGTAAATTTGATTATCTCCTTTCCCGAACATAATCTATGATTAATTAACTTTTTAAATTTAACCAATTAAATTTTATATCCACAAACAGTTTTGTTTCAATTCTAAAAATTTAATAACCAATAAATATGTACATAGTTTAAGGGGTTACATTCATAAAAGGTACCAAAAGGAGCTAGATGCCACAAATCAGATCGATGCATATATACAAACCTTGGGATTCTGTAAAACAATTGAATTAATAGGTCTCAAAAGGTGGAGAGGTATTGAAGAAGACTTTTGAGAGGTGGAGATAACCAAAAGTATAATCATGCTGTGCGCGCTTTTATTAAAGCAAGTTGTGCTCGAGAACAAAAACTAAAATTATAACTATAAACTTAGCCCATAAATAAAAAATACTAAGGTTACATCAATTATAATTAATGACTTTAGTGAAATACTGAAATTTTGTATTTTTATCAAAGATTGATTTATTTAAAACATGTTGTTTTATCGAATCAAATTAATTTTAAGATCTATTATTTAATAATTTTTAAATATTGAATTATTTCTAATATGACAGTGTATTAATATTAAAATTATTATAAAGTGGGATTAGCAATATTTCATATGATTTAACACAATATTTGTATACTTTTAGCAGGTTTAAAAATTTTTTTGCTGCATGTTTGAAAAAAAATAATAAAATTTATTATTATCTTATTTCAGCAAAAAGGTTTTTAGGTATTTATATTAACAAGATTTCACGTTCAAAAATTTATTTATTCTATATATTGCTTTTCTGGGGTAAGCACTTAGGTATTTATCTGGTCTTATAATATAATAGATAAACAAATTATTGAAATTTTTATTTTAAAATACAAAATAATAAATACTATTATTTTCACATATTAACTTTTTCTATAAAATTCTTATATATTCGTTTAAGAAAGTATATCCCTACGTATTTTGTGCTCTTTTATGCATTCACCAAAATCCAAATATTGATTTTTGCATCGATCTAGATTTTTTAAATAAAATATAAAACGATGGTGGTTCCATCTAAGTTCGTGTGACCTTCAAAGCAATTTATTATTTCTTTGATCAGAATTTTCTCAACTTATAAAGAATTATTCATTTTTTTAATCGTTTTAATTGTTTTTATTGCGTTGTATAGGTAGATAATTTTAACACCATGCTATTTATCGGTGCAAAACTTAATTTTTTTCTTCGAGTTAAGGCATATTAGAATACAAAAGACCATTTCATTCAATATATTTATAATCTGATATTTGCAAATTCTACCCGAATGTTTTCCTCTTAACAGATCACTTTTTTTTCTTTTAAAGTTGAATTTTGATATAAGTAAAACTTTGAGGCAAAAAGAAATAAATTAAAAGAATAATATCCGGATCTTTAAAAACAGAGAATAAGTTATAATATGCAGAATAAGCGTGTTTATTGGTCATTTAAATGTTAAATTCAAATTTGACGTGTATATTTTCGGTTTTAAAATATCGTGCCTATATGAAATAATCTATGTGAGAAATCAAATTATAACTTTTTACAAAAATTAAAAAATTATTGTGCAAATATTTATTTTTTGAAATTAAATTCATTAATATAAGGGGTAAAAATTAAAAACAACAATTTTTTAGTTTGAATTTGAGGGGTTTTATATGTTAGAAAGTACATCTATTATCATTCTAAAAAATTTTTTTCAAGATTTTAATTGAAAAAGCATCATATCATTATCCTTTATTTAAACAAATAAAAATAAATCTACAAGTATGTGTTTCGGCAAATTTTTATTTTTATTTATACCGATCGAAATTACACCCCTTTGTATATTAGTAAAAAAATAAACATTTAATAAATCCTCTGTCGCATAGTTAACGAAACCATGAAAAAAAGAAGCAAAGAAAAACGTAAAATAACTTCGCAATAAGTCTCCATTATATTTAAACTATTTTGTCTGTGTTTAAACAATATGGTTCATAATTGAAGAATATCTTATTCTGTTATCAAGAGATCTGATAGTTTAAATATCTTGAACCTGTTTTTTTTTAAAAATAAATAAAAAATTTGATACAATCAAGAAGCAAATCATATACAGACAGTAATTAATCTTGTTACTAAAATAAAAGATAATTTTTTTTTAATTTGTAATCAAAGAAGCCTGTGACCATAAATCACCTCGCGAAAAATTTTCTAACTACGACTATCAAGATAATTAAGTATAGAAAAGAAAATCACATTAGCATTATTTTATTGTAATTATTCAGAAAATTATGGAATATTTTTCCAATTGAAACCATAAATTAAATAACTCGTCGATTTAAATATAATTTTTCAAGTTATAATAAAATTATGTTTTTTAATGGAAATTAATTATTAAGGCGTTTATTTTTTAAATTAAACTGGAACCAAATAAATAGGTTCTCAGCAATAATTAAAATATGAAAAATACCCTTGCAGGGATAAATAACTTTATCCAGAGTTTAAATACGAAAGAGTTCATCAGTTGATTAATAATGTATAGAAATGATCACTAAAAACGTAGAATACGTATTAAATATTTGCAGGATATATCTGAGTGTATGAAAAATATCAAATTTTTATACACATAAAAAGATTCTTTATGCACGATGACACGGTGTAAGCTAACGAAATCATGTATAAAGAAAATGGAGAGAGATTTTGTTTATATTTATTAATATAAAAATATCAGCAAGCAATAAAATTCTTTTTAACAGATTATTATCAAATACCGGAAAAAAATCTTTCCGATGGTAAATAACCAGCGGTCACATACCGTTAGTAAAACAAAAATTATACAGAAGAGAAGTATTCAAGGGTATCGATCTAGTTTTCATTTCTAAATGTATATGAAATAGTCGATTATTACTAAAATTAATGTCAATTTTGTTGGAATTATATTAGAATGCGGAAAAAAATATTCATTATGTTCTTTATGTGAAGTATTTATGTGTTAATATATCTTTTAGTCTACGATAAATGTTAAATCAATACATATTTGCTATGCGTTCAAAATTTCAATGTTTGCGAGAGCTTATACAAATATAATTCAATCCAAAGACATTCTATGTAGATCTAATTTTAGAGAAAAAATTATATATGCTTAAAAATAATTGCCATATAATGGTTTTGTAGCGCCTTTATTATTTTGTTTCGATTTCAATAAAATGATTAAATAACATATAATGATGTTTTATGGTTTATACGGAAAATTTTGATCATAAAAAAAAAATTGAACCACTTTACATTTTAAATAGAATGATAAAAATGTATCTAGATCCTAAAGAAAGAAACAATGTTTATATATGTTTTAAATCTTATTTTTGAAGATGTTTGGATAGAATGAAAGGGATAAACCACTAAAAAGTGTACAGCTAACACATCAATTGTTTGAATTGGAAGAACTATCAAAGAATTATTTGATTTTTTTTTGAAATTTCATAAACAGGAAATCCCAACGGTGTCATTTCAATTATTTTCATGCAATAAATGATTTCCACCAACCATAATAACCAAAAAAATTGTTTATATTTAGTAATATAATAGTTTGAAACAAATATTATTGTTTTATTGAATTGGTATAGCTAGTTCTGGCTTATTAACAGTAGTTTTGAATGAGAATTAGAGAAAGTATAACATTTTAGCGTACGAAATTGGCTAAATTTTCAAAATAAACTATAAATTAGAAATCATCGCAAGAATCTTGAACTCTTCAGTTTTGAGAGAAGAAGAGCAGTTGATGAAGATAGATCAAGGAAGGTGTCAAAAGATGTATCAGGAGTTGTGAAATATTTTTAATAGAGGATCAAGTCTAAGTATATATATAATCGATAAAAATAAACTTAACCCATAAATAAAAAACTAACAAGTTTCTTCTATAATAATTTAATATGCAACATACCCGAGTTTACCCCTAATAAATAAAGACTTTTTAATCACAAAGCTATTATAAATTATAATTTTTTTTTGTTTTCATTCATTAGGACCCTTTAATTTGTTAAATATATTAAAAACTTATAAAATTACTAAATTTTTAGTTTCAAAGAGAGATCAATTTTCTTGAAAAACAAATATATGAAATCAATTTTGGTATTTTTTATTTATTTAAAAAATAGAGAATAGTTGGAGATAGATGTTAAATACATCATTTAACATTAAAGAATGTATGTATCGAACCCTGTTCTTTTTATAATGTTAAGCCTATACTATATATTATTACTGTATAATTGAGTTGAATTTTTTTTAATATGAGAAGGTATAAAATTGTAGTATCCTGCATAAATTCCACCTCCGTGTGTTTGAAGTCCTAAACAACACAATTCAAATCCAATTCATGTTTTTGAATAGCGTTTAAAAATTATTATAGCTTTATAATTTTGTTTTTCTTATTCAAAAGCAAAATATATGTGCATATAAAAAACCTTTTATTCTAAAATTCAATTTTTTTATTTATAAATCGAAATCATGAAATTGCCCGTGTAATTTATATGATATCACCATTTTTGAATAATTTAATTTAGGTTTCTATAAAATTAACAAAATAAACTTCTATTATGAAATTTATTTTTTGAACACTTAACTTAGTTCTCTCTTTGTTGCACAATATCTCGTACGTCTTATTTTTTAGACTTTAAGTACTCTCAGTTTTCAAGAAATCAATGAAATACACCGTGTATTTCAATAAATCAGAAAACATAACCGCCATTAATATTGAATAACTTCATATTCTACAGATCAAAGGCATTATTTTCTTATTTTTATATCAATAGTGCTTTTGTGTAAGCACCAGAAGTTTTTTTTTGGTTTTAAAAAATATTCCAGGACCCTTTTATCGATAAAGTTGTTATGAATCTTCAACTTATCTTTTAACTCAAATTAAAAACAAAAATGTTTTATTATTTGGTTATTCAATGATAAATATCATTGGGCTGAAATAAAAAGTAAAAAAAATGAGTGAGATGAAGAACATTCCGTGATATATCACAATAAATATGGGCAAAGTGATTTTTATGATATTGATGATAAAATCATTAGATTAAAAAGAAACATTATACAAAGGTTTAGTTTTATAGTTTCATATTTTTCTTAGAATAAAATATTTAATAAAATTCTTATGTTTCTACTGCTATAAAAGGTATTTAGATTTTTAAAAATCCAAATTAGAATGAACTAAACAGAAAACAATTGGCTCTAGAAATTGGATATTTAAATGCACCCATGAATAAAATTATCGGTGGAAATATCTATACAACAACGAAAAATTTGTGTATCTTGTTAAATTTTTTTCCGTTAGCAACAAAAAAAATTTACTTGAACTGGATTTTGGTAATTCCAAATATGTTTATAAATAGCAACAAAATACATAAAACTTCATATTAAAAAAGATTAAAATTTCAAAAAATTAAAGAAGCCGTAGACTGACCGAAAAAAATAATAGAAAGCAAATTCACAGAGATCAAAGTATACAAAAGAAAAAAAAACAGAAATTAAATCTTTCAAACAGGATAGGATATTTTTGCTATTAAAAAAAGAAGAACTGTATCGCTCTGATCAAAATTAGCATGACTAGAGTCGACTATACAAAGATAGTTGAGAGCTAAAAATTGAGAAAATATGATCCGCTAGCTTTCGAACTGTCATAAAACACAAGTTCAAGATATAAATTATTCCATATGTTATAACTTGGGAGTTTATGGTGACATAGTATCATAAAAGATACCAGAAGAATTTGAAGAAACGTATCAGAACGAGGTATATATAAACCTTGAGATTGAGAAGAACCCATGTATTAAAAGTTCTGAAAGGAGGGGGGCATTAAAAAGACTTCCAAGAGGTGAAAATGGCCGAAAGTCTGAGTACACTGTGCGCATGGGGCATCGAGCAATTTTTGGTCGAGATCTAAAAATTTAACTATAAATCTAGCCCAAAAATAAATCGAAAAATTCAAAAAAATAAATCTATCATTAATTAAAAAATTTGTATGTGAGTTAGTCTTTCGTTTAAGGTAATCTATTTTTGATTTCCAATATTAATTTTATTCATTATAAATTTAATTTTACATATTACACTGTTAAAAACAAAAATAATCGCAAGAAAGGTATAATCAAGAATATTCAGCTTCGAGATTCATCTCAACATGATATGTAAATTCTATTGTAATAGAAAATTCACCAGAAACATCAAAATCAAATAAACTTTCTTCATCTGAATCAACAAGATTATTTTGACGAAGAAAATCGTCCATTTTCCCTTTAAACTCTTGTTTGAAACGTTCTTTAGCGCTTAACAAACGTTCTTTTAGTTTAGAAACAAAGCATTTTTCAACACCTTCTACTTTATACCCTCCATTAACATCAAGCTCTTCATTTTCTCCGTCAACCTCGCCTTCTTTTTGCACTAAATTAAAGGCATCTTCTGGATTCACGTTTTCTTCTTGAAAAAAGCTTCTTATTTCATCTTTAATTGCCTTTTTAAATCTATTTAGAATTGATTCGGCTGCATCTTCAACCTTTTCCTCTTTTTCTTCTAATGAATCACCTTCTTCTGGCGACTCTGGTCCCTTATCTCCCCCTTCAGGACTAGGATTTCCCGGAGGTACAGGGCCTACTTGACCCTTTCTTCCTCCCATAGGTTTATCGTTAACTGTATTTCGATTAGTTGGGGGTTGTTTATTGTTCGCAATTTCTTGATTACCCCCACCAGCTCTACCACGTCGACTTTTGACTCTTTCTTTTACTCCACAGCGTAAAAAACCAGAGAGACCAAATAAGATGCAAAAAAGAAATGCCTTCATTTAATTTCCTTCCAATTTCTTATTAAGTACTTTGATTAAACTTTAATCATGATAACCCTATTTAGATAATTATCCTATTTCGATAAGGTTTCCCTTTAATAATAAAATCATGATTTAGATTTAATTTGTGATAATACAATTAATTCGATAAAAATTGATCTTCCATTTGAATAGATTTTTTATGGTGATGGCCATTTACCATGATACCATAAACTAATAAAAAATTATTTATTTTAGATATCTAAACTTTTGAAAATTCCAAAACTAGTTTAAAAAAGTATGATATAAGCTTTTATAGGATATTTAGAGGAAAATTTTGACTTTTTTCGGACTTACATTTGAAATATAGTAAATTAAAAGACATTGAACATTATCCAAATAAGAATTAACAATAATTATTTTCTTTAAAAATACACAACTTCATTATAGCAAGATTGGTTTTTCGAATATACAATTTTTTATTTTATAAAAAAATATTAAATAATTATGTGATCAACGTAATATCGATATGGTTAATGTATCTTTAAATCTCAATTAATTTTCTCAAGCGAAAACCCAAATAATCTAATATAATATTTAAGGAATAAATGCTTATTTTTGAAATTTAGACCAAGAATCATAGATTCAGAGAAAATGGCGTTTATAAAATATGAAAAAAATTGTTTGAAATGTTAAAATCAACTTAATCAAATATATCGAGTCTATTTTATATTTAACTGCTAATTAAAGGTTTTTCTCTATAATTAAAATAAATTCATAAATTTTTATATTATATTCGGTTTTTGTAAATTTATATGATATGAATACCTTTTTATCATATAACCTACGTTTAAGCACTAAATTTTCAAAATAAAATAATATTTAAACCGCATTTTAACAGACCCACGGAATATAAAAACGCTTAAATTTAGTAAACCGAATTTAATTCCATTTAATAGATCTTTACAGCTAGTAAATAGCCTGTGTTATTCGTTATTTATTGGAATGTACAAAGTATTCTTTAGATACTTTTGGAAACAGAGCATTGTATACCAACAAATACCCTTAAACTTGCAAAAAAAATAGAAAAAAATTTACAAATATTAAAAATAGTTTTTATCACAATTATTAGAGGTAAAAAAGAAAAAACATAAAATTTGGTAAATTTTTTTTAGAAATAAAATTGAATTTATTTCACAGACAAAAAATCTAAATGTAGAATAATGGTCAAAAACAGTAGTAAAAAGGATTTTTGTTTATTCAATAATTTTTTGTGATTAATGCTCGAGTTTTATCACATAAAAAAAGCGAAAAATATAATCTTTTTGAATTTGTATTTTTGGGTTAAATCCCAAAGGCTTTTTAAGATGGTAAAATAACGGAAAAATAGTAAAAATATTGATAAACAAGATATATATGTATAGCTTCCTGATTAAATCATATTCCGGCAAAATGGACATTTAAGATTTGCGATCATTTTTGGTTACATTATCCTAAAATTTTAGTATAAACTTTACTATTATTATTCTCATCAGCTCTAGAATCATTTTTTTGGAAAAATTTTGTGCATATTGGCTTGAAATTTGACTATGTAGTGGTTTCGTTATTCGGATCTTAACATATAAACAGTTTTTCCTAGAATGGAGTTTTAAATAAAGATTTAAAAATCCATTCCCTATTTAAAATAAACACACCTAATGCATATTCTTTTTGGTCGCTGAAACATAAGCAAATTTTTGCAAGAATGAAAACAAATTTTTGCATTAAGAAGAAAATTTATATAAAATTTAGCATTTAAAATATGATATCTGATGAATAATATTAATAAAATATTTTTTGGCAATTTATCTGCATATAATGTATTTATTATGATTATATTAAATTCTTTAGCTAGCTTTGAATCAATTTATCTGAAACATAGTTGTTAAAAAGTCAGAAAAAGATGTAGAATATTTATAAGATGTGAAAACAAAAAAATATGAATAAATACACCCCACATTCTATTAAAATTAATAAAAACCAGCGATTTTTATTATTAAAAACGATTGTTCATAAATAATCTATGACCCATTGAAAATCCAAATGATGTTGCTAACTTTAGTTTCTTTACCTTTAAAATTATGATTTTATTAAACCCATTTTCCCAGTATTTTCACAATAATTTGTTTTATAAAGATGGATTATAAAAAATTAGTTTCCTTAAATGTAAAAAATAGATATCTTATGATGTTTACATTTATTTTATTAAAAAAATGGAATTGTATAGTTGTTACGCCAATAAATACCCTATAATTTTTATACAAAAAAACGTTACTGAACCATTAAATATTCTGGTTTCTTGTAATATAATTTTTTTGCTCAGTATTCTAAAAATTGTTGAATTTTTAAATAGTACATATATAATATATTTGACAAAAAAAATATTAAAATTTTTTTTTTACTTTTTTTTGTTCTTTAATTTGCTAATAATAGGGTTAAAATATAGATATAAGTACTTTAACTCAAAATACTAGAGGTCTGGGCTATAAATATTTCTAGTATTTTCATTTATTATGTAAAATTATATGTTCGTCCTTTGAAGTTAAAAAAATAAAGATGGATGTGCATGATACTGACCCTTAATGCAATTTTTTAATTTAATTTAATTTCGCAGTTTTTTATATACAATTGCACAATTAAGGCCTTTTTGAATCAAATTTTTGTTTAAACGTTGTAAATTACAGAAAATACATTGTTTTGTTTTTATTGAGGTCAAATTACGTATAGGAAATAAGGCTCGTTTTTTAAAATATAAAAATGTTGTGTTTAACTCAATATAAATCTGTTTTATTAACTTAGGATTTTAAAATTTTGATTTCTAATCTAAAATTAATTTAAAATATAACTTTATGTTGTACTCAAATTTATGCCGAAATTTAACTGAATAAAAAAGATCCATAAAAGATAAAAAACAATTCAATCGAAAAGTATGCACGCGTACTTCGATTATTTGGGCTTGCAAATTCAGTAATTACTTGTATCTTTCTGCTGGTTAAAGATAATTATAACTTCAATACCGCTGTACAATATGATTTGTAAATATTATCTAAAATATGTTAAAATATGACATCTAAAAAATAAAATAACTGTAGATTCCTTTTTTTTAATTTTTCAACTAATCCTTTTGAAAAATATACCCATAAATTTATGCATTTATATGCATGTTTTTGAATTAATTTAGATTGCTTATAAACATGGTGGTAATTACTTATGTTTTAAACTTCATTCCTTGTTTTTTAGATATAAGATAATTTATTGCAAACTTAAATAAAAAATATTGATGGATTTTTTTGGAGGTCATTTGTAAATAAATAGCCACACAGCAAAAGATTTACTAATTTAAATTATTTTATAATTTACAACAAAAAGAAAAAGCTTTAACTTAAAAAAAAGTTATAAGCAGTTTTGCTTTTCGTTTTCAATCATAAATAACCGTTTTTTTGTATTTTATATTAATTGAAAAATACATTGATGCTTTTTTAGATCCCTATAAAGATTCTATCCATGAAAAAAATCAATAAAATATTTTTTATTTTATTTTAAACAAATACTAGAGCTCCTGAAATCCATTATACTCAGAATTATATGTTTGACGAAATACATCATGTATCAAAGCCTTGAATAAAAATTTATTCCTGCATTTTAGTACAACTTGCCCACTAATTATCATTCCGTAGAAAATATTATCTAAAAGATTAAATGTAAACAAATTATAATCTATGAAATGCATTTCATTTCTATATGTAGAATTAATATTTTTATGAAATAATTTATCTTCATCAATAATTTCATAATGCTTTATCGAGCTGTAATTTTCGTTGAACTCACCAATAGTCGATGTATTTGGCATAATAAAATCTCTCAAGCAGTACGTAAAGTCTTTTTTATGTCGACCAGCAAAAATTCTTAATAATCTATTACCCAGATTCTCCAAAATATTATATGCTACTAGTTCGCAGGGTTTTCCTGGAAATACCTGCATCTCTGGCCCATTAGGGAAAACATTAATGAACATTTCTACATTTGATCTAAGAACATCAACAATCAAATTCGATCCTCGACAGGTCAAACACAGTTTAAATTTTCTTTTTTCCCAGACTAATGTTTTATTGATGTTTTCTGATTTCTTTTGAGCTTGAAGGGTCAGATTTTCTTTTATACGAGGAATTTCTTTTGTGGATGTTTGTAAGATTAATTCCCGATCTATTTCATTTCTTTCTATTTTTGGTATTATTTTATTTCGATCATGTATTTTTTGATGATCTTTGTGGTCAAAAATCTTCATTAATTTTCTGTTTCCAAACGCTATTAAGTTTTCATCCATCTCTTTTAGAGGTGAGCTCAAAATATCCAACAGCTTAGCGCAAAGTGGATACCTCTGTAACTTTACTTTGAGTAGGTCCAGTCCAATGATTTCTCTTAGGTAACAATTAATGTAATATTGAATGCAGTGTATAGCTCTTGATTCTTTTGTAAAGTATTTAAAAAAAAATCTGTTGTGATATGATTCATTTGTTATTTTCCCAAGAATATAAAAAAACTTACATCTAAATATTCTTTTCACAGCAACATCTTTGAATTCTTCATTCATTGCTTGAGACCATTTTTCGGCGATTTCATCTATATGTTCGTATATTAAACTAATCGCCAAATGAGGATCTTTTTTCAGACAATTTTTTAGAAGATATTGATCCACAATATTGTATTTTAACTTCCAAAAAAGACAATCAAAATATAGAGACTCATAGCCCGAACACCTATCTAGCTCGGCCCTAGAAATTGAATTCTGATTGAACATTAAAATAGATAGTTTCACTTGTGCAATAGAGTAATTATCATTTTCGAATATTACAAAATCGGAATTAGAATATTTGAATTCAAGTGTTTCCTGATCACCTATCATATCCCGCAAAAATATATATAGAAAAATAGTTGATTTGTTCTTTGATCTTGTGAATTTTAGCAAGCGATCATATATACTTTGGGAATATATTTTATCTAATTTTAATAGTGATTTTGAAGCTAAATAACAAGTAATTATCTCTGTGGAGTTTAAAAATGGTTTAAGTATGTTTTCGGCACGTTTTTCAAATAATTTGTCATTTTTTGATGCATTTACTTCTAAAAATTTGTAAAGAATCATGAGAAGAATAATTTTAGTTTCTTTTCTTGTACTTCTCATCTCGATCAAGTCAAAAACCTGTTCCTCACTCAATATCTTATGATGATTGAATATTGTGTAAGCTGCATTAAGCGCATTAAAGTTATCCACCTCGTAAATGCATTCTCGCAAAAGCGTCTCTAAGTTATATTTCACCACCCAGTCAGATTTTTTAAAAAATTTAGGAATATTGTCAAGAACTTTTTTACGCTCAATCATTGTTCCATGTTTTAGTATATCTACAAAATATCTGAGAAAATACTCATCGACATATTTTATTTTTCCAATAAAATCGATCGCTAGCAGCCTTAATTCTATTTTCGTGTCATTAAGATCTTTTAAAAGTGTGTTGACTGTCAATACCAACTGATTTGGATTGTTTCCATAGTGCTTAAGGTACCAGTTTATCTTCATTTTCAAATTTACATCCCTTGTATCGGATATCTTGATTGTGTTCAAATAGTATTTTGACATATCTTCACCTTGAACCGTATAGCTTATAATATCGTTTATCGCCTTTAAGTGATCAGCATTATTGCGGGAATTCAATAGACTAACTATTCTATCATGTTTATCTTGTATCATATCGGGATCCGAATTTCCGTCCAAATTGTTCATATTTTTTTTGTTTCGAGATTTCAGACCTTTTTATATTTGTTTCGTGTTTTAATTTCTTCGTGCGTCATTAAAAACTGTTACACATCAAAAGTGATAAATTAATATTTTTTTGAAACATTTATTGGAATAGTGAAACCACAAAAAAATTAGTTATTTTCCAGCAATTTAGTTTCGAATTTTATATAAAACACATGGTTATAAAATAAAAATAATTTATTTTGCATGTTATTGGAGCAATATTGAATAACATCTGTAATAAATTACTATAGGAATTATAAAATTTTAAATTTTTTTATTGTACTTTCATGCGATTTCGTATAGATCATAATGCTTTTTTATTATTTAATTCGGAACTAAAATAATTATGTTTTTAAATGGTAATTATTAAAACATCAGATTACATTAATTGGCAAAATTTATTTAAAAAAAGTTACTGATTCGAGAATATCTTCAATCAAATCTCGATTATATTAAATTATTATTTAGTAGATAATAAGTACGATCAAAAGCACAAAGAGTCTTATCTATGCAAATATATGATGAATTCAGAGTTTCTATGAGCATTTAGGAAACAAATTCAACACTATAAATCTACGTGAGTCATAAATGTAAAACTTTCAAGTCAAATTCTATAATAATTTATCAGAAGCCAAGAAAATATGATTAATAAAAACAATTATGTATTTGAACAAACATAAAATGAGAATATCAACAAAATTAAATATCTAAGAATTATTTATTTAATCATGAAACATAAATTTCTTAATTCCTGAAAAAATTAAATCAAAAAACCAAATTAAATCTTTAGCAGATTGATTTGAACACTTATCTCGGTTATATTATCTAAAAAAATTTATAAATTGAAAAGGGGTGAACCTTATCTAAATTCAATCCATTGGTAAATAATATTATATAAATAACCAATTCTTTGAAACAAGAATAAACTGTGAATGCCACATTTAATTTTTATTTTTATAACTTATTATTATGCTTGTTGTGCCGCTTTCGGGGGTTGTGATATGTGTAAAGATATCGATAACATGGTCGAAAAAAACTGTTCAAATATTAAAAAGAACATAGACGAATCAAATAAAAAAATGAAGAAAGAAATCGAAAAATCGAAGCCTGAAATTGAAAAAATATCAGAATCTGCAACCAAAGAACTTTATAATGAATTAAAAAAAGAATACAAAAAATTTCTAGAAAGCCAAAAAATAGATACAAGTAAAGCTAACAATATTGAAAAACATGGGAAACAAGTTGAACAAGATGATGAAGATCTAAGCATCAAGATAAAATTCAAGCTATCAGATCTAGAAAAAGATAAAATGGAAAAACTAAAGAAGTATTTTAATTCAAAACTTAAAAAAAAAATTCGGGAGGATTTCAAAAAGAAGATCGATGCCGCATTAAAAGCAAAAAAACTAATCGAAGATGGTAAAAGTGGCGAATGTGATATAAATGTTGATATAGGAAAAAAATTTACCATCGAGGTAACTTATAAATGCAAATATATGAAGAACAAAAAAGGAAAAACTGAAATGCAATCATCGAGCTCCCAAATATCTTCAAGTAGTTAAAAATTCAATAAATTCAATTTAAGGTCGACTATCTCTATTACTAAATATCACCAAGTATCCTTTATTTATTGCCTTTCACATACATAATATTGATAGAAAGGTACCAAATTATTATAAAAATAGACACATGATACGTAAATTTTTTTTATGTGATTTCAGGCATATTTCCAATATTTTTTTTACAACTATGATCCATTCCAAAAACTAAATACTGTATTATTTTTTTAGGCATTTATTTCGTTTCACAAATAAAAAAGAGCAAAAACTTGATTTATGTTATTAATTTGATCTATAAACAGTCCTACGGGTAGAATATTAGCAATATTGTATTTTTTTAAATAACTGTACATTAAAAAGCTTTATTTATAAAACAAGTATATTTTTATCATAATTATTTTCCGCATATGCGAATTCATCGTGTTTTTTTATTTAAATATATTTTCTTTCTAATGCACAAGATGATTGACTTTAATGTATTAAGTACACGGAGAGAATATTATTTTTTATAAAGATGGAAGATCTTATTTTTACATAATTAATAAATCACTGTGCATCTTCTAGCCTTCATAAACAAAATTTTATTAATTAAAAGTAAATTAAAAGTAAATTAAAAAACAAATGAAAATTTGAAATAGAAAAATAAAAATTGAAATAATATTTATTTTATTTATAAAAAAATATTTATTAATATATTTACTCTTTTAAAGTTACCATTATCGTCAATTATTTATTAAAAACTGTATTTTTTATTGAATTTTAATTTGCTTTAATATTTTCTTTATTCGAGAATCTTTTAATAATGAAAATTTAATCTAAAATGAAAAACTTATTTTCAAACTAATCCACACCAGAAAATGTATGCTGAAGATTTATCATATGAAATTATTATTATTCTCAATCTATAATATTTTTATAAAAACTACAGAAAGCTTCGTATTTAACATATTTGGAATATAAGGATTTAAGCTAGCAAATAAAGTGTATATAAAAATAGAAACATGAAACAAATATTAATTAAAAAACCAAAATAATATAAGCTAGATCATCAATAATTATTGGAAAAATATGAATGGAGAGTATATGAAAAAAATACAAGAACATAGAATCAATGTGCAAGAACTTAAGAAAAAACAGGCAAGGCATAGAAAAAAAATATTTAACTGTGACAAAGTTTCTGATGTCATAAGTAAGATTGCGACTAAATATTCCAAAAAAGGAGTATGCAAAGTAAATACAGTGGTAAATCGAAAAATATCATATATTTATCACAATATTGCTCTACTATGCTATCAGAACAGTATGTTTGAAGAATGTTTAAAAAATTGTTTTGATTCTCTGGATTACCAAAAAGTTACAGCCTCTTACAATCTCATTGTGATGGCTTATATGAAAATGGGCGAATATAAAAAGGCGATATTATATGCTAGTAATGGCGATAGACCAGACCATGATGTCAAATGTGCATTGGCAAATATGAACCATACCGTGTTTTCGAGATTTTTAAGTACAAAAGACACGAAAGATCATAAAAATCAAAAAGGCTTAGTAGAAGAGCATGATATTGATCGAATAAATCCCGAATTTGCACATGATGTATTTCTAAAATTTTTAAGAGGTGAAAAAATAGGCTTAGAGATACTATTTCTCATCATGAATGTAGGCTACAACGCCTTAGTCAATCTGGATAATATTATACATGCCGATATTTCGGGTGACGAAGAGTTTTTTATTTTCGGGGATACACATGGTCAATTCCATGACACATTTTCTTCTCTCACAAACATTAAAGGTAATTCGTTTGATTTGCAAGATGGCTTAGTCATTGATCCAAAAAAAAAGTTTTTATACAACGGTGATTTTGTTGATCGAGGAAAAAACGGTGTAGAAAATTTTCTATTTCTATTAATTTTAAGAATTCTCTATCCAAAACAAATTTTTCTAAATAGAGGCAACCATGAGTTCAAACTTATTAACGAAACTGGTGGTTTTAGCGATGAAATTAGAAGTAAATATGGTAGTTTTCTGTTTGATAGAATTTCATCGGCATTTCACCAAGTCTTTTCGGTTATACCAATTGCGACTATTGTAAATCGGAAGGTTTTTGTTGTGCATGGTGGATTACCCCAAGAGATGATAACTTTAAAAATGATAAATGAAATTAATAGAAAATGCATAAATTCAACAAATGATATAATTCTTTCTGGTTTGTTATGGTCAGATCCCGACGATATCTCAGGTGTGGCGCCATCAAAAAGAGGAAGGGGTATTGTTTTCGGAAGCGAAATTACAGAGAGGTTTCTGCAAACAAACAACCTCGAATTGATTGTAAGAGGACACCAAAACGTCTGTGGTGCATATAAAGAAAATCATGATCTCAGGGTCTTGACCGTACATAGTGCGCCGGGTATGAGGGGATCAAATGTTGAGGGTGCATATTTAAATTTTACAACACAAAAAGGATTCAAAGTTTGCGATGAACTCTTTTACACTTTAAATAAATTTCTACACTGGAAAAGAAACGATCACAAACTTGTAAGGCAGGTAGAACAGCTAAAAAAGAAGCATTTAGATCAATAAATCATGTTTTGCTATATTTTTTTAAATACAAGTTACTTAAACTTAAAAAATATTAAAATTAAAATATAATCGTTCTGATTAAACAAATAAAATGATATTTAGTTATGACTTTATAAAACTATAAGCATGATGGGGCCAAATTTACTTCAAATATTGGTAGACTTTAATATAGAATATGTGAATCAAAATGAGATGATATGTTCAGACAAAAATGTAATTCGAGAAATAAAATATTAAAAATTGCAAAGTAATGCCCAAAAAACACCCGGAATCATGTGATCCTAAAAATTGTAATCGATATAATCACAGCAGAAAACCCCCGAAAAGTAAAAAATGTGGTTTAAGATCCTTAAAAATACAAGAAATATTTGAATGATTCAAAATCTACAAAATTAAGAATATAACAAAATTTAATGATATAATATCTAATAGCATTTTTCTTATATATTAATATTCAATATTGTTTAATTTTTTAAGCTATAAAATAATTTACGCAAATACTTTTCATTGCAAAATATCTACCGAATAAATAAAGTATTGAAAAAGATTTTATTCCAAAGAATAACCTAAATATGTATTATTGCGATGATAAATTGCATTAAAAATTACGTTAAATTTAAAATAAATTTTAAGTTATTTTTATTATTTAGCTATCATACATAAATTAATGCGTATTAAAGTGAAAAATTCCTGACACATTAAACAATTTATAACTATTAAGTACAAAAAGAGGTTAATAAAACTATGCACGAAAAATTTATAGTAAAACTACTGGTCAGATAAAACATTTTCAATAATAAATAACTATGGATAATTTTAGAAATATCATTTTCATTTCTTCTAAAATTTTATGTTAAGCACCTATAAAACATCGATCTAAAACGGGCTTTTATAAAAATGAATAAAAACACCATGTTTATAGGCTTATGTGATATTTTTAAAGCTGCTGAAAGTCATCGCTCAAAAAAGAATGACAAATAAACAGCCTGATTAATAATATAAGTGCTAAATTTGCATTAAGAATGCAAATACAAGAAATAATGTATTAAGAAAACTAAAAATTGAAAAAAATTAATGAAAGATATAAAATGCTTTAACTTCGTTATTTGTAGCATTTTGGAACTAATAATCATATAAAAATATTTATAGCTTTTGTCTTGTTGTAAATTCCCAAGTTCTTTTTATTTGAGCATTTAATTTTTTGGTATCCTATGTTCAGAATCTTTATTTGCTACTTTTTCTGGTTAGTCATATTTTATGTTCTAAGTATCTAAAGAATCTGGTTTTTGGAAACTTTTGTCGTTAGTATCTATATTTTCTTCGTTTTTTGTGGGTTTTTTTGGCGTTTCTTGTTGGGTATATATTTGAGGGGACTTTTCCTTATTTAGCGGCTCCATTTGAGATTTATCAATGTTTGAAAATTTTTGTAAATTACCTGTTTGGCTTTGTTGCGGAATAATGGAAGCACTCGATGGTGAAGTGGTTGGTAATGGTGGCATTTTTTGCTTTGGAATGTTAGTTAAAACAGTTGGGGTTTGTAAAAGTGGATTTAAAGTAACTGGTTGAATGTTTTGTGAATCGTTTAGTGTTGGTGAAACAGGAGAACAGGGTGTTCTGGTTGGGAAAACGGTGTTAAACAAACCATCAGCCACATTTAAAAGCGGGAATCCGCACATAATATTGTAAAAAAGAAAATAAAAATTAGCTAAAATCATTTATAAATTTTTTTCTAGTGTTTATATAATAATACCCCTTAAATTTGCACATAAATAGCCAATAGAAAACAAATTAATTTTATATGCTTTACTTTACTCTTTGGATTGGATATTTAAAATTAAGGATAAAAGCAACAATATAATTGAAGCACTTTTATTATTTTTTTCTGGATTACTATAAAATTTGACATCCAAAAAAAAATTTATTTATTAATGGGATCTAATTTAAATATAAAATATTTTTGTTAGTCTTAGTAGAAATCTATATATAAAAATAGCATAAAACAATATTCAAGGGGCAATAAAGTTATTAAAATATAAAATCCGAGATGTATAAATTCCGAAAAATTGTTTCTGGTAATATTGAGTTTTCTTTTATTAAGGATGTGAATAGCTAATCTTTAAGATTTTATTTATCGTACATATGCATGTGTTTTTCCCTTCAAGTGGTTTACATAAATATCTGTTTTATAATAAAATGTTCTTGAACATCCCTTTGTTGCAAATAAAACATGATATTTTAAGAATTTCTTTTTGTTTTAAGAGGATTTTTTTTTATAACCACAAACATAAGCAATCATTGTTTGAATTATTTTTTTGTATAAAATTATGTTAAGCATAAGTTGATGATTTACATATTTAAATATATCTAAGAATCGTATAAATAAATCATTTTGCTATGGCTATAAACTGAATTCTTTTTTTTTATATTAAACCTTTTAACCGTGGAAAATCACAAACGAATTTACTATATAATTATTTTGTCACGATCATACAAGTTATATTATAAAAAATTAAAATGTGATAACCAAATGCTTCTAATTGGCAGGATTTAAATATAGACTAATGATATAAAGGAAAATCAAAAATGCATAAAAAGTAATGAAAAATAAAATAAAAATTTTATCAAGCGATAACATTATAAGCTAAAGCCTGTTAAATACTTTTTTAGTTTGTTTTTCATGTTAATACATTTGAGCCAAGCAAAATACATATTAATCGCTTTACCATAATTTATTCGACTGTATAGCTTCATCAAAAATAAAATTTATATTCTTATAATACAGTAGAAGATAGAATACTTAATTATTCTGATGTAAACTGTTAATTGATAAATAACATGTCAAGGTAAATTTTTTAAATAAATTTTATCATATATACATTTTATTAAAAAATATTCGAGGAAAAGCTATACAAAGAAAGGTAATAAATATCTAGCACTTGAAAGAAGTATTGACTAAATTATTCTTCGTGAGTGTCAGATGTTTCAAAAAAAATGTAATTGAAGAAATATAAAATGAATACATAAGCATAAATTCTTAATTATATTATTAATAAAGAATATCGTTTATGATCGCAATTAACCCAAACACGAAAAAGAATAATTAATACATAATTAAAAATTCTTTTTTTATATTATTACACCTCTTCTAATAATATATAATTATTTTGAAAATATTCAAAAAAATTATATAACTTATTTTACAGAAAAAACACGAAATTTATTTTTGTGAAGATTTTATATCAAAGAGCGGCGAATTTGGAGAAAGTTATGGCGATACCACTTTGTATTTAATAATAATGAAAAAAATTAAAATTCTATTATTGAGAAATACTCTAAAACTTATAATTCTTGAAAGAAGATGTTTTATTGATAAAGATTTAGCAGAGGTTAGAAGAAAAAAGTATTGATGAATCATGTTTCAAGGATCGTGTCACACAGTCTTTTTGACAAAATAAAAGTCAAATCAAAAATTAACCAGAAATATAATTCAAATTATAAAATCAAAAAACTGTAAATTTACAGCTTCATCTAGTTATCTTAACGTGCTTTTTTAGATATATATTACATTGTAAACAGTATTGGAATAAATATTAATGATGTTACTAATTGTCTATTTTCCTAGAGATACCTTTGCATCTAGCACATGTAGGTAGAAATAACATAAAAATCATCAGCCAAAAAAAAATATATATTTTAATCATATGCAAAATGAAATTATAGATATTGTTATAATCAAAGAAAAATCGATAAATACATATGAAGAACCATCTTCGATAGCTTTTTTGTTATTATAACTTCAATGTTTTGTATGTTAAAAGTCTTGAAAATAAGCTCAGGCATAAGAATTCTGAATATTAATTGAAAAGCAGATATTAAAGAACATCTAGTAATAATACACGTTTATATAAAACGTGCTTAAACTACGTAGAAGAGCCAAAATAGAATGAAATTGAACAATTTTGGGTTCTAATAATAGCTTGCTATTGCACAAAAAATTTTTTTATGGCATATTTAATCTTTCATGCATTTTTTATAAAACCTAACTATGGGACGATTCTTAAAAATAGTTATGTTTTTAAAAAGAACTTGCTACAGAATATTATACTTTAATACTTGTTCTAAATATAATTGATTTCGCACGAAATTTATTTTCCATTCAAAAATAAAATATCAATATTCCATGTTTTATCTGCGGCCCTTATCGTTTCTAATTTATAAGTTACCCTACAATAACGTATGATTATTTTTCAATTTTATCATATTAAGAATCACTGCTAAATCTACACTTGGCTTGAACTTTTTCGAAAATGTAACTATAGTATTTTTTAAATTCCAAAGTATATCTTATCAGTAGTTCTTAATCAAATTTTTTAATTTATTTGTACTATTATACAAAAATAAAAGTATTTAGAATTAAAATGCTAAATATCAATTAATTAAATTAAATAAAAAATTTTATTCAGCTCTGTGACGGGATTTAATGTAATTCAATTAGTCTTTCCATTATAACTCATATAAAATATCCTATCAATTAACTTAAAAGGTAATTGCAACGTATTTAAATCGCTTATATTATATTATTTCTGTGTTATTTAAATTTAGAGCCAAAAATTTCAAGACTAAATATAGAAACAAAACCATTATATTCTCAAAACGCATAAAAAATGGTGAAATACAAATATTTCATTAATTTATTATTTAGCCTTGGACCAAAATTATCAATTTTTGGATGAAAAATCGTGTTATATTTAAATTATCAAATTATCTTTAAATTTTGAACAAATTTAATGTTCACGCATACATAAGAAGAACAGAAAAAGAGTTTTTTGGCTCTCTGGTATTGGAATATAGCATATTTTATGCAAAACAAATAGTTTGGTATAATACTATATATTTAGCACGAACATAAAACACTTTATTTATGTATGTAAATACTTTCAAGCCAATATAATTGAAATTAAAATCAATATTTATTCTTAGTTTTATATTGATGGTAGATTCTACCCGTGTTTATTTTCATATTATCACGTATTGAAATTTTAGATTCTGAAACATATAATAAATTACATTCTAAGGGAATTAAATTCAATACAAATTTTATCTATGAACAAAAGAGAGGTAAATTTTTAAAATAACGTAATTTTTTACATGCAATCGCTAGTTTAAATCGATAATAGAATGTTTATTTTAATATCCAAGTTTGCATTCCATATATAAAAGATATTGTATGAGCATTAATGGCCATATTTTCTATAATTTTGTTGAAAATTTAGATCAAGAATATAAAATAAATATGAAAGAAAGCTTTATCATATGTTTATATGTAATTTTAAATTTACTTGTTTGTTTTTATAAAAATTTACGCATTTTTTATAAAAAACCATCTCGTTCAACAACAACCTTTCTAGCTTGAAAATCCAAAATTGCTACCTATTTGTACAGATATACAGTAATGACGACACTAATAGGGTTCTTGCTGTGGGAAACATGTTCATCATACCAATATGGCTTTGATTACTTGCTTTTATGTTATAGAATCGAGAAAAGTCATTTCAGCGTGAAATTATGTGTGCGTTAGTGGCATATAGCTTTATTTATCCGTGAATCGGATCGTTCTGATAGCGTTTTCTATGTCCTTTGAGGCTAGGCGGCGTGTATTACCAATTTGTTAATCTATCAGTGTCCTTGCGGGAATAGGACTAAAACTACCCCATTAGCCAAATTGAAGTTTATAAAACGAATATTTGCACTACTCAACCCTCGCATATTTTAATCTTCGTCAAAAATAAAAAAATTTCTGGTGTATTACTTTAGAATAAAAAAATATAAAGTTTTAAAAGTTAATAAAGATTTTCAATTTATATGTAATTTTATTGAAGAATATAATATATTCATATTCTACACGTACATAATCTTATTAGTAATTATGTTGTATATTTTCGTGAAATAAATCGCGAATATTTCATAATTATAGAAGTATACAGATATAAGTGGCTATATAGTATCATATATCAATTAAATACATACTAATCTGTATTAAAAGTATTTTCAATAATCATTATAAGCTTGGTATTTTGTTTTTTATGCATCATTGCGAATAAAAAAGGGCTGATAACTTAAATTAACTTTGTATTACAAATTTATAGATTTGGTTAAAATAAATACCTGAACCCAAGTTGTTATATGGGCTAATAGAGATTATGTTTACATTCTGACATCCTATTTCGATCTAGTTTTTTACAATTAAATATATTTTATATTATTTTGATTATTTATTTTCTAATTAAATGTATCCATAGATGCAAGCTATAATTTGATGAACAAAAAAAATAACTATCTAAAAACATTAAATATCAATATAATTAAATATAAAGCCCTGAAAATGCAAAAAATTCATTGAAAAAATAAATGATTTATCTTAATTTCTTACTTATTCGCAAATTTCAAAACAATTAGCAGACATAAATTTTTTTTTACCTATCATCATTTTATGACATCTTAAATAGCCCCAAAACCAATCAAATAATAGCAGAAATTTTATTATGATTCTAAAAAAATTATAATCATAATTTGTTAAGGATTTAAAAAATCAAAAAAATCATAAAAAAATTATTCAAAAAAGCCAATAATTTTTTAATGATGCTAAAAAAATAAATAATAAAACATATAGCATAAACTATAAAATCCACGTAATTGTAGCAAAATCCGATAGAAAAAAATGTTAGAATAATGAATAAAATATTACTGAATAGACATAAAAAAATACAAGGGGCTCAAACAGCTAAAAATATAAAATAAAATTTGACTTGATACTATAAAAATGAAAGAATTAACAAAAGATAATTGAACTCATTCTGAAGAGAACAGAAAATATAGCTTCAAGTATATGACTACTAAAATGTGTTAAATCATTATGTCTTTAATTATTCGACTAATTTTAATCTTTGTAACTTGCATCAGAAAAAAAGATGAATTGCCTTATATTTGATAAAGCACACGAAAAATAATTTTTTTTGTTGAATGAATATAATTGTGATTCATAATTATTTGACTGATTATGGCTTAATTATATCTAGCCGAATATCCTTTAAACTCCACAGAATTAAATTTCAGCAAAAAAATTACTTTAAATTAACATATTATTTTGAATTTTTCGCTCTATCTGATTATTTTGAATTTTTACGTATTTTAGTTATCGGTGTATTTAATTAGAGTCGGTGGAATAGAAAGATGCATACCTATAAAATACGGTAATTGGTTATATTTTTAATAATAATGCATGCTGTATTTTGTTATTTTACTACTTTAGGTGGGCTAAAGTACAATTTCATCTAATCACTTGTAAAATATTATATTTTTTCATTTTAAAAAAAAATATTTCTAGCAAAGACAAATTTTTGATGATGGTTTTTTGCAAATTTATAATTTATTTTGCAACTTATTTTTATTTTAGACCATTCGGTAAATACCAAATGTTAATTAAATGATATTATGGTAAAATTATACAATATTAACATAACAAAACATTATTGGTTAAAAATATGAAAAACCCCAAATTTGGAATCAATCATTTAAGGAACATGTTAGTTGACAAAATAGTACGAAGATGAGCATCGAATCTGTTATATTTTAATTGTAATGTACTTTTTGAGGTGTATAATTTTAAGAGTTATACTCTTATTAATACAGAATAAGTGTATATAAATTGAAGATTACCTCTTAGGATAAAAATATAGATACAAACGTATGTTTTAAGAAAAAATTACTTTGACAGATACAATTAAAAGCAAAATAAATGAAAATTACACTACATGATGAAATACCATAGGCACGAAAATATAAAAACACAACATAAATAATTGAATGATGCAATTTATTACAGAAAAAAAGACGTGAACATATTATCATGCAATAAGAGATTAAAACGGCTAAAATTTCTGAATAATTTTGCAATAATTTCATATAGAACTAATTTTACTTTTTCATAGTTGAATTTTAAAATTCTTATTATTATAATTACAAAAGTATAGGCTTAGAATAAGCTCCAATACCTTCGATTTTCTTGCGTCAATATATACATGCTTGAAAGTATTATGTAACCAGACTGACTGTGTACATACTTCAATATGTGCTTGATATATAATCAATACTATATTTAATAAACTATAATGCCTGACGGTGTATTTTAAAAATCATTTATAAATGCTAATCTAAAAATATATAATTAAGATTATATCTGAACTGATTCACATTAATATATTGATTATTACCATTTTAAATCTTAAGCTTCTAATTTTTAATTCGTTTCCGCATCAAAATCTAAAAAAAGAATAATCTTATATCATGCTAAAACGCAATCTAGAAAAAGTGATATTTTTTAAAAAAAACAGACAAATTTATTATAAAATTATGTAAACAGATTCAAAATTTTACTATTTGATTTTTAAAAATTTATGAATCGAAATAGAAAAGGAAGTCTGGTAATACTACTATCGACAAAAAAAAATATATCTAAAATTCCAATTGCCACAGATAAATGATTGAGCTATCGAAGAAAATAAAAGAATGAGTATATAGATATTAAAATGCATACAGTCAGAATAAAAATCTGTTTATATATTTCGGTACAAATATAATGTGATGATGCTGTAAAATTATTTAATTTCCTATAAACAGGCGAAATCGTTCAATAGTGTTATTTTTATTTTTAAATATATGTGTTAATATTAATATAATATTTTTAAAAACAAATTTTTATATCATATGCCATTTAAATTTCTTCTAAAACTTTATTTTAATCAAAAATCCCTAAGTTCGATGCATTCAAAATGTGGATTTTTTTTTGCAACACACTTCTGTTATAACTTATAAATAGGATAAAAACGAAGAACGTGGCTTAAGACAGAATCTATGACAATAAATATGGCGTGATGCATATTTACTTTCAAATTCGCTTAAAACAATTTTTTATATGCTTTTTTGCGCAGAGTTATATTAAAGAATATCATTTGTGCATTGAACACGGAATCACAAATTTATTTTAAAATAATCTATGTTTCTATATACTTTATAAATAAGTAAAAATACATTATATCATAATTACAAAGAAACTTTTTTGTAAAAAATTTCATTAAATTCTGCTTAATTAATAAATAAAAATTATTTCTAATTATTTTTATTTATAAATAAAATGACATAAATATATTTTCATTTCAAATTTAATATATTTTGTGCTTTTTGTTTCTGTTTCTAGGGTGTTTTTTCCTATGTCCATGATCATTGTTTAACTTTTTACCTGTCTTTTTTAACGCATCTGTGGCAGCTCCATCACAATCTACCATACAAAGACAATATAATATCAAGTTTAAGATACATGTAAGTTTTCTATTATTCAAATGCATAAATTTCTCTTTGCATAAATATTTATACTTAAAAGGGATAATTTAATCTTATCTTATTTAAACTATTTTTTATGACAATTATCCACATCAAAAAAAAATTTATAATCAATATTATCCACATCAAAAAAAAAATTTATAATCATTTTTATCCACATCAAAAAAATTGCAATCATCATTATCGAGTTTTGTATGATCAAATGAATTTGATTATACAAATTTACGTCAATTTCTAGTACAAAACGTTGTATTCCCTCTTGAAATTTTAATATCTCTTCATTCTGCGAATTCTGGATCTGTAATGATATAAAAATATAAAGAGAATATTTGTACACAAAAAAATAAGAAATGCTCTTTAAACTTTTAAGACATAACGTTTTTTCTTTATAAAGAATTTATATGGCAAAGAAATGATATTATTCCCATTAAATATCTCGATCCCAATTATTCATTATACACGCTACTATACTATCGTTTGCATTTATCTTTTTATAGATAGTATACTAATTTTTTTGAATAATAATTGCTACATAAAATTAAACTAAGTTTCTGTTTATTGGATTAAACTAAGTAAAATGTCTGTATTATTTTATTTATGGGTTAGTTTTCTTTTTATCAATTTATACGTAGTCAGCCCATTGGGAATATTGCACAACTCATTGATGCATCTTTTGACACCTTCCCTTGATTTATCTTACGCGACTGCTATTCTTCTCTTAAATGTGATGAGTTCAAGTGTCTTGCGGAGTGAAAGGTCTCTATAATAGTTAAAATATATATAATATCAAACAACTTAAAATATAATTCATTTATGAAATAACACTTTAAATAATTATATTAAAAGCTTAAAAACCCTACATATGGCTTAAATATATATAATTTACTATCTTTTTATGCAATCGCTTTCATATTTTTCGTATAAAACTTATTATTCATGCGATTCTAAGCAGCAAAATATTATGGAAATTAGTTTCATTTTAAAATTAGGTTCGAGTTCTAAGGTTTCAACGTCCATCTGTTTGAATGGACTCAGAAGCAACTTAACTTAATTTTCATAACCTAAATCTACGTAATAAAAGTCACTTTTGTTATAATGGGGGTTTTCTTAGAAGTAATGTCACAATTTACTTGCTCAAATAGACCTTTGAAGGTAAAACACTTTTTTTTTTATATTAAAACTTAAAAATAACAACATAAATATACTGAAAAAATAATTAAACCAGTGGAATTTAAATTAAACATATAAATTAAAAAATCAGAATAAGTTTATTTATAAAATTAAAAAGAATGAAATTGAAAAAATAAAATAGATATTTTTGCACCCTTATAATGTATGATCTAATAGCATTAAATCTACTATAATGTTCAATAAACAAATTCAATGGTTTAAATATTACATAGGTTTTAGTAAAAAACAGCAAGAATAATAAGAAGAGAATTAAAAAGGTATTTGATTACTTTTGATCAAGGGTATGAAAAGAATCGTACAAATTTTATTAGATATTTTGGTACCATTACAGCATTAAAGTAGCCTCAAATATAATTAATCATATTAAATATATATTAAAATATTTGTGATCTGTAGAAAAACTTCACCCCATTGGTAAATTGTTGTTATTTATATAAAATGAATACATTCGTAGTAAGTTATACTTAATTACTAAACTAGAAAAGGGCTTAGAGGTTTTTATTTACTCATACGTTCCATATATTTTTGCATGTGAGAAAATTTATCATGTATAAATTGATTAACTTAGTATCTAAAGGCACAAAGGCTTATGTTAGTTGCGTATAAATCTATTGTTTGTTTATTATATAAGATAAAGTCGTATGAAATAATTTTAATCCGAAAATAAAATACTAGGTTTCTTTTTTGTTTCTAGATCAATCATATTATAATAGTTTAAATTGGTTATTATTTTTTCATATTAAACGAATATAATATTTTGTTGCGTTACATGTTTTTTTCGACAACTGTATCTTCTAGTTATAAAGTAAAATTCATTCTTATTTAGGAAATAACTAAAAATAATTTTATTGGTTTATAAGGAGTTCACTTTTTAGTAAATTTTTATGAAGTACATATGAAGAATACAAAATTTGTATTATAAATAAACATAAAGGATAAATGATAATAGCAAGAAAAAATGAGCTAATGATCGGAATAAAAGTTACAACACAAAGGTATATAAGAAATTTTGACATGTTTTTAAAAAATACTTACATTTTTACAAAGCAAATGTGATCTTAGGCGTTGAGATAGCAAATTAAGTTCTATTTTTTCAAGTTTTTTAAAAGTTTAAAATATGTAAAAACTATAAAAACCGTAAAATGTAAATAAAAGGTATTTAAGTTTTTGAAATTTGTAACGTACATACGAAGCTATAATTTATAAAGCCAACTTTACAATTGTGACCGGCTAAACCCACATTTATCATAATTTTATAAAATATTCTTCATTTATGTAATATATCAAGCTGATAATATATAAATGACTTTTAATAATATTTTTATGCTCCTTTTGCATTCAAAAATGCCCTAATATATATTATTTTTGTATTTTCTATTCTTAAAGGCTAGTAATCATTTTATTTTGCTTATCAAAAAATAGTGATAAAGATTAGATCACAAGATTTTTAAAATTCATTAAATATAAATTACATACATAAACCTTTATTATGTGAAATTTCGAAAATATTAATTAAAATAAAGGTAATTAATTTATATTTTTGCATATTCTAGTACATAGATATTGCTTATCCACTACAGTTGCAGCTTCAATTACCGCTTGTGAAAATTTACAATTGAGTAAATTAACTTTTCTCCATGAAAAATAGATGATATTTCCCGAAAAAAGCAGCAATATAAAAAAAAGGATTTTGATCTTTTGATGGAAAGAAAACAAACCAGATATTGTGTATATATTAAGAATTGGTAAATTATATTTCCGTTATTAAATTTTGGTATCACAAGACATAATTATGCAAATAGATGAAGATAATAAGAAAAATTGAAATATGATATTTCTAAATACACAATATCCCCATAAAATATCTTTTGATGCATTATTCTACATTATTTTGTAAAAAAATACCGTATTTTTATTTTATTTTTGAAAAACTTGAAAATAAGAGTGATGGATTTTTGACACCCTCGAAAGTTTATTTAAAAAAATAAAATAGAAATATGATTACCCAATAGATATGAATCAAAATAGTTACATTTTTGTAAACTTAACTATGATTTAAAAAAAATCTTTCATTGTTAAGACTAAAAGTAGAGTTTGATCAATAATTTTTTTTAGAAAGCTTAATAAATTTTCATTCAATCTTTGTTTAATTTTTATTTTTTGCTTGCCTTTTTATCCAACGCTTTTTTGCTTTTTTCTAAATCCTTAGACGCCGTGTGTGCCATAAAAATTTGATTTATACTGAAAAATATCATACATACTATAAATCGCATTATATTATTGTTGCATAATTATATATATATTTTATTTATGATCTCCTTTTAGCTCATTTGCGCAATTGAACGAATTTTACTGGATAATTTTCTAATCTGTTTCCAGACAAATTTATTAGTATAAAACGATGGTTTTCATTGGATTAAACCCACTTCTGAAGTACAATCTCATAGATTACTTTTAATGACATAAGACCACGACTATTCGATAATAAAATCCAAGAATTTAAAAGTATCAATTAAAATATCTAGAACAACACACGTTTATATTTTTTTAATTTGTTTCTATTTGATAAAAAATATTCTTGAATTCGTGATTATTTATTTTTAACGCCAAACTACTCCAAAGGTAGAATTTTTCAAACGTTTTTATGTTGCAAATACCTTTTTCACATTGAAGTTCCATATACATACATCTAAAGAAACGAAATACGGACTGTTTACACTTTTAAAGTAATAAATAATTTAAAAAAATCTTTCGAGTATTCTTTTAATAAGTGGAAACCATTCCATAATGTTGAAGGCGGTCGTATTTTTTTATGCAGAAGTCAATCATTGTGTATAAATGTTGAGTTGCATCAACGAAAGAAAATGTGATAATAGAAAGAAATAAAAAAAAAATACGATTGAGAATTACAAATTATTTTGAAAGAAATGTACATTAAAATTTTTTATCCATTACGATGGCACATTGAAATAGAAATAACTAAAATTAAAGGTTCTTTTCTAATTTATTTTATAATCTGGCATTTTACTCATCTAATATAAAAAAACTTTACACAGAAATGATGGCAATCAAAATTTGTTTTTTTATGCAAAGTAAATTACAAAAATAAAATTATATGCCGCTAGATTTTTAAAAATTACACCATAGCTAATATAACATGTATAAATAGTTTTTTGTTAAATTAAAAAATAATTTTAGTTATATGACTTTCTTTTGAAATTTTATTTCTCCTGGTCAATTATTTAAAAGATAATATAATATCAAACTATATTTTTAGGTGAATGTATTAAATTTTTATAAATTTTATTTATTATTGATAAAATATACTTATGAAATATTTTTAAGCAAATAATATCATATATCTGTTTTTTTAAAGTATAGTTTGTTTTAGAAAGCTTGCGAATTACCTTTAAAAGCCCTGAACGAAAAAAAAATATGTCTAAAATGATAAAGAAAAGAATTCTGCACTATATTCATGATTAAGATACACTTTATCGAAATTTAAATCAAATTAAAATTTACACGTTGAATCATCAGTAATTATTTATATAAAAAACTTATCCCTTTTAACATATTCTAAGAAATCCTTAAGAAAAATCAAATAATTAAATGCGTTCATGTTAATATTTGATTTCTTACCTATATTTAATCATAGTATTTTTAGCCTAAAATAGGAAATCTATGATTAAATCCGCAAAAATCCGTTATTAAAAAATTAAAATTCTATTTATAATAAAAAAAAGACCGGAATTTCTCTTATATTTACAATAAATTTTTTCTTCTTTTTTATGCATAAAATTTTAGAATAAATATCAATATCTATTGGAAATGATAAGAAACCTCGAACTCGTGCCACTTTATTAATTTGCGAAAAGCTTTTTTTATAAATTTGAAGTGTTATAAAAGTTTATAAAGGAATAATTCCTCATTTAAATATTGTATACCGCTTGAATGATTTCATTAAGGTTTTAAAATAATTATAAAATAAATGATTTTTAAGTAATTTTAGATGCGTTTCTCGGCGTGATATTTTTAATACCAGAATCAAATCGGAATAATTAAAATATTTTTTTGCTTTTTTATGCGATAATAATTTATGACCCAAAAATTTCAGAAAAAGTAGAAAATTCAATGGATAAACTCGAAAATAATTTACTCATTTATACGTATTTTTATAACCAGTTCGCTGATTATTAATAGAAATTTATGTTTATCTAGTGCAACTCGCATGTGATCCTTCAATTATACGTTTATTTAGTGCAACTCGCATGTGATCCTTTACATTTACTGTAATCTGTTTGATCTCCGTGGATTAAGCCGGTTTTATCAGACGGTAGTAGATATGTTAGAGAATTGTGATTATATATACTTTTAGTCGTTGTTTATAGATGCTATTATCACTATACATTTAATATTATTATTGCTGAAAGATGTATACTTTATTCAATGTTTAGGCACATTTTATGCGTCTTGCACGCAACTTCTTATTTATTCTTGGCTTATCAGTCCCCTTTGGTTTTACTTTCTAGTTTTGAGTAAATTCATGTGAATCCAAAGGTGCGTTGAAGTTGGAACTCGGGTCACTTATTAAGAGCTTCTAAACCAACTGACCCGTCATACCCCTTAAAATATAGTTCAAATTAAATTTCATTTATTTGGGATTTTTGTGTTCTTATAACCTTGGGATTTAGAAAAACCTTTGAATTAATAAGTCTTGAATGGAGGAGAGGTATTGAAGAAGACTTCAGAGAGGTGAAAATAGCCCAAAGTATTAATACGCTGTGCGCATAAGAGATCAAGCAAGCTGTGCTTGGAAACAGAAACTAAAATTATAACGAATAATTTAGCTCTTAAATAAATCAATTTGGGTTATGATTCTATTTTAAATTTAAATTATAAACTGTTTAGCTATAAATCTATATTTTTTTATTTGAATATACAATCTATAAGAATTAAATATTTCCAAAAAGTTTCTGGGTTAGGAAGTTATAAAGGTATTTTTATTTATTATAAAAACTCTTGTGTTTATTTAACAGCTAATTTTTCTTCTAACTTTTCATGTTTGATCCCGCGAAACTTATGATTGCTCGATATTACAGGGTTGTTATGTTCTTTTTAAAGCACATCATTCTTACAGTCTTCCACAATACATATTCTGCGTTCAAGACTTATGCATTCAAGTTTTTTAATCAATACTATTGTTTGCGCATTCGGTTCCGTTCCGTGGGCATCCCAATTTTTTAATATCGACTTATGGCATTTTGTGACAAACTATCCCATGTTATGACACATAGTACAATATTTTATTTACACAAACTACATACATCAATATGTGCATAGTGGTAATTTTGGAAACGAAGGGATAATTGAATCAATTTGGAAAACAACAATTTTAGCTATAAATCACTTTAAGTTTATGCTACAGAAGACAGTTGAATTATAAATTATAAATTATAAAAGCAGACAAATTAATATCTAAAAAAAAGAAAATAGAAGATAATCATACAATTTGTGGTATAAAATTGATTCATATGGCAAGTCTTAAGATACAATTTAAATCCAACATGAAAGAATTTAATGAAACACACATTAACCATCTAACAATAAAAGACCCGGGAAGTATTAAATTATAATCGCAGGCACACTTTTTTTGTGCATCAATTTAGAATTTTATCGACTTGTAATCAACTCCGAATAATTATTGTGAATTTCAAATGAATTAAATATTCGATCTAGGCTGTATGTTAATCGAAAAAAATTTATCATGAGAAGGTGGATATAAAAATTTTGATGAAAACAAAATTCCTAGAACAAATTCAAGTTACTTTATTAGCATACTTTTTTAATGTTTGATATCTAATGAGCTTGTCAGAAAAGTAGATCATTTCTTTTCTTTGATAAACACATAATTAATAGGTTCTCTGATGTTATCAGAATATTTAGACACAAAAAAATATTATAAACATCTAATTCGCATAAATTTTTTTATTTAAAGCATAGAAGATAAAATAGCAAATATTCTCGTGTTTTCAACCAACTTATTTGGAGATTCAAATTATAAATCATTTTTTCGTTGAAATTAGACCATGCTTATTCTTGTCTTATATGTAGCAAAATGATTATATTTCAATGCTAAACAATCATAGAAAA
This sequence comes from Rhyacophila brunnea, assembly GCF_057557595.1. Lineage (NCBI taxonomy): Eukaryota > Metazoa > Arthropoda > Insecta > Trichoptera > Rhyacophilidae > Rhyacophila > Rhyacophila brunnea. Next base: position 3,635,907 of record NW_028233037.1, read on the forward strand.
CTTTAATTGATAACATTAAACTTTAAATGTTGATATCATATTTAAAATATTCCAACAGCAATTTGTAAAAATTAAAAAATGTGGTGTTACCTTGTTTCAAAAACCATATATTCCAAAATATGTAAAAAAAATAATAGAAATTCAGTAAAATTGAAGTATATCTTTTTATTGCAATAAATATCATTGTGATTTTTGAAAACATTTTTTAAATAAATCCACATAATAATAAAAATACTCTTTTTGCTAACACTAAAATCACGTTTCTTTTATAACATTGACTATTCCTAGACAGTTAGTATCCACCTTCATCCTCATATCCACCTTCATCCTCATATCCGCCACCATCTTCGTGTCCACCTTCATCTTCGTGTCCACCTTCATCCTCATATCCACCTTCATCCTCATATCCGCCACCATCTTCGTGTCCACCTTCATCCTCAAATCCACCTTCATCCTCATATCCGCCACCATCTTCGTGCCCACCTTCATCACCAGCACCACCATCTTCACCAGCGGCTTCTTCCTTTTTCTCAGCTATTTTTCTTTCTGCCTCTTCATGAGCATGCTTCAAACCCTTTGAGAGATCGATCTCGCTTGCAGCGATTCCAGCCTGTTTCATTTTAACGTCAATAGATGGTTCAGCCAAAGTTTGTACTTTATTTGCTTCGAGTTTATTTGCTTTCGCAGTTAATGCTGCAGCTGCAGGAGCCCGCACAATGTTATTTAATAGAAAAAATATCAAGTATTTCATTTCCAATCGCTTAAATCTTCTCGAAAACATTTGCAGGAATGTTAAATAGTTTATATATAAATTTTCCGCGTAAAATCTAATCTTTGATTCGATAAGATTATTTTTGTTGAAGATATACCTATATCTAACAAATTATTAAATATATAAGGAGAATCTTTTTTTTGCAAATTAGATACAAAATTTCAAGATACTAATCAAATATGAAATTTTACTCATATAATCTTTTTATTTGCGATACATTAACATCTTGCAAGACATATTATGAATATATCAGACTTAATGGCGAACTCATTAAATTTTCAAATAAAATTTGAAGCGAAATCATCAAAAAAAATTATCTGGTATTTTTTTACCGCTAATCTAAATTTACTTTGAATATGGTCGTAATATTTTATCTAAAGCCTTATACTCGCAAGGTAAGTTGAATTAAAATTTTTTTTGCGTTTATTAAAGGTTGCCTAATTCTTAATAACCAAAATAAGATTTCATTACCCATAGCAGAGCATTTTTTTATTTAAAGAGGATCTTATAATAGGCACACAATCAATGAATATGGTTTTTGAATGGTTGTATACATTTGGATTTCCCAATAAATTCATAATTAATGCACAAAATTGATAACAATTTGTAGGCCCTAAGCTATAAATTATCTTCTTATTATTATCTCAAATTAAGATATATATAAATACAATGAAATTGAATGTAAGAGAAAAATTCATAGAATAAAATCTGAAAAAAAATTAATGTGAACTTAAAAATACGTATATTCATGTGTAAGTATTTTAAATCCAAAAATGAACAATACTTACAAAAATGAAAAAATTACAGCATTTTAGTGATTACTCATTTTAATATAGATAAAGTTCTTTATAAAAATTAGAAACTCCACTTAATAGTTATCTTATATTTATTAAAATTAATAATTTTTAATTGGGAAAAAAAGCAAAAGTTGCAAATAGATATTTGTAAAATAATACCAAAATTTGTGCTATTTATCTAAAAAAAATTATAAATAGAGCTATGAATCACACAGAAATTATATAAATGACTACAACGATATACAATTATGATATCCAGCAGAAGATTTTACATTTAAATATTAACATGTTAAACCTTCATGCATAATTCACAGAGTTTAATTTACTTGTTCTTTTTTGAGCTCTTATTTTGTATGCCGAATATAAGATTCTATTAAATATCTATCTGGAGACTTCATAATTTCTTTTTAAATATTATTAAGGGTGCAGTAAGATCTTTTGCACACCTTGAAATATATGTATAAGTACTTTACAAAATATTATAATATACAATTGAAGCGCTATTAATATTTTTTAAACTTATAAAATCCATTTAAATATCTTAAAAAGAAACAGAGTTTTATACTTCTTAAAAAAACCAAATTAGTAACAAATTATACAAGTTTGAAATGACCAAAAAAGATTAAATTTATTTAATTGCTGTCTATCATAAAGAATAAATCACAGAAAACATATATTATGCACGAAAATAAGTTTAATTAATGCGCAGGATAGTTTATTTTAAATAAAATATAAACAATAACACAATTCTAAAGATTTTCGCAATTATTTGGCATAATATATAGACAAGAATCGCCTTTACTCAACATAAATATTCAGTTTGTATCCAGAAAAAATGATGCAAAGTCTTTATCACGTGTTCAGTTATTATAAAACACATAAATAAAAGATTAACATATAAAATTTGGGTATCACATATAAATTGCTTAATATTCCAAAATTAGGGATAAATGTGCAATATGTGTTAAATCAATAACACAGCCAAATAATACTACATAAATCTAGAATTTAATTCAAATGACATAAATTATTTAAATGCAAATTTTTGATGTTTTCTTGAGAAAATTTTCATCAAATTACAAAATAAACATTAATATATGCTTAATACTACAACTAGTTTATTTATAACTTGAAAAAAACTTGAAAATACTGGGCCCATAGATGATTTATATTAAAAAACGTTTGGAATTATAAATACAACATGTAGAAATTTCAATTGTTTTGAATCGAATAAAATATATGATAATGAGAATAGATTTTACCATAATGTGATATTCAAAAAAATTCACAAATACATATTTCTATTTGTAATTACAGAAAAACTTTGTAAAGAAAGATGTTAAATACCACATTAACCAAATTTAAATTTATACTAGTTTAAATCGAGAAAATAAAAGCAAAAGAACGTTTTGAGGCTATACATGCAATATTATAAAAGAAATTATATATATTAGTGCATACAAAGCAAAAATATTTTATATTTAAATTATATTCAAGTTAAGTAATATCGTTTTTATATAAAATTATCAAAAAATAAATAAACACAACATTTATTAAAAATGGGTTATCGATGGCAGAGCAGTTAAAGGCTAAAATAATTAGACTACATAAATAATATAAATTATGAACAATAATTCCTGTGATATGAATCTTCAGCGATTTGTAATTCAACTACACTCAAGCTTATTATAATTATATGACAATGCGTGAATTCAATTGAAAAATATATTAACTATAATTATAATTATGTTGAGGGCATCTAGAAATTATATGTAAACATTTTCTCTTTTCTTTTATATTAAAATTTTTTTATAAATAGTATTTGCTGAACATATTATTTTAACTGCTTTACTGAATTTCATCATCATCTGATAAAACAATTATCTTACTATTGCCATCACCAAACACAAAAAACCGATTCTATTGATTATTAAATTTCGAAAATCGCAAATTTTCTTTTTTTTATATTTATCACATCATATTTAAATTTAAGCTTCACTTAATGCTTTTATTTAACACATTTTTTGTTCTCCCAGCACCTTTTCTGCGTATTATGGAATTTTAACGTTTTATACATTATATTTTTATTATTTAGTTTATATAAGTCTTTGAGAAAATAGATTGTTGTAAATCGAAAATCAAAGTTTGATATAGCTTGAATTGTAATCGCTAGTTTAAAAATGAAAATTAATAATACCAACATTTTCTATTGCATTTTAAATAAAATATTGCCCTTATAATAGACATAAATTTGAATATTTTTATTTACGTCAAGGTTTTTATATATTTAATTTCGAAGTACCACCTTTTTATCCTAAGCTATATCTATGTTGCTTTCTTAGTTATGATAGCAAAAAAATAATAACGAAAAATAGATGTCCCCCAACAAATGCTAATAAATAATTTCCTTTCCAACCTTTATAGTTCTATACGTCAATTTTATCCATATTTTTGTTATATAGGAGCAATTTTAAAATTATTCAATATTTCTTATATATAATCATTTCTAAAATAACACTATTTTGTGATTATAATATAAATATATAAAAAGAATGATTTTATGTCAGAAAGATGATAAGTTCATATATGATATTATATTTTTTTAAAAAAAAAGGTAAAAAATATTGTAATAAACCCGTATTTAAATCCAAAAAGACTTGCGAGTCAATTTAATTAGGAAAAAATTGACTTTTTAATTCTAGACCACCATCTTTATATTTAGGTGTTTTTTTACAATAAAAGATAAAGTCGCACACCATGTAGATACCTTACACTACAATTGATCCATCGCGTGCTAACTCTATATACTTCAAAATTAAGTCATAATAAAATTTTTAAAAATTAGATCATAAAATTGTAGCAAATAAGTTACAAAACTTCAACCACTTATAATATGTATATATGAATAATTATCTTTGTATCCTGTTCAATGAAATATGCATGATTTAAAAAATAGGATTCAGATGTTCTATCCAAAACTCAAAAAAATAGATGTCTATTGCTAAATAGCAAAAATGAACTTAAATTGTTAAAAAAATAAATTTCAAATTGATTTAGAATCCGAAATTTTTGAAAAAGTAATTATAAATGTAGGTTTGATATATACTTTTCGTGATTTAATTATACATCAAAGCAGATAAAGCGATACGATTCGTTATCATCATATTAAAGCTGATTATTATTTCATATATTTTTCGCTATGCTTATCGTCGATTTATTTTTTATTGTATGTCATATTTCTCATTTTGGTTGTATAGTTCGAGTTTTTTCTTAGCAATAACTTTCACATTTCGCATCGTATCTAGAAAATATAACGAAATGATATTATAAATTTTTTGTGTCTCAATGTGTAGTATAACAGCTACCAGATATAGGTCCATTTTTTTACAAAATATGCCGAAATTCTTCAAAAAAATGAATTCAATAGATATATATTATGTCACACATATCCTATTCTAAGGTTCTAACACATAAATGACATTTCCGTAGTAATTATTATAAAAATCACACATAAATATTTATCAGCATGCTTTGAACCTTTTTTAAAAGCAGAACACAATAAATATATTAAACGGAATGATTTTCGTGCCCTATTTTGAAGGATTAAATTTATTTTCAATGACATAAAATAACTTTTAAACTTTTAGAATGTAATTTTAACGTTTATTATTTTTTTGAAAAATTAAATTTTTTTTTAGCAAAGAAATATAATTTTAAGGTTAAGATATTGTCGAAAGATGTAAGAATAGGGTAAAACTGTATCTAAAAATCATGCAAAGACCTTTCAAAAGTAAAAATATTTTAAAATTTTGCGTTTGAATACTTCTATAAACAAAAATTACTATTTTTGGCCTCAAAATAATATTTTTTATAAAAAAATCATGTAAAAAGATTGATAGATTTTTCGATTTTAAAATATATGCATAATTTGTTTTATTTTTTAAGCATTAAAAATCTTAGTTTAATGAGTCTTCTACATTTAAATTCAGTTATCAGTGTTTTTTTTCAAAAGATCAAATATAAAGGCGTAGTAAATAATGTCATCATTTGAGACTATTAAGCATTTTTTTTATTGTATCCGAAAAATCTATAGTTTAAAAATTTATTTCTAATTCTTAAATACTTCTGAATAATAACTGCTATCTTCCTTTTTATACAAATTCACAATTGCAATATTTGTAATTAACTCGTCTAAATAATTTATATATTTTTTTGCTTAAAAACTACATTTATTTTTCTAATTTATACAATACATTTTTTTCATAAAAAAGCTTACCAAATGCATCGAGAGCATGAATAAAATTGAAGTTATTTAGAAACAACATTTATAATGTTCCAAGTCATATTAATGCATAATGTTTTCAAATTCTTATATCTTTTATTATTTTTATTTATCAAAAGAATTAAACACAACAGTGGATTAATATTATCATTACACAATCAAATATTTATTAAAACGGTGTATACTCGGCTTAATAATATTTTTAAGAACAAAAAAAGCTACTAAAACAAGTATAACCCTTATATATTTAGATAAGTAGCGGTCAGTGATTTTATTTTATTTAAACTTGATTAATCAACCAAAACAAAATTTTAGGGCTATAAATTTTTATTATACACAAAGATTCGATATGTGAATTTTATTTTTCAACACTTTGTCGCATTATGAAGTCTTCATGCTGAAAATACGTTAGTGATACATAATTCAAAAAATAATATTACGAAAATCATTAAATTCGTCAATTTAACGATAAAAAACAATATTTCACAAAGAGTAGATGTTTTTTTATATGTAAATAAGAGATCCTATCAACAAATATTATTTTTATAGTGTATTGAAGAATAATTGTATATTTTGAAATTTACAATAGTTTATATTATGACTTATTAGATGCCGTTAAGAACTAAAAATAGAAAAATTTATATTGTTAATTTTTTTGTTATTATAAATCATAAGTTTTCTTACTTTCAAAAATATTTATCAAAAGCTTTTTCGCCAATCTATTTTGCTTGTGTATAGGAAATGAAGTTCGATATGATAATTTATAATTTGAGAGGCGTATTTATAAACAGTATATAAGAATTTAGGAATGCCAACTAAAACATAAGCATACGTACAAATAATAGGATTCAGAGAGCAAATTGAACCAATAAGTCTATAAATAAGAAGGTACATTGAAGAAGATTATAAAGATGACGTGTCAAAAAGAAGTAATAGCTAAATGTGTTCTAAAGAACATTCCGAAGTTCAGCTTGAGCAATATTAAGTAGCTAAAATCAAATTAACCCATAGATAAATAAAATTTAACGGGATTATTATTATATCTAAAATTAATTAATAAAAAAAATTAAGACACGTGTCATATCGAGGAGCACAGAGGTTAAAATACCGAAAGCTGTGTTTCAGGAGATAGTAATGTCATGGAAGCGAGTAAATATGTAAAAACAACAAAATGAGATATACACTTGAAATATAAGTCTTTAAAATATATGATGCATAGAGGAAAACACTTGAATTATAAATCTTGAAAATATAATAAAATTGCATAATAAGTCTTGATATGAGAAAAGCAATCGAATCAATAAGTCTTAGAAGGAATATGTCTATAGATAATAGATAATTGTTTTGATAAGTCTTTTAAGGAGAAGATATTTAGAGATAATAGATGATTGGGCTAATAAGTTTAGAAAGGAGAATATGTTAGAGGAAAACATTCGAATTAATAAGTCTAAAAAGTAGAATATGTATAGAGGATGGCACTTTAATTAATAAGCCTTTAAAGATTTATAAATGGATGTGGCTATATAGAGAATTAAAACCTTTGCTTGGTCAGAAAGAAATAAACATAATCCGCGATTCTATTTAATGATTTCCTAAAATCTTGAAGCATGAACTTAAAAACCGAATTGAGGCATATTTTCAAACTATAGGACATATAAAACCCCTTAAATTAATAGGACTTGAAAGGAGGAGAAGTATCGAAGAAGACGTAAGAGAATAGGATATATTCAAGATTATATTTGATGTATGTGTGAGAAATCAATCAAGTTAAGCTTGAAGAAAAAATCTAAAATTACAATTCCAAAAAATTTGATCTAAAATCTTGAAATAGTGGTTTTACAGCCATATAAACAGTATTAGTATATTTTAACACGTGCTTTATATACATTCGATGCAAAAAAAATTATTAAGATGAAAATTGGTTTTTTGAGGATTAAATATTTGTTTTATTAAGAAGTTAAGCCACGAAATACCCTTTGATGGGTCATTTTAGAAACAAAAAAAACATGTTTTAATATATATCTGGAAAAAAAAACGATAAAAACCAGAAGAATTATCAATGATACGAATCAAAGAACACCATACAAATTTAAGGCGTAAAAATTAAATTTTATATAAATATAATAATAATCTGATATGTAATAAAATAAAGTAAATAACACTTAAAAAATAAAAAGCTTATGTAAGTTAGATAAATTTAATGTTGCAGAAATCCATATTTTTTTTTACTAGATCTCTTTCGTCCAGTCTGTAAGTTCCACATTCCCCTTTACTTTATATATTTTAGGAATTTGTTTACCCACTTTAACATCTTTACTAAACATTTCGCTTAAATGTTTACCTTTAACGCTAGAGAGAAACATTCTCATAGTTTCACGATTATTTTTAGTGCTTTTACACTCCGAAATAGTTCTATGCATATTAGCGATTTTTTCAATATCTGTGTTAGGGATGTTGAGAAATACGCCCATCAAACTTTCAGCATAGTTTTTTTCGGGGTTTTCCATTGTATAAAATTTAGGCACGGATTCGATAATATTGATTAGGAAATTGATTATATCAAACTGTGAATCAATCATTTCGTTTGAATGGTACAGAACGAGCAGTTTAAAAATCACATTATTTCTGTCGTACTCGAGTTTATTTTTCTCCAAAACTTCGTTTACTTTTCTGACAATGAAGGCTTCTTTGATGTTCATCATTTCGATTAAGCATCTTATGAATGTTTTCATGCTTTCTTCTTGAGGTTCGTTATATTCGAGGACCAAACAATTTTTCAATGAGCATATTCGTCTTTCTAGCATATTAGTGAAAGATTTTAAGCATGGAATGATTTCGTTTTGATCGACTTCTTCGTGTTCATGTAATAGTTTTAAAAAAGTAGGCTCTAGAAATGCATGCACTATCTCGTCTTCGAAAGCCGACAAAAAATCATTAATAACAAGAGTTAGACATTCTATGCTATATGTTCCAATTTCATTGTAAATCTTTACAATGATTTCTTGAGGAACATGATTAAATTTTCTTTTGCATGTGGCTATAACCTGAAAATCAAGATTGATACTTTTTGGCCTGCTAGGATCAGATTTTGAGTCATTTATATTGGATGTTAAGAAGTATTGGTAAAATGAATTCACTATATCTTTTACACTTTGGCTATCACGTCTTAAAAATGATAAAAACAGTTTCCTTTTTCGTGTATTCCATTCACCGCTCATCACATCTTGTACATTTTTTATGGTGCTGAAATCATATATAGAATCTTTTTCGTGTGATTTTAGAACCATTATGCATGCAATTAGAATGTCATCACTGTTTTCACCCTTTAGTGAGTTACAGATGTTAAAACATGTTTGTCGAGGAATATTTGGAAATTTTCTGAATATTTGTAGAGCAAGTTTTGTCTGATCATAATTTGAATAATCGAGATGTTCAAGATATTGAATACATTCTGGTTTTGATCTTATGAATTCTTTAAGGCAGTTTAGATAGTTGTTATTGAAATTTATATTTTCTATTTTATTGCAGTTATGGAGGAGAATAGATGATATTCGTATGGGAATGTCGTTTGAATGATTTTTTAGCAATAAGTAAGCTGTTTCTTTGTAAAATTGTGAAAATGCTTTTATAAATTCGTCAGACTGTAATAAAACGTCTTTCATAGTATCACTAGTATGTTCATTTAATGGCTGGTTTTGATAATCATTTGAATATTGATTTTGATTTAAATTTTGGTCTTGATATTTTTTAGCGGATTCAAGACAGTTATTTACTTTTAATATGACTTTCTTAACAACTTCTAAGTAAATATTTTCGTGATCCCGAGATCCTTTTGATAGCCTCATAAACTTTTCAAGAAACTTAATGGACAAAAGATAAGTAGTATCCAAATCGATCATTCCAAAAACAAACATAATTAAAGGCATTTGTTCCTCGAAAGATTTAGTTTTAAACTGCTGAATACTATCCGAATAGAAAAAAATATTCATCAGATCAATTTTAAAATCCGAAGAACGAGGAAGACCAAACTCGATAATTTTGAGAAAAGAATCAACAGGTGGGTGAATTTCAATAAAATCAGCAAAAAAATCAAGAGTATCCTTTTCATTTTGGCCACCATAAGCAAGAACAAATTGAAAAAACATCTCACGGTCTTTAAAAAATGAAAGAAGAGATTTTAGTGTTTGTAAAATAGACTGTAAAACCTGTCCCTCACTAATGCCATTGACTAAAGATCTACCAACATATTTGTCTATTATTAATTTTATAAGGGACATGCAATTTCTTTTAGTAAGATTCTTTAACTCGTTTCTTCTATCCGGCGATATTTCTGAACTTACATTGACCAGGAAAGTATATCTTTTTAAAATGCAGTAGCCAAGAAAAGATCCACCCTCAACTAGATTATGTATTAATGTAAAAATATCCGGTACACGGGTCGGAAAGAAAAAAAGAATAAGCAATGATACTGTATCAGAAAGCTTATTAATGCAATTTAAATTCAATGTTCCCGGTGTTGAACAAATTGAAATGGCATAAACTGTAAAGCCAACAAAGTCATTAACTAAAGAATCTATTGGTCCACTATCCTTAGCCAATAAAATATTTCGGAGACGATGTTCTAGAATTAACATTGCATAAAAGATGCAATCGGGATTACGTGTATCTATAAGTGTTGTTAGGACGGAATAATCGGTGATTTCGGTACTAAGACGAGAAACTTCAGCTTCTAATTGCTTTAAAAGACTCGGATTCGAACGAACATTCTGAATCAAATAAGTTAACTGGTGCATTTGGGGTCAATTAAAATATAATCTTATTAATTAAGAATTTAAAATGCTTAATGAATTAAAAAGAAATTCAAATATAAAATAATCACAGAAAAAAAGAATCCATGTAAAATGTAGTATTCAAATTAAATAAAAGTAAACGTAAAACTATTATTTTATATTCATGGGTTGAGTTTCCTTTTAACAATTCCTTATATTATGATGGAGTCAGCTCATTGGGAATATTGCACAACTCTTTGATACATACTCTGCCACCTTCCAATGATCTATTTTCCCAACTGCTCTCAAATGAGACCAGCTAAGTGATATAAATAAATGTAAAAATAAAAATTAATAAAAGAAAAATGCATAATGAATATAATAATTTCACATATAAAATAATTGCATAAAAGAAATCCATGTATATTAAAAATACAAAAGTAAATAAAAAAACAGCATTGGTTGTATATAAGATATTCAAATATAAAAAAAATTGCTTGGAAAATATATATATTTTCAAGAATGTATGATTAAATTAAATTATTTAAACAGAAATAGATGCTTGAAAGAAATCCATATAAAATTATACGACTATAAAGAATTCAATATAAAAAAAACAAATTCAAAATAAAATAAAAAGTGAATTAATCCTAAGAATTACAGGTTCAAAGAAATTTAAATTAAATTAAGATTTAAAAATCCATATAAGAAGAAGAGTAGTTGATGAATATAGATCAGGTGAAGGTGTATCAAGGAGTTGTAGAATATTCCCAATACGCTGACCACGTCTAAATAGATAAAATTGATAAAAAGAAACTTAATCCATAAATAAAAAATATTTGTAAAAATCCATATAAATATATTATAATTTTTTTTTTAAGAAATCACTATGCTATTGCTATGCATTTGAAATTCCCAGTGAATCATATTGTGTTAAATAGAATTAATCAAAGATAATCAAATTAAATTATAAAATCGTATACAAACATAAATATTGTAAGAAAAACGCAAATAGAATTTTAATAAATATTTTTAAAAACAAAGCAAGAAAAGAAAAGTAATGGTAAATTCAAAGAATAAAATTGTTTATTTCATGATTCAAAGAAATTACATTTTTGTTTAAAAAGTTTATCATAAATTTTTATTCATGGTTATAGGGGAAATGTCTATTGTATGGGATATCTGAAAGAGCTAAAATTCATGAACCAGATCGAAACTATATAAAAACTTTGGGATTGAGAAAACTCCAGAATTAATTTTAATGAGTTACGAAGGGAGGTGACTTATTGAAGAAGACTATAAAAGGATAAGATAGCCTAAAGTATGAATACGCTATGTGCATGGAAAATCAAGGAAGTTATGCTCGAGAACAAAGACTAAAATTATAAATGCTAACTTAGCACATAAATATGAAAGAAATATGTAATATTACATAAGTCGTATATTAAGGAATTGGGAGTGTCGAATGGAGCAGAAACATACGTACTAACAATAGGATCAGGGAAGACATTTGAACAAAAAGTATGGAATTAAGAAGATATATTGAGGAAGATTGTAAATATGACGAGCTGGAAAGAAGTATCAACCAAATCTGTATTAAAAGACCCTAAAATTTTGCGTGAACGACATTAAATAACAAAAAATGAAATTAACACATAAATAATAAAATTCATATATAATATTAATTTTTAAAAGCAGCATTTCCAAAATAAAATCAAATACATATATTTCTGTTCGGTTAAATAACTTTAGGATTTATATATTAACATTCGACACCAATTAAAACAAAAGAATGTATATGTAAAATAATTTTATCAAATCTTGGTAGTATCAAATAACAAGGAACAAATTCTTATTCGGCTAAACAATGATAGGTTATAGAAATCAATCATTAACTTTTAAATTCATAGGAACAAATATATCAATTAATTTGAATTGGTCATAAAATCATAAATTAATAACACTATAGCCAACATATAAAAGAAAAAAATATCAAAAAAATTATCGGAATTTAAAAGATAATTACTTAAGGCTAGGAAATATATTTGAAAGTGAAGAATACACATATTAAATATAATAAATCAAATGGTGTATGGAAAAAAGGTTCTTGACAATAATAATTTTTATTTCACAAAATACGAAGTTTTAATACAGCGAAAAAGCAAAGCGAGAGAATTATAAAAACTAATTATTAGAGAAGTTTTAACGGAAAATAAGTTTAATATGCTAATATGAAACGTGATATAATTCAAACTCAACTGCTTAAATCCTTCTCGACTCAAGCATTTATAAAAAACCCATAAGGAATAAGCAAAAACCGATTGAAAATAAATCTCAAAATTTTAAAAATCATATCAAAATATAGAATGGCTGTATAAAAGATAAAATAAATGTACTTTTATGATGATTGAATTAAAAAAATATTTTTGTCATTAAAATTTACTATAAAAACAATAAAAATATTTAATTCACTAAAATACATATATACAACCGGAAAATATATTTCTACTATGAAATATAATTTATGCGCTATATTGCAACATAAATATATATTTACACACTAAAATCAAATCTATAAACTATACTTAAATACAATTTAACATTAAATTCAATATTTTACAGCACCTACCAGTCGATTTACTTTAAATTAGATAATCTTATATAATTCAAGAAAAAAGCGTGCAAATTTTTTTTATCGTTTAGACACATATTTGAATATAATATATGAAAGAGAAGTATATGCATAAAAACAAATAATTCTTTATAAGGTAGACCGATAGAAAATTTTCTATTCTGCTTGGATAATTTGTTTTCATGCACTTTAAGTACAAGAGAAATTATTGGGTATCAGAAAAATCTTGTATTTATTATTCTGATAAGATTTTGTCTCTACCCATATGTCTGCTTTTTTGGCAAAATGAAAAATATAAAAAACGGGGTATACAACCCCCTTATTGCATAAGTATACGCAGATATAGCAACTTTGAATAATAGCCGTAAACTATTTAGACACATGCAAAGACAAATAAATATGTAATTTATACTTTATTCTATTGGATAAATTATATAAGGTCAACAATAAGCATGTTCTATAAAAAACCCCTAATAAAAAAGACCAATCGATATTAAAAATATAAATACAATCAGCTATAATACCCAATAATTAATATAATCAAATCGATTTAATTTATAGTAACAACAGACTAGAAATTAAAATGGCGATAGGCCTTTCCATCTTGATAACACATAAGTCAAATTTTATTGATTATTGAAGATAATCATAATATATAAATAAAAAATATCAAAAAAGAAATGAAAATTTTGGGATACGTAAGCTTATATTACATAACAATAGCATTCACATTTTTTGCTAAGGTAAAAGCAATAACAGCATCCGATAATCTAAAAGAGGCGAAGAATAGACTTGACAATACTCAGCCTGCTTCTGGTGATCCACGAGATCGTCCTTCAATTGATGTAGAACTGATGAGGGCTGGCAAAAGTGCTGACGATATTGACACAACTAAAGGACTGGAAGCAGCTCATAATCAGGCTAAACAATTAATCGGTCAAGAACTAAGTAAGGGACCGAAAAAAGTTTCTGTAAAAGATGAGGAAGAAGACGCTGGGGGAGATGAAGGCGCAGAGGAGGCTGAATAATATTAAAGTTCGGAAAACGGATTTTCTTTGAATGTAGCATACTAAAAATAAACATATAAACATATAAAAATAAAACCGATAGAAAAATATAAAAATATAAAAATAAATCTGATAGAAAAATGTTAAAATAGTGATTTTTTCAAAAAAAAATCGATACTTCTATGTTGGTTATTTTATTTAAGACCCTATTAAATTACCATAAAAATGCTTCAAATTCTATAAAAACTTCATAAATTTAATAATAAAGGTTTTATTCTTACTTGTGATAGAAAAGGCAAAATAAAGTAAATTTGTTTAAATTTAAATCAACAGAAATACATTATTGATCTTATATTATCTATAACAATCAACATTCTAAATTTTTAGGAATTTAAATATAAATTTTAACCGGAATTTACTATCGGTATTTCAATATAAAGAGAACACAAAACAACTTATCAAAACACAATAATTTCAATTTATAGTTTTTCTCGTAATAAATTTAAATATCAGTTTATAAAATCTATTATAAGCCTTGATCAAACAGACACTAAACACAGTGTAAATTCCTTAGAAAATCCAAATTAAATTACAAATAAATCACAATATATATAAAATATTTCAAATAAACTCGTTTAATCAATGTTGACTTTTACGACTTTTTCAAATTACATTATGCTGTTAGTTTTGCTATATATAAGATAATAAAAAAAGTGAAGATATGTAATCATTTAGGTTATTCCCAGTGCTTTCATCTGAAATTTAAGATCTAACTATTAATATTTAATGTTTAAAAGCAAAATTAATTGTTGATTTTGAAATTTCCCCCCTAGCAGAACTTATATACAGCGCTATATAAACTAGATAATGACAATTGTATAGTCTAACGTGTTCTTTTTCAATTATTTGTAGCACTAGAGTGATAAATTAAAAATTTTCTAACGAGTTAGGATGAAAAATTAAGTATCTGAAATTACTCTATACCAAGATTGTTCATATTTTGGTAAAGTTAAAAGCCAAGTAATATGATTCTATAGTTCTTGCCTATACTTTATAAATGTTTATAGTACTACTTTTACAAAATAACTGCATGGTGGATCATGATATAAAATTCCATCTTGGTAAAATATTTTTTTGCTGAATATTGTTAATATATACTTCGGTAAGAAAATCATATTTACAAATCTTGAAAATATCATGTGTTTGAATTTTATTATACTAACAACAATTAATTTTATTATATTTTCTAAATAAATTAAAAATATGCTTGATGACAATAAATGACATATAAATGATAAAATGATGATATTAAAATAATATACATCATTCAAATCAGACTCTTTGATGTTCAATTATCAAAATTTCGATCACCTATTAAAATAAAATTTGAATTTTTGACTCATTCAGTAGAAAAGTAAAATGCGAGCTATAAGATTTATAAAAAAAACCATATTGACAATAATGTGTGATAAAAAGCAAATAAATATAATTCGTGGTGATTATTAAAATTTTAGACTTGTGGCTTTAAAATAAAAAGTTACAAAATTGGATAAATGATGCGGGATTTGCCTTATAAAACAATAAATTTTCGTGTATTAGTGCTAAAGGTGTGATGGAAATAATAGATATTCGATGAAAGAGCTAACATTATAATTCACATCTTGTACATCGCCATAATATCAAATAAAGCATTTTATAACCCAAAGTCTCTTCGCATAACAGAAATTTTATGATATCTTGATGTATTACACAGAATGAATTTTATTTCTATACTTTTAATGTCTAGAACAATTATTTATCTGTTTCCATATGGCTTTATATCTGCTGACAATCAATTTAGTTGCCACTTGTTAATATAATAGATTAAAAATATGAATAACCAATTCTACATTACCAATATAAATTATGTGCGCTATTTTAACTTTATAATGAATAGGCGAGGTGCTTATTTTTTATACGTATATGGTACTTGTATCAAATTAAAGAGTTAAATTCAATTGATAAGTTATGTGGTATTTAAGAATCCAATAAAATGGTGTGACAGAAGAGCTAGTAAAAAAATAAAATCACATTGCGAGTCAACTCTGTAAACAGGTGGATCACAAGGTGCAACTTACGAAAAAACATATCGAAAAGATTTATATAACAAAAATAACTTTATATGAAGTAAAGAAATCTAAAATTCATGTTTTATGAAATAAATGTATTTAAAGCGTATATTTTAGATTGTCTACATAAAAATGAATGCAAAGACGCTAGACCCTCCGTATTTCATAAACAAAAACCTATATTTTCCCTACTTATTATCACTCAAATGCAAAAAAAGTTTAATCGAAGGATGTGTTTGGCATTTTTCTTTTTAAAATCTAAATGATACTAGATTTTGATGCTATAGATGGTTTCTATAAGCCTCATGACATAGAGTTGCTGCCTTTTTTGTTAGATGGCAAAAAGTTTTTTAGACTCGTTAATTGAATATTCATAAAAGACAGCTGAAAATAATCGTAGCATCAAAAAAAAATGCATAAATTCATCGATAAATCTGTTTATTTAAAAAAATAACCTGATAAAGATCACACATTTTAACTGTATAAAAAAAAAGAAAGAAAATTTACTTTCTCATCGGTTTTTATTTATACTGAAATAAGATCACGGCAAGATTATCATTCCAAGGGATGTTTCGATGATATTACTGATAATTTAATGCGAAAAAGGTGATTAGAGTATGAGGATAGTATTAGATAAATTTAAATATATTCTAAAACCGATCTAGTTTCATGATGCCATAATATTTTTATTATCAACTATTATTCACAAAATTTGAATTATAAAGGTTAAAAACTCTGTATTATTGGATATTATATAAGTTATTTGCTAACTTGGCATTCTTATAGTGACAGATTTAGTTGTGATTTTTTTAACGATGTTAATTGCCAAATTTTATCGAATGTATAAATTCAAATATTTACTAACACTGGAAGCTGATTTTTGCTAGGCATGTTAAATTTTTCTCTGGAAAACCACTAACTACCGCAACTTGGTTCACGTTAATAAAGACTTTTAATTATGTCGATAATACTTGAATTATACTCGCCATCAGCCAGATTTTATTTCTTTATTTATTAAAACATAAATATTGTAGTCTTTTCGAAAATAAAATGGATTTCATAGAAACTTTATAGGATAATTTCTTGCACATTACGCCATTTAAAATTTATAGCATATAAAATCATATGGAATTTACATCTATTATCGGTTTTTAATGATTTTAGGATTTAATAAAATGATCATCATGGCATTCTTAACATCTCCCTTTGTATTTTTAATAAATACTTTACCGCGATGTTTATCCAATATTATCCTAAATTCCCTTAGAAAAAGGCAATAAAATTTAATAATTTTAAAAGTGTTTACAATCAAAGCTTGTATTTCAGAAATTAAATTATTGAAAAAATTACCACAGTTGAAATTAATCTGAAATCGTTAATAGTTTATATAGAAAGCCAAAAACATATATACATGATTAGTTAGATTTATAAATGCTGAAACCACAAATAGAATTGATAAAAAGTATCTGAATAGTGCACACTAAACCCGAATTCCTTTTCAATAAAAGCACATATATAATTTATTTAGAAACGAACAGTTTAAATACAAAATTTGATAACATAAATCCTAAAATATTATATCCTTTTAATTGAAAATGACAATATACTTTACTTATATTCCAACATAAATATATCTAACTGAAATTTACAGGCTTGGTTATTTTAAATATAGTCTTAAGACAAAATAAAATTAAAAACATCTCAAATACGAAGTAAATAAACAAAACCCTGTATTTAAGTCAATTTTATTTAGATAAGAATTAATTATTGTAACCTTTAAAAACTGTTCCCGTATTCAACCGAAATTCAGCTTAAAATTAGAAAGTATATTTAATACACTACAATTTAAAGCGCCAAATAAAAATACCAGCAAAAATATTATATGAAAGTAATTAATCTTTTTGAAGTAAAATAAACATTATAGTATTCATAATTATTTGATATTGGCTGAAAAATAGAAGATGCCTTTTCATAAACATAATTCTATTTTATCTTAATTGGTATTTTTATTTTATAATCTTATCTTTTCCCGAGTGATAATACTATAAGATGAAACCGAAGTAAATCTAAATATCATACTCAAAATATTTTTAAATTCACCAAAGTAGAAATATCATATATTTGTCATGTATTTTTTTTGTTTCAAATTTTCGAGTTGCCTTAATGATTTTAGATGAATACAACATGAAATTTAAAAATGATATATCACCAAACCAAAAAATTAAATTTGCTTTAAATAAAATTAAGCACTTTTATGCCGCTTTTTAAGTAGGATTACAGATGTTTTAGTGTAAATTTATAAAATATATGTGGGATGATTGAAATTTGGCCGTTTAAATGTGTTCACGCATCATATTAAGATTAATGTATAGAACAGATTTTAAATAAACATTTTGAGTCTCATCATATTTACGATCCCCCTCAATACATCATCTTCTTTTATTTAAGGAATGTAAATTACTTTATATTTTTCGATAAATTACCAATTAAATCTAATATTATTGTACTTCGAACAAATAAAGTGTCCATTAATTGCCAATAAATAGACCATATATTCAATATTATGCTGGGAATCAAATTATGAAAGGTTTGAAAGATAGATGATGAATTATGATCAAACATATTGAAAATATAAAAAATTATTTATTTGATATATCATCACGAGATCAGAATAATTAGATCAAAAGATGAGAAAAGCATATAGAAAATAATAAAAATGTACTAATATACAAATTATTAATTATATTGCATTTCAATATCCCCACACGAACGAATATATTCATAAGTCTATTTAAAAAAAGTATGAATAAAAATATATGAACAGGATAAAAATCCAAACCATTGAACAAAATGATATATTGCATTCAAAATATCATTATTATAATTCTAAATATCATTATTATAATTCTAAATATCATTATTATAATTCTAAAAACAAAGTATTAAAGTTATATATATATACAATTAAACCCTTTAGTCAACCTAAGAACACTTTAGTTTTTTTCTGCTGCATAATATTCTAATTCTTCGGTAATTATTTTTAACAAGTTATATGGTATGTTTATCTAAGATGAAAATCAGATTTTAATCTAATATGATTCCTCGGTAGAAACTTTAAACTACTCTATATTACATATTTGCGGTATACTCTTATAAAGCATAACATCCTTGCATTCTTGCTCAAATGATTTTGTAAATTTAAGGCTTATACATTTAAGTGTTTCTCTATATGCTATTATTTGTTATCATGGTTCCGTTTTCTTTTGTATTCCATATTCCTCAAAATAAAACATATTGTATTTTATGACAGCAGCATCCCATGTTATGACATAAGATGGAATTTAACCGATGAATATATCATCAATGTTATATATTTTAAACTTGTTCATATTTATCATGATAAATTATATCTTAATATTTAAAATCGTTATATATTTTAAAGTTGTTCATAATTATTCCTAAAATCAATTATAGATTTTGAAACTAAAATATATGTTTAATTCACCATAAATCCATTTAAATAGCCTTTTGATATTTTATCATACGTTTTAATATTTAATTTAAATAATAGATATTCTTAGTTTACATAAGAACAGATTTTTCTAAAATAGCATTCAAAAAACCAATAAAAATCACATATCTTTAACAGAAGCAAGAGTTTAAATGTAATTGAAAAACTATGAATGTTTTTATTTTTACGGTGTATTTTCTGGGATATATAAACTGATTCGCTTCTATAATAAACCATATTTATGCAATCTCAACGCATGCTTCAAATAAGTTTAGATGGGTAATAATTAATTAGTTCTATATATATCCGTGATTTATTTCCGAATAAAACTATTGTAAACTAAGAAATACAAAAATAAAACCACGCGGTAGAATTTATATTGTAAAAAAAAACATATAAAATAGATTTCCGGTAAAAATTATAAATTACCATATAATACCTGGTTTTCAACGCATTGTTCGATATTTATATACTAAACGCAGCTCAAACCTCTTAAGATAATAACTAAACGTAAAATTTATTATATCATAGTGCAAATCTTTTGCTTTTAAAAAAATACGTTTATGATAAAAGGTTGTTAAATAGAAATTAAATTCAAATGTCTATAAATAAATCAATATATTGAAAAAAATGGTAAATGGATTATTTTTTATTGTCTAATATTTCCAGTGCAAGCTTTTAAAACTTAAAATTACGATCAACAAAAGAATACATCCACGCCCATAAAAAAAACGACCCGGATAATAAATAAACTTTATTATCGCCTAAAAAATGAATTTAACTACAATTCAGATAGGGCAACTCTGTCCTAAGCATTAATTTAGTTTATAAAGTAACTAATACAAAGATAAGTTCAATAAAGATGAAATTTCTATTAGCGACTGTGATATTTAAATTTAATTGCGGCTTAGAGATAAAGCGCGTGGTTATCGTGATTTATACGGCTACAACATATAAAAGAAGATGTATATGTAAACGTTTAATTAGCCATATATTTGGCGCAGAAGATAATCGTTTTTACCTTTAGAAATTTAGTTCGTGCGCAATAAATAATCTTTCGACATGAATTTAGAGGAGAAGGAAAATTTTAATTTTTGTCCGAAAATACTGCAATTTTTTTGATACATTGAATAAATATGTTGGCCCAATTATGACAAAATATTATGCTTTTTCTTAGATTATATATTTATATCATGCTATTATTAAAATCCGAAACTAATATGGTCAATATAAACATATTTAAGAAAAATAGTAGCACGGAAATACATGTATTTTATTTTGACCGCATAAAACTGATATAAATCATTTTGTTTTTTTTTCGTTTTCATTTGAATGCAAGAAAGAGCATGCATGAAATAATATATATGAAAAAAAATGATGATGATAGAATTTTATTACAATCTAAAAAAACAAGAAAAGCCAGGAAAGGTTTTTAGCTGAAAATTTTTTTATTTTCATAGATTTTATAATATTATTTATTACGGCATAGATTGAAAAAAACAACAAAAATGAAATTTTGCAGTCTAAACATAAAATTCGTTTATAAATATTTTTAAAACAGAGATAGTGTTTGCGACAGAAGAGAAATTAATGCTAACTTCATATATTTTTTATTATTAGTTTTTTTCGATGTAATTATTAAAATCGATCGAAGTACACAAAAACCCATAAATCTTCTGTTTTGTACTTTAATAAGTCTACAATTATCTCTAGTAAATTTAAGCACTAATATAAAGATTTATCATGTAATTGATCAATTTTTATACTCTACAAGAAGTTAGGAACAATTTTTTAAGTAAAATTTTGATTTTTTGATAATATCGTATATAAAAGCGAGTAAAACAGCGTAGTACAAATTATGGGTAGTTTAATTAGTACGAAGAACAGTAAATTAATTTTGAATGTAAGTTCTTTAACATTATATCTTTATAAGAACCATTGATTTAATATGCGAAAATATTTAGCTGTATAATTTAAAAGGTATTGAAACACCCCTGTGCTGCTATTAGTGTTATTCCCCTTGATTTGAATTATTAGATTTACACATCTTATTGCTAGTATTTGTTTTTCTTCTACGTATTAAATTTAGTTTGATAATAAGATGGATACTACATCAAAAAAAAATATAAAAGCTACATAATATTTGATATCTTTATATTCTTTAACGTAAATAAGTAAGAATTTTCGACCTATATTGTGACAAAAGTAATGTAAAAACTTTTGAAAAAAATAATAACTTTATAAATTATTGTCAGGTAAAATCCACATAATTTACTAAAAAGAAAAACGACAATTCCACGATACTACGTCATCCATTTAAGTCTTCTATATGCCACAAGTTATTAGAGTTCCCAGCCATAAAGTAAAAATACAATCTATATATTTTATGTTAATAGATTTATAAACCTGTAAAGAAGTTATAAATTGAGTTCAATTATTCTTTTTGACAAAATCTCATTATATGCCAATAGAATAATGTAAATCTAGAAATCACGATCAAGACAAAATAAAATTATATATATTATGGTTGCATTGAGTTATATAAAAAGAAAAACACATGATATTTTTATTTAACAAATTTATTTATTAAAGAGATTGAATATAAGAATTCAACTTTGGCGACAGTATTATTAAAAAAAAGATTTAGCTTTCGAAAAATGATTTTTGAAATTAATTTAAAAATTGATGTGATGATAAATCAATCATTTCCAAAATCAATTTATTCTAGAATCAAAATTTGATCTTTTGTCTATAAATAAAATGCTGAAGATGACTAATATGATTTTATTTTTATTCACTTTAAAAGAAATTTTAAGTTCCTCTGAATCATGCGATTACAGGGATGTTCATTTTATTCAAGATAATCCCTACTCATGTTATGATGATTGGCAACATCATAATCAATACAACACAAATCATACATGTCAAAATTTGGTTCACGGTGTGGAACATAACACAAGACTTCCAGCTGGGGATTATAGAAAATATGATGATAATTCGGCTTCATATAGACATAGAAATAATGACATGCATCAAAAACCATTTGATAAACATGAATGCAAAAGAGAATATTTTACATTCGATTCTAAGCCAAGCTTTATAATTAGAGACCACGCAGAAAGTAGTAATGTGAAAAACGAGTCTAGCCGACCTAATAGACAATCCAGTCATCAGAAACATTCAGAAGAAAATTCATATAAGCTACCAGATAATAATATGAATTTTCGAGATATGAATATAAATATTTATCATCCGAATGTGAATTTATCATCATCTGTATCTGATATATTAAAAAACTTTGAGCCACACTGTACCAAGCATAAACCAGATATGAAGGAAAACATACATAGCCAAAACACAGATTTTACAGTTGAAAATGTTATAACAGGTCCCCATTCCACAAACACAATACCGACACCAAAGAAGCGCTCTACTGACCTGCAATCGACGGGACCAAATTCTTTAGAAAGTAAAATTAAGCCAGATGGCTGTACATGTTCTAATTCGAAATCGCCCGGCGAATGTTATATTGAAGAAAATGCCAAACGCTCAGAAAACAAAATATTTTCCAGTGTTAGCAAGTTAAATAAAAATCCAAGTTATTCTGTTCTATGTGAGTCTGGAGAGATTCCAAACAATGATTTAAAAGAAACAATAACTCTTAATTTGGAAATTATGAAATCTAACAATAAAGATGGGCCCAAAATAAGCATAGATTATGATTTGAATAAAGATGAACTGGAATTTATTGTAGATGCTATTGCAAATAATAATTTATATTCATGTTTTAGCTTTTCAACCAATCTAAACAAGACAGACTATAAAAATGAAGAAAAAGCGGGTAATGAAGAAAAAGCGGGTAATAAAAACACAAGATACCATAATAATCTTTTATTTGAAACATCAAACCCCGGAGGGAAGTTAAAGCTTTGTTTATATCCAGAAAATGTCAATATACATCAAGAATTTGATTCAAAAAAATATCCTTATACATTATACGATATAAAATTTACTTTCGAGGAAAATAAACCGGATTTGAATGTGAATCAAACTAAAAGTGAAGGCCTGGAAACAATATCGGATAGCGATAGCACTCATGATCAATCTTCAGAAAGAGATTTCCTTGAAGAAGACGAATCTGATAAAATTAGCTTAATACCAAACACAGGCGTAAAAGATATGATTAAATTCGGAGGAGATGAAAATACAGCCTTATACCCTCATTTTAGTGCTAACAAAGGCAGTAATTCTGATGATCCTAATATTTTTTCGACTGCATTGGATAACGAGAAACACTTAAAAGAGGTTCGTGAATCATATTCCCAAACATCTTATGAAGATAGTGGGTAATCTGTAAAAAAAATTATGTAAAATATATCTAATTACCACTAGAAATCAACATAACTAATTTATACAAAAAAAATAGTCTTTTGTTCCCTAGTCTTTTTAAGAATATAAAATACATAATTTTAATAAATTGTACGTAATTTAAACGAATATTCTTTTATTTGCATGATTTTAAGAATTAATTACTTATTAATATGCACCAAATTATAGAGTAAAAAATAAACAAACAACAATAAAATACAGCTTATTTATATCTTAAATCTACATCCATATACCAAATACCTTTTATTGGTAGAATATAGTATATGTCGTAAAACGACCACAAAAATAAATCTTTGGCTGCTCCTCTAGACTTTCCAAATTAACGAAAGGTATGATTGATCAAATCATAGGATTATATATCCAATAATTTTATATATATAATACGATATAAATGCATACTTTTAACATACATGACTATTTATAAAATTACCAAGATGCCAGAAACGTCTTTATATTTGACTTTTTTTCATGTTTTTGAACATTCAAACAAAACAATAGCAGTATAACCCGTTACATATATTCTAACACTAAATAATAGATAAACGTAGCCATCTTAACAGTCGTATATTGTTTAAATAAATTTTCAAAAGTAAGCACACATACTTTAATGAATAACACATTAGTGTGTAAAAAAGGTTCTTTTAAAATTTTGTTTCATCTGCGCAATTTTGCTTTCAAATACATGATATTTAAAATAAAGATCAAAATCTTGTATTTAACCCGTTATTTGTTCAAATTGTTAATAATTATAGAATATTCTAAGTATCATTTAAGTATTTTTAGATATATAAAATTAGGGGTTCTAAAATATAAAGCTGATGATAGTATAATAGTTGTATAATTTTATAGATTTCGGGCTAATATGGGTAGTTTTTGAGCATGAATATTCTTCTATTATAGCCCAAAAACACATTTATAAAATATTTGACTGCAGTTCAAGTGTCTATTTTTATTGATAAATTCATAATTTTTTTGTAAACCTTATTATAATCACATATTTGCTGCAAAAACAATTCCTAATGCCCAAAAGTATTTCAAGAATAACCAACAATTCATTTCATCCTGTAATGGAAACTTTCTCTTCGAATCCAATAGTAACTATATGAAAACTACAGCATGTGATATTCATATATTAATTGGTAGGATCAATATCGGTTGAAAATTTAAAGCATTTATAAAGACAAAATTTTTAAAATCCATTTTTTTTGTGTTAGTTGTGGTTTTCTCATAAGAATATAAAACAATCCAGCTCATAATACTTAAACAATTTTAATAAAACTAGATTCAGCATATACCTGTTGAAATAAAAAATTAAAAGTTAGGCATAAACAGATCATTATTGTTTTTTTATTTTCCTTGCAAATATATCATTATAATATTTATTTTATTTATGGGTTAATTTTAATTTGACTTTTAATATTTCTCAAACAGAATGTGTGAATCAATCTTTCTAACAAACTTTATCAATACCTTTTATTATCTCTTCTTGTGCCATATCCTCATGTATACCCCTTCTCCACATAAGACTTATCAGTTCAAAAGTCCTTCCCAATCCTATGATGGACAATATAATATTAATATATATTGCAATAAAGTTCCACAAAAAAATTATTCATTCAAGAGTGTTATGAATCATTCCTGCTACGCTTTAAGCGTATACCACGCCTTGGTCGGCAGAAAATTATGAATTACTATAATGACAAGTTTAGACGTACTTATCTTTGAAACAACTAAGAAACTAGGAAATATAAATTCTAGTGAAAAGAAATGGTAGGAGAAGACACATATGAAATTTTGATCACGAAAATATAAGGAAAAGATAAATAAAGAGTATTGATATTTTGAGCAGCACAAAAATTAAGAGGAAGAGAATTTTTTTTTAAAATACAAATAAATTTATATAAAGTGTACTCCAAAGTTGGTAAACGAGAGATAAGGGTTTTCTAAATAACAAAGAAAGATAATTCACAAAGATTATAAGGAAGTGATAGGAATAAAAATAATGTTATAAATACGGGTAAAAGAGTCAATCCCATAGAGATATGGCTGAAATTACTAAGATCTTACAGAGCATCCTGTTGAATTATGAAGAGCTGTCGAAAAATGAGAATCAATTTCAAAATTTTTATTTATATTTAAGAAAAAGAAGAAAATATTAGAAAAAAATACTGATTTGAAACGCATATATAGCGCCAGAGGCAAGTGCTTCGAAGAAAAAATAAATTTTCTGCACAAGATAATGCCAATACACCAAAAAATCCGAACAGAAAATCCAGTACACTGAAGTTATAGATGTAAATGAAGAAAAAAATATTGCAATATAAATAAGGCAAAAAAATTTTAAAAGCTTCTCTTTTTAAATATCTTAAAATTTATATTTTATTTTTGCATAAAAATAGGTTAACAATAAATCAAAAATTATTCCGTATTCCAATGGAACAACAATATTCTAACTTTTTTTTTTGTGTAAAACTAATATTCATCAATTTATGACAAATATAAAATAATGCTCACATAAAGACATTTTTCAAGTTAGTGCACGTTCTTTGATTCTATCAAATAGATACAATTTATCTTGGCTTAAAATCGATGTTTTATAATCAAAACTATCATTATAAAATATTCTGTGGGAACTTGCAATAAATATAGCCCAGTCAAAAATTAGAATTCATGGTATCGATGATGAATTGCATTATTAAAACGAATTATTTTATTTTACATAATATAATTTCTTGATCTTTCAATTGCATATGCATTTAATCTATTATATGCGCCTTTATATATTCATTTGTAATCTGTCTAATAAAAAAATCATGAATAATATTAGAATCGGAAAAATGTAGATCTTAACAGATAATAAAAGTCCTTAACTGTGCTTTTATGACTTAAAATATTTATCCTATTTATTTTCTTTTTACTTAGTAATTAATATAGTATTTTATTTTTTCATTAAATCTTGCAAACCGGGTGTTATTATATTATGCTAATGGCGTAGTTTAAGCCTTTTTAAAATTTACCCAAAACCCCTAAGCGCCAAACTATAGTCCTTAGAATTTGAAATTTATTCTTATGCTATTAGCTGTCTTATACACTAAAAGGAATAAAAAATGATATATATATTATAATTATGTATTTGACTAAATAGCTTTACTCTTTATTTTCAGATTTATGAAATACATATATATAACATGGATCAAGAAACACGATGAATTATAGAATTTGGGTAAGCAATTTTTAGATTTACATATTCCTGGTTTTTAATTTAATTTTGTCATCGATTTAAGACACGACAAAATATTTTTAATGCCATGAAATTATATGAATGAGCACCCCAATTAATTAAAATAAGTAATTTTTGACTTATTATTCTTTTCTTTTGATAAATATGTTATTAAGCTAAGAATTGTGCTAACTTATAAGCTTGGTTTTTTTATATATACCGTAGATGAAACATTATACTTTAAAAAAGTAAATAAACGAATATTATTTAAGAATAGGGCTTAAAAAAAATTTATGTTTGAAATAAATATTATAGTTGTCTTGTGGTACATAAACTCACTTGAAAACAATACGAAATTTTTATTGAAGTAGTTCTTATTATTTCATATTTATCAATATGAATTTAAACTGATCTTGGGTCAATGATATTATTATTCAATTTATTCGGATTCCAAAATATTATTTTGCGAATATTTGTAGAAATATTACCAAGGTCAATATGCCAAATATATTATTTGAATTAACCAAAAAAGTTAAATGCAAAAAAAAGTAATATATGAATATATAAAATATCAAATTAAACAAAAAATCACTTAATGTGCGTAATTTAGACGCACTTGGTTTTCGTTTTCACATTTCTGGCATTTAAAATATAGTTCATATCACATAGAAAAATATTTTTAGAATAAAGGGGAATAATGTCTTTTTTCAGCACAATATTTATTTATGGGCAAATTCTACTTCCGACTTTACATTTTTTCTCGCAAAACTTCAGATTGCTCCATGTACAGATTCGCTGTATATTATTATTAAGCATTAAATCCTTATAGTTCACCCTAATACATCTTGCCTATAAGCTTAAATTATTTGAGTGTGTTTCATAGACTATTCTTTGTGAATAGATATTAATTTCCGTGACATTACACATTCCTCAATGACAACTTTTTGGGTAATTACAAGAATATTTTTTTAAATATATAATTTGGTTTTGATGATTTAACTGGCATCAAATAAATAGTTGATTTGTGGTGGGAGTAGTATCAACATGCTAATTTATCACAGAGGTTTCTTAAAGCTGATATTCAACTAGGTTATAGGGCAAATTTTTATTGCAGTTGCGTCAACTAAAGTTAAAAAATTCGAATATCTTATGTTATGAGCAACCACGAAAATTCATATATTATTTTTTATTATAAAATAAAGCCTTTATAAGATAGGAAATCTCTTTTATATAAAAGATGTCATATTCATCATTTTTTATACAATTTAGTGGACCAGCGATTCTCTGATTTTATAAAATATATTGTGTATTCTAAAATTGACACCACTTCACATTATAAAGTCCCATTATATGAGATATCCCAAATAGAACCGAAAACACATCTTAACGTTTATATCCATTTTTCTGGTCTATTAATAACTTAAAAATATATTGTCGCTTATAACAAGTTTAATGATTTATAAAATTAAAATTATGCTTTAAGTATTTATAAAATCTTTTAGTGAGCTAATGCCTTATTTTAAACTTAGAAAATAAATTTTAGAAATTATTATTTTAGTTTTCGTAAATTAGTTTCAATTCTATATATCTGATTATAATCAAATAAAATATATAAAACACAAATAATTTATATTTAATCGTTGTAAATTTGCATATACAATTGTATTTTTTAATATCTCACGAATATTTTGTTAAAAATTTAAAACTTTTGGGGATTTAATAATTTTTTGAGTGTTCTAACCCCCTAAGAGTATAGAAAAGCTTTTAAATTTGTTTAAAATTTGTAGCTGTCATAAAAAAATATTGCTTCAACAAAAAATATAATAAAACCTTGATATTAGAATATAAAATTTCATCAATTTAATATAATGTGATAATATAAAAAATAAAAATGCAATATTATATAATTTTGATATTCTATAGGCATAATATTGTACATTATTATTTACCCAGGATTTTTTAAATCCTTAAATTTTTTTTTTGGTTTGGATTCTCTTTTTAAAAAGCTTTCGGATGTGTTGTCTGATACAAATATAATGACTTAAATAAACTTCATTAAATAACTAAAAGACATTTAAATGTTTTAAATCCTGTTAATAGCAAATAAAACATAACCGAACTTAAACATTAGACTTTTACATCACTTGTGTGCATCATCGGTAATGATAACCGATAAAATACTCTCATTAAGGCATTTTGATTTTTCTTTATTTTTGATTTTTGCGAATGCCCTAAGGTTTTTTCATAATTCGAAGATAAAAATTAGAAAAATTATGTGTAAATGTATATTATACGGTATTTCATATGAGCTAGGATACAAAAAACCTAGAAAAAAATATACTTATATATATTTATGGCGTTGACTGTAGATTTAAAGCATAAACCACCTTTTAATGCATAAATCATTGGGAATATTATTCTGGGTTATCAATTGCACATATAGCAAAAAATCGTTTTAATGCGCTATCGTTTTACAAAATATAAAGATATACTCATGTGGTTAATATTAAGTCAATACAGTATATTGATACTTTACATAACTCAGAATTCTATCCACACACTTCTTAAACTTTTAAATTTTTTGATGAATAAACTTATATACCATCTGATTTTCAAGTTCCATGGATATCTAATCATCAAATATCAATAAACTCGGTTTTATATAACTTATTTTTATTTAAAGCTACAGTTTTATAGCATAAAAATATAATCAGTAAATTTATGAACCCAAAAATTTAGATTAAATTTTTAATGATACTTTTGTGGTTTTGCACAGCAGAAAAATTAAATTTTATTGTTATTTATCGCATTAAAATCTATTTTTCATCTATTTATTATTTTATCCACAAGTTTAAGTATACTTGAAAAAAGTACAGTACATGATGGCATATATTTAATGTGATTTTGATATATAAACAAATTACATATAAAATTTTTTATGTTTTTTTGCTAAAGTTGTATCTCTACTATTTTTTACAGCTGTAAAAACTTATTAAATCCTATTAGTTTCTTCTTTAATTGCGGTAATAAATGATCAATAGCACATAAAACATTTTTTTTTACAATTTGAAAAAAAGACATTTCTATAATTTATTTTTTTGCAATCAAAAAAAACAACCATGTATTTAATTTGATACATTCGATTTTGAAATAAGCCAAGAATATTTATTAGATTTGTGTAATTAGACCAAAATACGAAAAAAATCTTCTTTTTATTTTATATTCAATTCAAGTTCCGAGCTTACGTAATATGTTGGGTTTTTTTAAAAATTGCATACATAATTTTAAACCTCGTGAAGTTATGTTATGATGTAAAATAAGGCGGATTTTTTTATAGATATGCATTATTTTATGCCAAATATATCCTAGATCTCACAAAGGTTACGGTTTTATAAATGAATACTTGACTACTATTATTCTATTTCTATAATTACGCTTATGTTATACCTTAGAAACTATATTTTATATTTCTATTGTTGTAAAGGAATTTTATCTAAATATAAGTTTTTACAAGTAAGATAGTAAAAAAGACAAAAAAATAGTTTAACAATAAAAAATCCACGCCAATAATTGAAAAATTATAGGAAAGATATATTGTAAAAATTAATTATAACTTGAATTTAATAGACTTAAAAATGTATTTTTTGGTATTTTATAATCGTATAAACATCTTGTTTACAATTTTTCTTTTAGTTTATGAGTAAAAATACGTCATATATACTAATCTTATTTTCTGAGACGTTGTAAGCTGATTAGAAATGACTCAAAATCCTTCAAATCATTAGAAAAAATATTACTCGATCTATCTATATCGATAGAAAATTTATTTAATATTGATTGTTGTAAAGATCGTATTCAAGTGTTACGGCTTATTGCCAGCCTCTATATATTGGAAATTTTCCACACTTTAACATATTTCCGGTATAAATTATTGCGTAAATAAACAACATGATTTTATTTGCGTTTAAGTTTTAAAAAACCAATTTAAGTATCAAATATCTATAAAAACGTTTAAATTTAATATATCTTAATTTTATAGTTCGATCGGCCTTTTTTTGTATGATTACTGTTTACAATAATAAGTGCAAATAAATAATAAATAGATTAGTCACTTTTATTGAAAAATAATATGTTTCTATATATATTTTATTTTCGTCGAGTAGATTAAATATTTTTCTGGCATATTTAATTAAAAGGCATAGTATCCGGAATTTTTTATAGCATATGTAATTTAAACATTTATTATTAGTTTAAAATAGAACAAAAGTAAACACACCAAAAAATTAATCTAAAATTACATAAAAAGTATGCTTTAAACTAATAAGAGGCATTTCGGGAATAACCTGGATTTTCAGCAGATAAATGATAGTTTAATTATACAGAAACATTTTCAAACCACCATGTAAAAGGATTTCAATAAATCTTCTACATAAAAAAACCCGTGATACGGGAAGAGCATGTAGCTGAGAACAGAACCCTTGTATTTGATCATTCCTAGACATGTTTTACCTTCATAGATTATAATATTATAAAAAATATTATGCAGTAAATTTAGTTATATAGTGCATTATCTATATACAAGAAAAAAAACTAAAAACGTACACAAGCATCCTTGATGAATGAAGTTCATAGTTTTTTTTTGCAGGATTATGGCATAAAACATGTATTGTACGCATTATTTGATGTAAAATCGTATACAAACTGAGTATAGAATTTATATATAATTAAAAAAAACAAATTATAAATTTACAAAAAGATAGAAATTTCATATAGATGGTATTTAATACGAAAAGAAAGTTTTGCACAAAAAACGAGCCTAAAAAAAATTGTTGCATATATACACTAAATTAAAAATTATTTAAATAATTTTCCGTTGAACAATATTTAAAACTGTTTTATTTACGATAGATAAAATTTAACTTGGACTTCTTAAGCGAAAATATACTTATTGAATTTAAACGACACTATCACATATTATTTTTAATACTTATATTCCCTTGTTTTTGATGAAAACCTGATCATTTAAAATGAACAAAAATATCATATTTAAAATATTTTATTACACTTTATAATGTAAGTTAGTACCGGTAATACCAAAAGGTAAATGGTTTTTTATTGATTTCTCATGAATTTAGCTGTGATTTCTCTTTTTAAGTCATATAGTAGATAGCCTTAGGCGGCACAAATTTGTTTTACAAGATGCTATCCTCGTCACAATAACCGTTTCTGTTGGGGTTATTGTTCTAAAGACTCATAATGTATTATAGTCTTGGTCGATTTAGATTCCTTCTGTGAGCTTTCATTTCTGTTGGCATTCTTAAAATCCTGTCTAGGTAATGGGGATATATAATTTGATTTTATAGTAATCAAACTAGAACTAATTAAGACAAATTATTTTATTGTTAGATGGTAAATTATTTTATATATATAGGTAATAATTTCATGTAAATAGTATGTTTAAAAGATAAAAAATGGCCCATATAAAAAGAAGATTGTGCTTTGTTTTTAAAATATCATCAATCACGTGAAACATTATTTTAAGTGCCTTCGATTTTAAAAAAATACAAATAGGGTTTATTTTTAATTTAATTTCTTGAATGCACTGATTTTATATATAAAATACAAAAAAAACTAAATTCGACTCTAATATCATTATCTATATTTAAAAAAAAGTATAAACATCAAATTAAAATTATTTACCAGCCGAGTAATAATGAGCGCAAATTATTATATTTGAAATAACCTCTAAAGAGCTTTAAAAGGATATAAATAAAAATAAATTAAATTAATATCTTTTTACACATTTAAATAGTATTATATATAAGCTTTGAAACATGCTATCATGCAAAATTACTTTATCGTTGTTTTTAAAGCCCTTTTTTCATTTCAGAAACTTTACTGACTTTTAAACGCTTGTTAATCTATTATTTTTTGTTGAACAAGACAGCGTTCTAAAAATTTCCTATAATCCATTGTTATTTTACATAAATGATCGTTTAATCTTATTGAGGAATCCAATTTTTGAGTATTAGAATAAAAAAAAGCTTCTTTCTTTGATATTTCTAAATATTAAGAACCCAGAAGAATGCTTTTTATGTAAATAAATTTTTGCATTTACAAGAAACAAAAATCTATAGATCTCTAGTCAACCTGATAGGTTTTTATTATATTGTAAAAAAATACATAACTCTTCCATTCTGCCCTTTATTTATCATGCAGTTATTTATCGTACCTTTGAAAAGTAATTTATTCGTTGCAAAAATATTTCTAGTATCTTTTTTATAACTTATTTAAAATAATATAATAATCGAATTATAAATTCGTCATTCAAAATATGTTCTTTAGCTATTAATATAATATAAAATACTGACCATCTAAGGTGCTCAAGCTACCTTTTATTCTTTGTATTGTACTCTTTGATTTGGTTTTGACGCGATTAACTACACAGAAGATCTACAGATACAATGGTATAAATATGTAGCGTGTGTATAGCTGTTATAATATATAAGTATATCTAATATATCAAATTTTGTCACCTCTTTATTTTGTTGCGTATGGTTTCTTGTTAAATCATTCCTAGAGGTTGTTTCATATTTGAAATCAAAACCAATACCTTTATGACTTTTTTTGATATATATTTTCCATTTTGATCAGAAAATTATGACCCCAGAACAATACTGCTATAGTAAATAAAGCCCGGTCTATCAGATAATAACAGCATCTATCATTTGCATATTCATAGAAACAGATGTTTTATAACTGAATAATTTTATAATTAGCTCTTAGGCCACATAGTATCTTTGATTAAAAATATAATGTTTAAAATTTTAAGTATTATAGACCAAGCTTTAACAATGAAACCATGGAAATTTAATTGAAAAACATAGAACTGAAGGTTATTTGTTAAAAGATGAAATCTGAAAATATAATAATTTGAAAAATGCCATATACAGCATTAATGATTTTTTAAGATACAAATAAATAGATTAAGGAATGAAAAAACAATGAAAAGCATAAATAAAAAATAGGATAAATATAAGTAAATATAAAAATTATTTGGTTTATCGGAAGATTATCGTGCATATATGTTGTATTAGTTTGTATTCTACCATTATAAAATTTCAAAATTATTAATCTTTGATAATTATATGCACAAAATATTTTATAGATTAAATTCAAGTCTGTATAAATATATTCAAAGGATGAATATGAGTATAACGTGATCATTTTGCCTAAGTTCAAGCGAATTATTGAGCATCAGCGATGAAAGAAATCTGAATCATATTAAAAATACTTAAGCTTTCTATAGTGTCATAAAACGCTGTTTTTAGTTTGTGTATATGTAAAAATATATTATAACCAAAAATATGAGTAGTTTGAAATAAAAAAGACATTTATAAAAATTCATTTGATAAGGTTTTGCATTATAAAATAATAATTTTAAATTCTAAAATAATAAGGAGCATATATTTTTTTGATTTATATTTGATCGTCTCAATAAAAATCATGGCAATATCCAATCATTTTCAATTCGTAAAATATTGGTAAATAAAATTAGAAAATCTATTTTATGGCTAAGATTTGCCTTTATTTCCATTTTTTTTTGTTTTACATCATAAATTAATACATTTTTTTCCCCCGAAACTCTAGTTCATAGTAAAATGTTGTCATTAATTTAAATTATTTAAAAATTAACAACTTATAACGAAATTATACACACTTGCATTAAGAAATTTAACAGTTTACATGCATAATAGATGTATTACGAAAATTTTGAATTTTATATTAGGATTAAAATTTTTTTACACATACTCGAACCGAATTATCATTATGTTATTTTATTATCATTGGATAAACATTGATGCAATTAACTATTAGATTTATAATATTTTCTATATAAAATATCAATAGTTTGTATTTAAACCTTTCAGACTTTATTTTACGTCATAATGTATTTATGACTCTTTGATATGAAACTTTATATATATTTTTCAGCATTAAATATCTTTTGTAATAGTATTTTTTAAAATTCCTTCTTTTGTAATAGTATTTTTAAAAAATCTTTCTTTTGTTGATTTAAAATTATATATTATTTGATTGAGGATGTCAAAAGTAGCACAAGCACATCTATAAACTATAGTATCGAGATGAAAAACTTTTTTACGTCTTGAGCGTAGAAGATATATCGACAGACTATAAGGGCAATTTTTGTACAAAGAATACACAGAAAATCTATAATTTATAACAATCTAAAATTTTGCAATAGAAACATAGAAATATATAAGATAAACTATCCATGATATTTTTTATGCATAAGCTTTATTTATCGCCTCATTTTTGGTTTTTTTACGTCACAATTTGAAGCTCATTGCGCGCACAACGTATTTATACTTTCGGTTATCTTCTACTCTCAAAAGTCTTCTATTATACTGCACCTAATTTCGCAACCAATAAATCAAGGCTTTCTCAATTCCTATGTTTGCATAAATGCCTAGATCCGATTCGAGACATCTAGTTCCTTCTGGTAACTTTTAAATATCGCGTTCCCCAAACATCCCATTTTATAACGTATGGGATAATTTTTGTCTTGAAATAGCCCCTAAATATATATTTATATATAATTTTCGTATTTTACTTCATTCTATTAATTTATAAAGAATTATTAGCAAAGTAAGAGCCTTTCCTATATATCGTAGTAAATAAATCAAAACGCCTACATGTAAACTCTGTTATCCTACTGAAAACCTATTAAAATAGCACGAAATTAGTAATAAAACAGGAATTTAATATACGAAAAAATTTAGAAATAACGTAAAAATCTTTCTATTTTTCTAGCTTTTTGCCTTCGTTTTTTATTTTATAAATATTTTAAAGACACATATAAATTCTATAGTTAAAATAGTTATGAATCCATATATATTCATAGGAGTATTATAAGTTAATTTTCTGCATAATGTCTCTTGAGCCCGTATATTCTTGTATAGAACAAAGTGCAAATATTTACTATTAACCCCTAAATAATCCATTTAGATGACACATTATGAACAGCTTCTTTAATTTAGATAGGTGACTTTTAGTTACTTACCAAGCCATATTTCTTGTACATATAGTGCCGCTTATGTTAATATTATATACTTATTAAAATAGAAATTATTGTATTTTTACCTCAATCTTCAATTTTATGGCAGGCTACGAATCTTAACGGATAACTTATAGGTGATAATTCGTTTTTATTAGTATAATCATATTTTATGTGTCAATAAAAAAAGCATATACATCCCAATTTTGTATAGGTGCTAATTTAAGAATAAGTTGAGAATCTCAAATCTATTCGAAATATGTCTCAATATTACTAATTTTATGAATTTTGAGATATCAAAGATACATTCAATTCGAAATATAATGTTAAAACGTTTTGATAACAATTTTTATATTTACTCTAAATAGCGTGTTTGTTATACGTATTTTAGGAAGTCTCAGCAACATATAAAATAAATTTTTGCGTCAATATACCATCGAAATATATATGATGTGAGTGAACTGAGGCTTACTAAAGATTAAAGAAGCCTAAATACTATTTTTTGAAATATTTGTGAAATATATTTTATGTAAATATATCTATCCATATATAAAAAAGGAATCAAGCTACATATAATTATAAATAAACGAATTAATTAAAATTATGATATTCGTGTTATAAATGATATGAAATTACACTTAAAAATAGATAGAAACATTGGTATCTTAATATTAACTAAAATAGCTCATATATACAACACCGATAATTTCTGCAAAAAAATCATGACATTTATAAAAGTAAGCCCTTTATTTTTAGGTTTTATATGAACAAAAAAATTTTATTTGCTTCATTTATATACGTCATATTTTTGCATCTTGAATAAGATTCATAAGAGACAACCTTGTTTATAACCTAGAATGCTATATTTTTTTACTTGTTTTGCAAGCTTTAATACATATAAGAAACCTCAATTAGATTTCAGAATTCAATTTTATGCGTTTTTCTAGCGAAAACCAAAATTTTAATTCTTTAATATTTTATTATAATTTTATACAATAGAGAAACAAAAAATACGCACAATATAGAGTTTCGACGGTTTATATGATAAGATTAGTTATTGAAATTTTTAATTAAAAATGTTTTTGCACTTAATTAGATCCTCTCATTTTATCATAAATCAATACTTGAATTCTGAAATAGTATATAAACGAATAAATCGAAGCCATGAATGCTTTTAAGCCATTGAAATAAACGTAATGTAGCTACATTTGGGATCTAAGTATACATTATTGCATATTAATCATGTTTATTTTAGTATTTTATGAAGTTTTTTGTTTTAAAGTTATAGATATAGAGAACCTCACAAAATCCAAGATTCAATTTAGTTTTCTGTTTTTCATATCAATATTTCAAGTAAATGCATTATTTTTCTATTTTTTAATGAAACAATGATCTCTCGTTTTTTTAGATCGCGACTCTATTACTTATAAAAATTTGTCACCAATTATTTTAGCAGCATAGCTTTCTTTTTTTTGCGCAAAAAATACACAAAATGAAAAGCTATATGAACTAGAAAAATGAAGACTAGATATACATATAATATATATTTATATTTATATTTCATATATACATAGCGTTTATAAAACTTAAGCAAATCGAAATAATTATTTGACCTTGCTTAAGAAATCCACACAAAACTAATTTTTATGCAACAAAAAGTAAAAATAAGCCAATATATATTTTTATGCGTTGTTTATGATAATGATTGTATTCTTTCTGAAATAAATTATTTATTTGGATTTTATTTGAATTTTGAAATAAGAAAGCATATATTTTTAAAAATTATAAAATTATTGAAATGCAATGTATATTATCACACGTAAAATGTTAGAATAGCAACTCTTTTTTTTCAAATCTTTGTTTATCAGTATATGATTTTCTCTCATGGTAGTTTCTTCATTATAATAGTTTGTATTTTTCATACTTTTGAGACAGATTTTGATAATCTCGTAACTTCTTAAACAAAATACAGGTATTTTTTTGTTTTATAGTGAATAGTTGAGATCAATTCTAAAAAAAAAAATTGGGTGTTTGAGCTTATTCCATATTATGAAATTTTTAATCCTTGTTAAATAGCCAAAAAAAATATTTTTTATTACAAACACTTTTATGAAATTTTTCTGATAAAAAAATTTGTTCCATGTTTTCTTATTCACCTCGATGATTTTATATAATACTATGCTTTTATAAATGGGTCTATAAAACCTCAAGAAATTATCTTTCTTATCATTTTTTAACGTGAATATCGTACAATAACACAACCTTTTTAATAAAAATATAAATTCTGCATGAACATAATTTTTTTTTCTGTAGATGTTTTTCATCTAAATATAAAAGAAAACTAGAATATTTAGATTTATTCATAGATAAAAGAGATATAAGGGATATAGAAAATTTTTGAATTTTCGAACACTTTTAAATACATTACAATCTTTCTTCCTCTTTTATAATTAGATATTGAATTATAACTCGTTTTTAATATAATTATGCATAGTTTGGTTGTATATGCCATAATTTTGTGCCATGTTAAAGAAAAAAAAATTTCCTATACCAAAATAAAAAACATTATGCGAAAAAATTCGCAAAAATATATATTATAAGAGACTTAACGTTGAACTATTAATGCATAATGGCAAAATTTGTATTTTTTTTTGTTGTGATTTTGATCAATAAAATTTTTTTTTTAGAAATATAAATTTATATAAATTAATGTCGTTTATTATTCAATTACCGACTGTAATGTAGTATAAGGTATTTTTTATATATCAAAAAATACATTTCTAGTACTTTAAAGTAATTTATTTACCACAAATTTACTATTTTTTAAAATTCCTAAAAAAGTGATGATATTTAAATGAATTCTTATATAACAAAATGTAATTTTAATTACAAAAAAATTTAAAACGCAATTTTAAACAATAAACCACATTTAATTAAATCTATTTTGAGCTTATTTTAGATATAATTATATTTTTTTATGAAGCATAACAAATTTTTGAATCTAATC
The DNA here is from genome assembly GCF_057557595.1 of Rhyacophila brunnea. NCBI lineage: Eukaryota > Metazoa > Arthropoda > Insecta > Trichoptera > Rhyacophilidae > Rhyacophila > Rhyacophila brunnea. The sequence goes on from NW_028233037.1 coordinate 3,675,480, forward strand.
AAACACATATAAAATTATATATATTATAATTATTCAAATCGACTAGCATCTGAGCTGTCACTGGTATACAAGTGCAAGTCAAAAATTATCCCATATGCTATAACATGAGTAGGTGTGGTACACATATCACGAAAGGTAGCTGCGAGAACTAGATGACATAAATCTGATCAAGGCATATATAAACCTCAGGATTGAGATTAACTCTTAAATATATAGGTCTCGAAAGGAGGTGAGGTATTTAAGAAGAGAAGATATCCGAAAATATAATATGCTATGTTCGCAATGAATTAAGCAAGTTGTGCGCGTGAACAAAATCTAATATTTACCTTATAAATTTAGCTCATATTAAAAAAATAATTATTGAAATGGATCAGAATAATTTATTCGGATCCATTTAGCCACATAGATTCTAGCTATAAATCTTTCAATAAAATATAATTCATTATTTTTTAAAATACACGCAGCTGCAAACAAAATTTTATTTTTTTAAATTAAACTTTGAAATTATGAAAAAAAGATCGCTAAAATCAGCTTGAAAACACTTTATATTTATTAAATTAAAATGAATATTGTGTTATAAAAATTAAATTTAATTTTTAAATTTCTAAACAGCATATATTCATTTATTTTATGTCACTTTTATTGTATTAAATGATCATAAAATTTTTGGTTAATTATAGTCAGATTAATGATACAAGTAAGTTTAATAGAAGGATATATAAATAATATAAATCAATTAGTATTTTTTTAAAAAAAATTGATGTTAAATTTAAAATATATTTTAAGATTTGAGAAATGGTCAACATTATTTGACAAAAATTTGGCATCTCCTTATCCAGTTTAAAAAATAATTGCTAAAACTTTAGGATCACCGTATTTTACAATAACACAATTTAACTATTTAAGCTACACATTCATTATATCAATTCACCTGGTGAGAGGTCTTTAATCTCTGGACAATGTCATCTTTAAGCAGTACGAAAGGATTTCGCGGATTACTCCCCTATCTTTTAACCACGACAAGATTTATAGTTCTTTATTTTTTACGAAATCTTTTTACACTCTTGTCGTTCATTCTTGAAGGATTAGATTTTAAAGTATACAAATATGTGTGATAAAGATTTCTAAGAAGCCAAACTACCTCTAATTGCTATAACAAACTAATGAAAGTAGATAATCATTTTAAGTAATATATTAAAAACACAAGTGTATAATATTTGATGAAATACATGTAATTTTCTGATCGTAGTAAGTTTATAAACATATTCAGTGTTTAGGAAAATCTAATTAAAAAAGGTGGCTAGAATTAAAATTAAAACATAATGCATTGGATTTTGAAAATGTTTATATAAAATGGTTTTAAAATTATCATAAACAAAATTCAAACCGTCTTTTATTATTATAAAAAATTTATACGTTATAGTTTATTTTAAATAATCTAAAATATATTCAGAGGATAAAAGAGCAAAAAACATATATAACAAATTTTATCGCCAAAAATTTCGGACGCAATATATTATTGTATAATCCTCAAATCAAAAAAAAACACAAATTCTTCAGCCTTATATGGAAAAATCAAGAGTTACTAAGCTAAAAGTATGATAAAAGACAAATATTGGCTACGTTAAATATTCCAATCAGGCAAATAGTAACTTTCATACCATATAATGTATTCCAAGCCCAAATAAAGTAATTCTTTTTATTACAATTACTTTACTATTCATTAAAGCAATCCTATAAAATTTGTAACAAACATTATTTACTCATTCTTAATGAAAATATCTAAAAATAACATTATGCGTATATCTATGCTCTGAAAGAACCTAGATGATATTTAGATGGCCAAATGAACATAGTTTATTATAATTTAGTTGATAATATTTATTTTTGAATTATTTATAATAATTTAGGCTCTAATATGTTTTCTGACGATACGAACGCACTATCTTTTACGTGTTATATATTCAACAAATAAAGGCCACTTTCTGACCACATCATGTGCATATGTATTTAAAGCAATAGAAAAACATCAAATATCAATCCGTTTTCGCATTTAAACAAAGATGTATGAAAGATAATATTTTAACATCACAATAATCTTATTTTCGATGTATTGGAACAAGACCACTAGGTTAATCTTAGTAGATGTATGGAAAATGTATATATTCCAGCATAAATATGATCAAAGAACCAAAAATAATTTTATCGCCGACTTTTTATATTCAGGTATAATATATGTCATCATTGATGCTACGGAATATCACAAGAATTTACAGTCATTATATGTTTTATAAGAACAGTATACCTCTTTTTAAAAGAAAGTAAGAATTTTGAAGAATATTCTAGAGATTTTAAATTTAAATATATACTTATTTAAAAAAATTTAAACATTTAACATTAAAATCATCAAATACTAAAATGTTTTTAATGTACTAAGCTCTGTAACTGTAATCGAAATCAAGGAAAAAAATATATTAATTCTTTTAATAATTATAACATTATACATAGTATAATACAAAAAGAATAAAATATGGATCAGCATTTTTAATTAAGTGATATATGAAAAATAGCATCATACTATCAGATTTTTGCAGATATTTTAAGAATATTTTTCTTAGTATCCAAATGGTTGATTGTGCTATTGAATCATAATAGTTCATATATCTTACTTATTTAGAAAACATGATTCAATGTCTTTTTTTAGCGGTAAATAAACATTTTGATATCTACATAAGCCTCATAAAAAATAATATATCCTTTTATATTTTCTTATATTATTAAGTCTAATATTCCCTTTTATAATTCTATCAGCTAGTATTTCCACAAGCCTTTACATCATATTTAAAAATTGAAATTTTAATTCCATAGAAAAGATCTATAGAATGTGTAACATACTTGTGATATAACTTCTTGAATTTTAGAATAGACGTTTCTTCACTAAATATTTATCCCATCAATTGATTCATTTTCCGTCTAAAACAAATTATTCTTATATCAATAGTGTATTTAAATCTTAATGACTGCTATAGATCTTTTCAAATGTAAAACTGTCTGTTTTAAATATTATAAAAATTTGTATCTGAACTGATACGCGTTTACCATTTATGATCATGTTATTCTCGCCACATAATTTTTAATTTTGTTATTACAAAGCTTCATCTTCGTATTAAAAATTGTATATGAAGATAAAAGATAAAAAAAGTAAATGTTTATGAATGTATAATATTATAGTTATAACGTTTTTATAAAAAGATATAGCTGAAAACCAGGAAAAATATATATAGTAGCAAAATCATACGAATTGACTTTATAATTGACGAAGATAGCAATAAATGAAGAAATTACTTTATAAAATAGTCATCATTCGGTGTACGAGCTTTTTTAGTTAAATATCAACAGTACAAATGCTCTTTTCATGATAATTTCTTTTCAAGATTCTTATAAATCAATCCAATTGCGCCTTGAGAATATACCACATCTTGTTGGCAAAAAATATTGACTATCTGTAACAACAAATGCACAACCCTCTTTTCTTTTGGTTAAATATAGAAGCTAGATAATGATATTATAGCAGACAGAAGCTATGGCTGGTCCAGAACGAAAATTTGATTGTAAAATTTCTAAAAAAAGCAAAACGATTGTATTTTAGACCACAATAAAAGTTTGACATGGATGTTTTTTTTTTTAAAATGTAAATCAATAACTTAAAAAATGTACTCTGTAGTTAGATATCATTAGATTTGTTTGTTTACAAGAACAAAGAAAGTAATATCTCACAAGTAAAAGAATAAGTCATAGAATATCCGAACAATGGCGTTAAAGAATTACGAATATCAAGACCGTAAGTATAAATCAAATCCTAAGATATTACAAAGCATTTAGTTGAATTACGATTTCCTCATCAAAAAAGAGAATATTCACTAAAAAAAATTTTATAAATGCAAGAATCAAAATATAAAAACTAATATTGGTGCGTCTAATGTTAGATTTTTATAGCACAAAAATTAACTACACAAAAAAATTAATTTACATCGTTATATAAAGCGACTTTATCTTAAAATCTTGGAAGAAAATTGGATTACTATAAGTTAATAATATAAAAACTTCATATAAAATACAGATAAAAGAAGGCAAAAGATCGATAAAATAATGATGAAAAGTTCAGTAGGCAAAAAATCAATATGAATATCAAGAATGATCATTTATTTCTAAATTTAATAAAAGCAAAAATCAATAAACGCTATTATGAAATAAATTGCTTGATTTTGGTCAAATAAGTATGAATAAAAAAATATAAAAAAGATGTTTAATAAGTATTAATTTGATTGGATGATATAGCAGAAATTTCTGTTTTTAAGTTGACCTTCGAAAAAATTCATAAAATACTAAAAACTTCTGACCTTAATAAAACTCCATCACCTGATGAAATCTATAAATTTAAATAAAGAAAATGATATCTTTGCACTAATATGCTACGACAATATCTAAGAGAAAATTTGTGCAAAAATAAAGGAAATGAATGTTTTATAAAGAAAAATAAATGATATTTATAATAACCTGCAGTAATTGGTCATCAAATTTGAGCCTATAACCTGTATGAAAATTCACTATAAATTAGAAACTATAATATTGAGGATATTCTAGTAGTTAAAGTGGAAAGTCATAACTTTTTGCCATAAAATCTACGATTACCCCATTACTTGTAAAGTATTAGTAGACAAAGCTACTAGACACGTCAAAAAAAACGAAAATTAGCAAGAATCAGATTTCCAAATGAATAGTGTAGAATGAGTTGCTTCTTGTTATTCATTTCTATTTAATGACGTTTATGGCAAAACTCGATCATAAATAGTGTGTATACAGCCTTATAAGAGTGATAAAGAGTATATGGAAATTGTTATTACGCATTAAAAAATATAAAAAGGCATAAAAGCGGTGCAATGCACGGTATATGCACATTTATATTTATTTTCCGTGTGTATGGATCCATTGTCAAATGAACTAAACGTTTAATTCACTTGAAAAATAACTAATAGATAAGTTTTTATCACAAATCATATCTTATTTTTATTGATCTGAAGCTTAAGACCACAGACCTGAAAAACAATAACAAAACAGCACATCGAAGTGAATGCATGGAACATGAAAAAAAAGAAATTAAGTTAGCGCCAAATAATTTATATTGTGTTCAATATGGGAATTGAATTTTTGGTTACTGGGATCTAAGTACCTCAAATACATTAAGAAAGAATAAGACTGTGAAAATATACAGCATTTGGTATATTATTATAAAAATGTAATAAAAATTTTGAATATAGTTAAAACAAACATATACAGATAAAAAGTTTTAAAATTTGAAAAATTCAAAATACCAAAAAAACCGCTATATAGGCATTTTTAAACATGAAACAAAGACTTTGCTGCAAGAGTTATATATTTTTTTTACAAGAGAATAATCTATAAGCTTATAGTCAGCAAAAGATAAAGATAGTATTTAAAAAAAATGTAAAATTAAAATAAGACAAAAGGGTTACAACTTTTATGCATGAAACGATCTTTTGGCTTGAAAAGACACATTCCAAGAATAAAAGATCATCCAAAACCAAAGAACTTATGTACATTGAATAAGATGAGAAAAAAAAGATAATTATTTAAATATATTTATTTTTTAAACTACAATTGGAAATTCTATATATAATATATTAAGTTGTAGCAGAAAAAAAGTTTAATGTAAATAAAATAAGATATAAAACAGTATGTAAAATCTTTCAGAATCTATACCATCAGAATGATTACAATTGACGCCTGTAAAAGCTAGATGGTCACCGTGTAGAGATGTTCAAAAAAGAAGCAAGATTATTACATTCAAGATAATAACTATTCAATAGAGATTAGTCAAAATGTCAACACTATGGTGAAACATAAAAACAAAGTGAAAAACGAGCAATCTATGTAAAAAATACTGGTTCAAGACTATACACGACAAAATATATAAATTTTAAGACCCATAAACTTACGATAGCAAAAAAAACCGGTAAAAAGCGAAGATAAATATAAATTTTCTAAAAAAGAAGATATACAAATGAATTAGCTTCGAGAAAGTCTATAAAAATAAACATGGATAAGATAGTCACATTATTTAAGAGTAATTTTTGTTGATGATTAGAAACAAAATTGAGCACTTTAATATAAACAGGAATAACGATTACTGATAAACATATGAATTTTTTGATTGTAAAGCTAAGAAAAATTGAATAATTAGACAATATACTCTCCTTTATTTACAAATGTAAAACTCGAATAATATCAAAAGTTTTTGCTCTGGGATTGCATGGTTACAGAATATCATAAGTCGTATATGAAGACTTTGGAATTTAAGCATACGCAGAAAGAGCCTCAAAAACAAAGGGATCGTGGAATATACAAGATTAATTAGTCTACAGAGATTCTGTAATAATGCGTAAATTAATGATGCTGATATTAGCTGAAGAATGAGCACAATATATTATATAGAGCAATCTAAAGTTTTGGTTGAACAACGATAAAAATAAAAAATCCAATCTAACTATAGAATTAGATCACATATAAATCATATTAGGCTTTTACTTTTTGTTTCTCCAAACTTATACTTTGTGAACTTAAGTTCTCGTAAAAGCAATAAGATCGAAATACCTGCGATAAAATATTTGAAAAAATACTTCTTAATATTTTTTTTACTGTAAAATTTTGATTGCTAAAGTCTAAAATTAGCATATAATGAACGAAACTAACTTTTGCTATATTAAAGATTTTTAATTTGCGCAAAAATACCATAAATAAAATGCGATACAAGTTGACATGTTATTTGCTTTTATTTTTAGTAAATGTTGTTGATTCAGTGGCAAAGAATCTTACCTCTTATTGTATGCAGCATCCTAAAACAATTCTTACAAAAGTATTTTTACTACGTGAAATTATACAAATAGAGAATTTTAGTACTTTTGTATGTCGAAATAAAATATATAAATTTTTTATTGGTAAAAAGTTTCTTATAAGTATTTTTATATGCAATATCATAGACACATATAAATATTTATAAGAGACAAACGATAATATTTGTAGTTTGTTTTTTATAATGCTAGAAATAAATTAATCTGATTTTTAATGATCACGAAACAAAGAACACAATATTATGAATGTTATATATCATATTGCAAAAACAAATTATAATTTGGTGACGTTTATCTTATTACCGTACATAAATACGTATCTAAATAAAATATAAAAAAATAGAATAAGGTAGACAATATGAAACTGTATAGTATGTTAGTAAAAACTATTTAAATCAATTTTTGTCTTGCAATCTAAATCATAGAAAAATAAAACCAATTTTTTTTTGTTAATCAATTATACTATTCCTTAAAAAGATACAAAGCTTTTTCACTGTGAATTTCATATTTTGACCTTGTTAAAATACAATTTTTTGTTTTTTCTCAGTGTAATGTAATTTTTTATGAATATTACAGCTTATATAAATTTGATAATTATGTTGTAGCATATAATCGTATTTAAACATTCGTATATAAAATAGAAAATAAAACTAATCCTCTTAGATGCATATTGGTTATTTTATTTTTTATTGTTTTAAGTTAAAAATAGTATCATGATGTTATAATCATTTGATTCTGGATTTTGGGGTTCGATGTAACAAGGTGAACTAGGGGTTATATAATTTATAAAAAAACAACTGTATAACTATATCTATTATTTTTTGTGTAGATTTACATATTCCTAATCTCTTATGTATATTTATAATCAAATATGAGTTCAAATCGTAGAGAAATATATTTTTGGAAGAAACCATAGATCAATGAAATTAATATATACAACGAAAAAATATAAAAAACCATATTTCTTATAAATTAAATAATAAGATGCAGAAAAAATTTTGATCCCTGATAAAATGAAGCATATTTAATTTTGAAAAAATATTCTGTATATATTTACCCATCATATATTACAGAATCATTTTTTTTTGAAGATTTCAGATCCTAATTTATAAACATATGAACTTCTGTTAATCCACTTCTTTTGTATAAGAAACGCGATAAAGTAATTGTATTTGGTGAAAAGATTATAGAAACGGAATGAATAATTGTAGAATAAAACCTTATTATATGTCAATACAATATGAGGTTAACATACATTTATGCGTGCAGCTATTATATATAAAAATTACAATTAGGCTCGGAGAATATTTTTTTGTAAACCTTTATTTTTTCACTGCAAATATATTTTTAGTAATTCGCCAATCATAAAACACATTCTATAACTTTTATAAAACATAAAATATACAAAAATAATAATTTTTTTTATAGCTAGTTTTTTAAATAAAATAGCTGATTCAAATGATCGATATTATTTTTTTTCTGTGCAAATTGACACATATAATGGTTAAAAGATTTTTTACTGCCTAAGTGCTGTATAAATAGCAAGAATCAATTCAAATTAGATTTGGAGATTAATTTTTGTATCCGAATATATAAATTTTATAAACATGTCATCTAAATCTTCCTTTTTGAATATTTGCAACTTAGCAAAATTATCAAAAATTACATAAAATTATTTATATAAACATCAGAAAATAAATTTGTTTTTCTTTCCATTGAATATGTTTTTTACTAATTGTTTCGTATAATTTAAGTATTTTTATAATTGCATATCATTAATTTTTTATCGGATATTAATTTTGATGTGAATTATAAGTATAAAATACAATAAAGTAGTTCTTTTTAATAAACGTGGTGATTTGTGTTAGAAAGCGTTTTTTCTATTTAGATCTATTTTAATAATATATACAGTATTATATTGTCATGTTTGTCTGTTATATGATTTGCGGAGCGTGTTTTTCTCAAATGTTTTAAACTCTGGTTTTACAAACCAAATTTTATTCTTTAACCTTGTTTATCGAAAAAATTAAGTTGGTTTTTTTCAATTATATATAAAAAGACGAAGAAAGTCTATTTGAAATATTGCAAATCTCTTGATACCTATTTTTGACACATTTAACTATCTATTTACAACAATAGCACTTCTCCTCTAGAAAGAAATGTGTTTGAGTGTACACCGTTCACTAGATAAATATGTAATCGAGTTAGTGTAGATATTTATTTTCTTATACTTTTTTAAGATTTGGTCATAATTTTGCGACATTACATAGTTATCATTAAAGCCATAAAAAATTTACCTATTAGTGTTACGGGATATACTTCCTGCGTACTTTTTTAGGATTTATATGCATGGTTTGAGCTTACATTTTTTATTCTATGTACTAGATCTATAAAGATATCTATTTTGAATTTATTATTTTATCTCGAAAATTTTCATTAACGATATAATGTTTAATTAAAAATTAAAGAAATTTTTTGTACTTCGATATGTTTTATAAATATTTCTCTGTATTTATGCACATATATAGCCATTATAACAGATTACAAAACATAGTCAGAAATAAACTATCTTTGTTTTTACAACTTTACATGAGTTTTTAAAAAACTATCAATATTATACAGGCTAAAATTAGGACTCATATATGTAGAAAGTAAAATATTTGTATTTTTACATTCATGGATGTAATTAGCAAACAAAAAAAATCCTAAAATGTAAAAAATACAGTAAAAAAAAACACATATTTTTGAAAATGCTTTTATCTAATTGTTTTCTATATATACAGAGTTATAAAAAATATAGAAAATTACTTTTTTGACATTATATGTGATGCATAAAAAATACACTGACGAACTTTTATAAACTATCCGATGAGACTTATAATAGACAGAAAATAAAAAGTAAAGTTGCAACCAATATTTTAATTGTTTTTATATGAGAATTAATTGAAACGCTTCTTCTTTTATATTTGTCATAAATTTTATTTTTATTATTAAGTTTCAATAATATGAACATATGTATAATTTATATTATCAATCAATAAATTTCATAATTTCATTTAAATGTTTAAATGTTAAAATCGGATATGCGAAAAATTATAAACGAGTAGTATGTATATAAACTTTTTAGCTATTGTAATTATTTACACATGATACAACGTTCGCGAATTTTCATTCGAAAATACATTAAATATGTTTGCATGCAAAATATACTTAAAGCAAAATAAAGAGTACAAGTACATTTTTTAAAAAAAATTCAATTTTAAATTATAAAATCATAAATGTTTTATCATAGTAAATCTATTAAGTATATGGTCAAACGCTGCATATTTATCTACATATATGTTTTAAAAGGATTTTTCAAGTAAAATTATATCAGAGAAGTTGCCTAGATTTTATAACCGGTTTAAAGATCTACAAAAAATATGCGAAAATAATTCATAAATATAAATAATAAAATAAAATACAAACTGATACATCATAAAAAAAACAAAAAAAAACCTTTATTGTATAGATTTCCATAGAAAACAGAAGAACAGTATAAGCTCACTCTTAAAAATCCCAAAGATTGTACCTTATTGTATTTACCTATTACCAATAATTGAGATAAAAAACATAAATAAAGTCTATAGTACCTTTCCCTGCAATGATTTAAGATGTGAACTAAAATAAATAATGAGCTATAAACGCCTTTTGACTTATAATATATTATAGAACCCAAAATAGAATTATTCAATATAAGAATTGTTTTATAGGGTTATATGTATATTTTTTCGCATGGAAATATTAAATATTCGATAAAATAACGCTTCGCCTATTTAAAGGCTGCACTGTAATTTTTTTAGTATTTAAATTATTAATTTTTTTCCATAAATACCTCTCAAATATATTTCTATTTTACAAATAATTTTGATGTTCTTTTAAGTGTATCTTAACGGTTGAATATATGAAATTATAAAATAATTAAAGCAACGTATATTTTTGTAATTGTTCTTAAATTGTTTAATGATTCTTATTTATCAGACAATAAAGGTTTTCTGTTGAATTAAATCTACCTTATGCAAATATTCTAAAAGAATTATATACTTGATTAAAGAAAAATACGATCAATCAAAATAATAAGCAATAAACTAAATTAGGATATTTATGAAGAGTTAAAAGCACTATCAATCTAAAAATTTCGTAATGTTAACTACTTGTATCAAACAGAAAGCAACCCCTACGAAATATTTACCCCGCAACATTAATAAAATCAGTCCTTATATTACTATAAAATAGTTTAAATATTATAATATAATGAAAATTATTTTGTTTCCTTTTAGATTATGCTGTTAGATACAGAAAAAATAACAAAATAGTCAAAGGCTATTAGGTTTAAGTTGCAATAAAAGAAAAAAATAGATTTTGGCCTCAAGTTTTGTTTCTCGCAGACTTTGTTAAAAAGTTTACTATTAACTAGAAAAACACAAACTTTCATATTTTAATACAAAATTAGACAAGCTCAAGATTTACTGATGATTTAATTTACTGGAGCATAAATAATATATACTAAAATGAGTCGAAGATTTTTTTACAATATAATCAACATCATTTTTTATTTTAAGCATAGTTCATAGGCATAATGAATATTTTATTCTTCGGAAACTTGGCAATAATTAATTAACGTTATTTAAATCTAGAAAAAGCCATTAAAATGTTAATTTATTGAATATATTTATTTTTTCATCCACATTTTTTGTTATGTATAGGATTAGAAAAAATCAAGTAACAAAATGATAATTTCGTTGTAACTAGAATTTTTATAAATAATGAATAACTCGTTTGCTATTTATATATATTTTTTTTGATGATATGTTTTTCTGGTGAAATATCCCCATAAATTATAATATTTAATGCATGACTTTTTTTAATATCTACTATAACAGTTGAGTATATAAAAAATTAGAAAATATGTTTTTATATCAATTAGTTTTTTTCATTTGGCTTTAGAAATGCTTATAAAAACTCGGTACTACGATATGGTATTTATATAATCAACATCAAATACAGGCTTTTAAAGTACTCAATAATTTTTACAAAAACCAGAGATATGAAATATAAAATTAAAAGATTTAGATTTGTAAAATAACAGTTGTAATGCGTTTAAATAAATAACTTTACTTTCAAATGATTGTTCACTTTAAATTAGATTTTCTTGATTTTAAAGATTGTATATTTTTTTAAATTCGGGTTTTATAGCTAATATATAAGAGCAATCCTATACTTTTATAAATGATAAAATGCTCAATATAATATTTTTCAGCAGCTTGAATGTAATTATTTAAATTATTTTTATATTAGATAGTAAATGTACCTAGATTTATAAGTTATTTTAATTTATGACTACTTTTGCCCTGATAAACTGTAATATTTAATAAAAAATTTATTAATAAATTTAGATTTATTATAAAAATTTTTTAAAATATCAGAATTTCATGTTTAAGTAAATATAGTTTGTATACAATCATGAAATTCATTATAGAAATATAATCAACAAGATTTATATAATTTATTGATAAAATTACATTATCTTTATTCAAGAAAATCTGTTGTTGAAAGGTTTTATTATGACTTTTACGAGCTTTTTTACAACATAACAATACAATCTTAAATATGAAATTTTATAAGCCACTTGTTCTTTAAAAATACAATATACAGTAACCTACTGTTATTCTAGATGCTATTGTTTGTACGTCATCTTCTGCTTTATATTTTTTTATGTTTATGATTTTCATTCGTGTTGTTTAATTTTTGATTTGTTTTATGATCGACGTAAAATCTTGTTGATTGTTTATGTTTTTTGTACTTCTTTTTATCTTATTAATTCATTCTAAAATCACAAGTTCAAAAATTTTTTCTGCATTAAATTCATTTATTATGTGTAAAACGTCAATTATTTATCTATTATGCGTAACTAGCACCCATGATAAATATGATATGTTAAACTAATTGTTGTTTATCCTTGTAAAACGACGATTTTTTTACCAATCATTTGTACATTTTTGTAATATATAGCCGTAAAAGAATTATATAACGAATACATTTTCTATAAATAAAATATATTTGATTTTCTATGTTATTGCAATTTGTAGTTTATATTTTTATATAGATATCTTTGAGCTATATTTTTCAAAGAAAACTTTTACTTAAGTTATAAATGTATACTTTTTCAAATATGTATAAAAATTACGCATAAGCATGATAAATTCCTGCAAAATAATGACTTTTTATCTAATCGATTATTATCTTGGGATGTGTATATATTGAAACACCCATCATTATAGATAAATTTTTACATTCAGTTCCTTTTCTTGGTCCCATGAGTTATACATGGTTACACATATTCGATAGCTTAAGCTACTGATTGTCTCAAAACTTGTTTCTACATCTTATATAAAGAATTTTCAAGAAATTTCTGTGATTTAGAAAACAAATTAATAGACAAGAATTTACGGTTTAATATTAGTATTTAAAACAGACAGCACATTACTGGTTATATAAATCATGTATTTCCTCCTTTATTTTCACCTATTGGCATGTATATCTCATCCATCAATTTTAAGAAATTCAATACGTTTTATTTCGAGCCGAAATATATTTTTGGATGGAAATTACTCTACGTCACAGTATGTATTATATAAAAATAATATATTCATTTCAAACTTAATATTAAAAATTCAAATTCACGGGTCTTCACATAATATTTTATATTGTGAATTCAATACTATCGATAATAACATTAAAATCTTATTATTTTGTTCATATTTTTTATAAAATATTTGGCATATGATAATAACATCTTATCGATGTTTTTTTATAAAAATGAAATTTATAAATATGTATAATACTTGTAAATTAAGAAGCAAAAAAAAATTATAAATATTATTAGACCATGATTGAAGCAAATTAAACTTTATTTAGATATCAGATAGATTTTAATATGTACGTAAATTTATAAAAAAATTATACCATCATACTGGAATCTAGGAATCTGGCACTTTACTGTTAAAATACGTTCGATCACTGGATATATTTTTTTTTACCAGAAGACAGTAAAATAAATAAGAGCTTATGCTTCTATGTTGTGTATACTGAAGATAAAAATGATGATGTATATAAAAGATTAATTTATGTGATAGTTTTTTTGCAATATGATTTTAGTGTATATGTAATCATTTGTGAATGGTTTATAATGAAACCAAATTATGATTCCTTAATCATAATCTATAATATAGCGCATATATAATAATACTAGATCAATTTGTAAAAAACTTACCCTACCATACTAAGATTTGTTGTTAAAATTATCATTAGCCTAAAAAAATATCATTAAAGCATATAAAAATTAATTTGTTATAAATCTATTTTTTTCCAATCTACTAAAATACTTCTAGATATTAAGAAATGTCTATAGTAAAAAAATGCATTCGTAAGCATGAACACATGATTTTACTTGTTATTATTGTATTTTTTTATATTAAATTTCAAAGAATATCTTTGATATATATGTTCATTATATGTAATTCTCTTGACTGTCATATATTACACAATTTGAAGGTACTTAATTTTGAAAAAATTCCTTTGTGCCATTATTAAGAGATCTTTTACACATATTTAATTAAATTTTGAAATACTAAAATCTGTAATTATTTCGCTTATTAATTTTATTTTATTTTAAAAACAGTTAATTTTTCAACGATGCATTACAAAAACTAAATATGTCAGCTTGTTACTAATTTACAGTTTGTAAATCAATTTTTTTGTGTTTATTGTGATTTTTTAGTTGAATACCATAAATTATATGTCTTTGTATAGATTTTTGTTTATTTATGTGTTATTGCTGTTATCAATTTAGACGTGGTCAGCCGATTGAGAATATTGCACAACTCCTTGATGCATCTTTTGACATCTTTGCCTAACTCATCTTCAACAACTGCTATACTTCTCATAAATTTGATACGTTCAAGGGTCTTGCGGAGTATGAGAGCTTGCATATATGCTTCTTTTCGTCCGGGATTTTAAAAGTTAATTTTAATACAATATTTTTTATAAATAATTTCAACCTATAACAGAAAATATGAAAATAAATATGATTGGTATTGGGCATTCATAGAAATATAATAATGATTATTTTAATACAATCTGTGTATCATAGTATATAAATAATTCAAGTGTCCATAATATTAGAGATGTATGTACGCAATGATGGTTTAAATAAATGAAATTAGCCTACGCGATCATACAAATTTGTAATTTTATAAGATACTATAATCTTGAGTTCATGCTATTATTTATTGTTATTTATGAATTTTAGAATATTAGCAGTATTGCAAATAAATACCGTTTTTTATGAGAGCTCATATTATCGTTATTTCTGATTAATTATGAATACACATATACATTTTTAATAAAAAATTTTTTTTAACACAGCTTTTTTTGTATATTATAGTTGAAAGCGGAATGTTATTATAAAATTAAAGATTTTACTTTAAAGAATATGTGATAAAAAAAAGATAATGTACAATGCATAAATAATTCTGAAAACGCATTTTATAACATAAAATATAATATATAAACAGATGAAAAATTCACTAAATATTTTTTGATCACATGATGTTTGCATAAATGGGATAGCCATTATATACATTCTATGTAAAATAGAAGATGTGGCTTGAGAACGAAATTGTAATATATGTATATTTAAAAAAACTAATGAAATTTACAATATTGAATGGAAGTATAAAAAGAAGCCCCGAATAAATATTTATGAAATATAATAACATATCTGTATCTAAATTTATTGCAGAAAAATATAATTTATTGCAAAATTTATATTTGTTATAGAATCAATATTGGATTTTTAAACCAGTAATCGGCATATCTATACTATTTATAATTTTATAAATCGAAACATCAAAAAAAATTACATTTATGTCTTGAATTTTTTTCATATTATAACTTTTAGTGTATATGATATAAGATATTTTATTATTTTTTTTATATAGAATAATTTAGTTTTTGAAAAAATTGATTTGAAAATAATATTACGCATCGTGATTTTTTATAATTTATTAAGTAAACATGAAAAATAACTGTTTTTTTCCTCTGGATAAAATCTATAAATTTTTCAAATTATCCACTATTATTTCTCAAAAAAAGATATTCAACGATTCACTTTTAATGGATTATTTATTTTTTACATAAAATAAGATGGAGTAAAATCCAAACGCTATGAAAGCGGTACATCGCTTAATAAAATATGAATCATTAAGCTGTAATAACCCTCGAAAAAAATAAATTGAAAATTGAAAATTAAAAAAAAAATTGTGTGACAAGCTTCCTAAATATAATGCATAATTAGATATCAATTTACATAAAATGTTGCAAAAATTCTTCAAGAACTTTATAGCTTTAATTAAGTTTTGATTTGTTCATATTATCATATTATGCTGCTTTAATATAACATACGGGCTAAAAACATGAAGAATTTTTACTTGTTTATTATATGATATCACCTCTATAATTGATACTAAAATATTAGATTATAAGTTTAATAGACCAGCGATATCCAAAAAATATTACATATATTGATCTTTAAATAACTAAACAATATGATTTATATAAAAAAAAGTTTTATTCCAGTTAAAAATTTCACATATATTCGTAGTTTTTAATTATGGGTTAAGTTCCTTTTTTTTATGATTACATCCACGGAGACGTTGAAAGCCCATTAAGAACATTGTACAGCTACTTAATGCATCCAATGCCCTCTTCCCCTGATCTTTCTTCACAAACATCTCGTTTTCTGCCAAAATATATAGATTCAAGTGTCTTGACAAGCGCAAATTTTTATAGGTTTGATGGTCTAATATAGGATTTATAACATTTAAATAAAATTTAAATAAATTTTACATGATGCATGGTATATCAAGATAAAAGAGTCATCCGAATATTTTATTAGACCAATTAAATAATTGAATAACCGAATGAAAGGGGTTATTTGTGCCTTTCTGTTCTATGAAAAGCGTATAAAAATTCATTTTATTGCCTTTCTTAATATAAAATCTAATCTTTTACCTATAGTCTTCTTCACTTCAATGAATTTTAATTTAAAATGAAGCTATATATTATTAATGCAATTAATATATGTTTTGTATTAAATTTGTGTGCTCTATAAATGTTACTTGTTTTTAGATATAAATACGTTTTCATGTTACGCCCTACTTGTTATCAATATTTTCGCATAACAAAGGTTTGTTAAAAAGAGCACATAACTGTTTGAATATACATTGGCTGCTAAAATAATATAAATATTGATGGGTTAATATATTTTTTTTGTGTTTTATTTTTATGTTTATATTGGTTTTTAAGATGTGTATATGTTATAATTTTGCTCCGTTTATTTTAAATATTTTTCACTTTTACTATTTTTAATTATTAGATTCGATATTTGTATTTGATTTGCTACAAAACTACCAGAATATGAATATATGCTTATTTTAAACTAAATAAAAATTGGCCATGGATATTTTACCAATGATCTCAAAACAAGGAGTGATTAAGATAATGGAAGAGGTCACTATCCACGTAAATAATATGCCAAATTACATATAACTATCATGATAATTGTAAATCAAAGACGCAATGCCTCGTTTGCTCATACTATCTCACGAGAAATCTATCGCGTCATGTTTAACAGAAGATAGGAATTACAAATAGATTTTCGTGATGTACATCTATATCTTCTAAATATTCCAAAAAACACCGTAAATTTACTGAAGAAGTTTCCTTCGTGTTAAAAATCTTGTTTAGATTTACAAAGCAAGCATTAGAAATTTAAATCATATGCATCAAATTTTTGAAGATAATGATTGGTATACAGAGAGGACTCATATATTTTAGTAGAAATATAAGCTGAAATTCCGAGTATAGAAATAAAAAAAACTTATTTAGTAATCCTTGGGAAATCCATAAAAAACCATTATATTAAAATATTTAACGATAATAATATATCGTTATATTACCAAGTAAAATCATCCTATGTGTTAAAATATCACACAAAATGGATTGGCTGTCATAAATTTATGGATTAAATTTCATTTATATATACTTGTGCGTTATTGCTAGAGTATCACAAGTTCTTTAGAAAATTATTTATGTCGGGTAGCAAAAGCCGATACATAAAAACTCCAAAAATTGCATTTTAAAAAAAACAGCATGAAGAAGATACATGATGAATGATATCAAAGAATTTTTATAACGCTGACTGTAAGATCCAAGATAAAAAAACGTTTCATGCTGGCTGAATAAGCAGAGTTAAGACAATCGAAAAACTAATAAAGGTTTATTTTACCATCAGATATACGTAAAATTTTATGGTTCTAAGGTAAACATATTTGCATTCTACAGCACCGCAAATAAAACTCAATTAGAATAAAAGCAGGAAGAACAGATTATCGAAATTCTGCCAGAATTTGTTTCAGTTAGAACAAAAAAAATATGCAAGCAGAAATATCAGAACTAATCATTCTCTAATTAATGTCTTTACAAATAGCACATCAAAAAATAAAGTTCTTAAATATGCTCTAAAATTTACAGAGACTTAAGACACCAGTTAAACGGCACGATTGGAGCATTTTAAAGACAAAGACTATAGTTTGGTTGATTATTTCAAATAAGCTATATGCATTGAAATAAAAACTATGTGTAATTATGCCGGTCAATTCTGGCATAACTAATTCTATTTTCAAGAAAGTTAAAATTCAGTCTAATTCATGTGCGCCAACCTATTTAAAAAAAGCCATTATGGTTCCTATTTTCCTACAATTTATCGACGATTTGATGATTCTTTTTATTCTTTCCTTATTTTAATATGTGAAAAAATTATAAAGTGTAAAATCAGCTACGTAAAGAGCCATGATCGGATTGAGTTGAAACTGAATACAGCGCATCAAATTCTTAGAATAAAAAAAATGCATTAAATGGGCATTATTTGTTTTTTTGGTGATAAGCATTGCATTTGTTGCAAAGTCTTATCAAATAAAAATTATGGCTGCTATATACAGTAAATCTGAAATATTTATACACGATTTGAAGTATTTTAAAGGTTCTGTTAATTTTACATACAACCTCTGGTAAATATAATGAATGAATAAATTAAAAGATAATTAGAAAGCTCTGCTCATAAATCTATAGGTTAGTAATCTGATAGTGAATGATTTATGTCGTAAATGATAATACACGACTTTAATGTAACTCAATTGATATTATTAAAAATAATAGAATGAAAACGCTTGCTATAATTTTTAATCAAATAACATCTATTAAACGCGACGAATGACAAAAGAATATTCAATGAGACTATATGCTAAACATATTCAGTTTCTAATTTACAAGTACAGCACAGAATTATATCTAGTGTAATAAATTTTTTAGGGTCATAATAAATCACATAACTTCTCTTGTACCTAAAAAAACATGCTTGAGAAAATGTAGATATATCCAAAGTGAACATGTTATAGAAAATCGCTAATAACATCAAAAGTAGAAGATTTTGTGGTTAGAAACAAATGAAGAATATTCAAAACAAGATATTGCGCCCTTTCTTAAAGCACATAGAAAAATTTGCATATTTTATGGTGAATTATACTTCATAATACAATACGTATATAAAATTAAAATGCAAAAGTATGAATGATTTCGCATAGCTAAGAAATTTTTGAAAAAGCCAAAAAAGAGGATGCTTAATGTTCAGTATATGCTAGCAAAACATAATTTTTTATTTATTTATCCAAGCATAAATTTTATTGAGTAAATTGTAATAAAAAAAACTGCATGAGGAATATGCTTGAATTTAGAATTCTTTTGGATATTTATAAGCTAAAAAGTGCGTTTGAGTGATTAAAGGATGAATTTAAGAGAAAAGATATTTTATATAACTAAGAAATGAAGCATTTAACATTATTTTGTAACTAATAAATATTATTGGTCATGGGATTCTAAGTGATAATAATATAGGGAAGTGGTAAAATAAAATTATTAAACTAGTGTTTGGATATATAGGAGCGTGTACGGGTGGAATTTTCGGTTTGTGAGGCCACATTCTTGTTTTTGAGATGGTCATGAAGCCACATTTAAAGATTCGTTTATGTTTTCAAAATATATAATTACTTTAAAATATAAACAAAAAATGACATTTTCTGGTGGGTTTAATTTAAAATGCTTTTTTTTACTAAAAGTTTCATATCTGGCTAAAATTTACTGATTTTTAATTTTAATATATTTTCGTATGAATTTCTGCTAATTATTTTCTCTGTTGATTTTTAAATTAAGCAAAATGAGATGAGATAGACGCACTGATACGTGCTTAGAAATCATTAAAATATACGACTGGATTTTTGTTGAAATTTAGGATACTAAATTGCATTTTCACATTATAATTTTGGATCTGTCTTATTGTTAAAATGAATTTATGTAAAATCATCTTCTGCTAATTCATATAGCTCCAATTAAAGCCCACCAGGTGCCCGCATTATGTCTATAAAAACGGTTTATAACACAAGCTGCATGCTTGTTTCATGTTCTGGAAGGCGCTTGAAGCTTATATTAATTCAATGTTCTGGACCCAAATACTTCAGAATATATTTACCACCTCGCTACTAGCTTAATATTATGAAGGATTAGAATATTGCGTAATCGTTTGGAATTTATTTCTTAAATCTTTCTCACAGAAATAAGATCCCTTAAAAATCACAATTTTTATGAAAGACTATATATTTTCCCCCATGAAAAACACATTTTAATTCTTTCCTTGTGGGACAAATTTAGCTCCTTCCGTTTATGTGTAATATTACAATAAAAGGCAAGAATGCGACAAAATGATTAATCTTTCAATCGACATGCCAATCCTTTTTACTAAAAAATCGATAAAATTTGTTCTTTAAGCTCATATATCTTTATTAAAATAGGCTCTTTAGATTTCATACGAAATTGCGAATAATAGACAAGATAAAGACTGCTATTTTCTTCATTTGAAATCAGAAAGTTTATATCTGAAATTTTTTGTTGCGCCTTTTCTGTCCAAATTTACGATTTATTTATCGTATAGAACTGAACTTATAAATTTTGTAGTCACAGCACAAAGATTTTTTTGAGGCATATTCATTGCTTTTTAAACAGATTTTTTAGTATTAGCTTCGCTTTATAAAGCCATGCGATGAATTCTTCCAGTTTGATCTATTTAAAGGTGCACAAATAGTATAAATACCTATCAATTTGATAAGATTTACTTTGAATTTTCACATATTTCTTCTTTTCGTGAATAACCTAATCTTTGGTGTTCTACAAATTAATATTCCTATGACTAAAACATTACATAACAGTAAAAGTCGTAGTAATCATCCAAACAAAATCGAGAAACTTGGCAGAAAATAATTTATTTGTCATTCAATCGACAAAAATGATCTATTTGATATCCAAATTTTGTAAAAAATTAAAAATTGCTTTCTAAGATTAACTGACGTTTCATGTTATCTTTTGATGATATTCCATCTTGATAATGAAGTGAAACTAGCCTTCGTAACACAATCAGGAAAATGCGTATCACCGTTTTTATCATGCATTCACTGATTAGCTCGATATCGCCATATAGTATACCCAGTCTCCTTATAGACAAGCTAGTTGAAAAATCATCTCTGTGCCATTTGATTCGTATATAACAAAATAAATGTAGCTTAACTTGCTCATGTTTGTCTTTTTTTTAATTTAAACAGCTTTTGAAACGTACTTCTTCTATTAACGCACAGTGTTTATGCTCTCTATGGAAAGGAAAATATACATTTGCATTTTGATCCTTTAACGTAAGTATGAGCTACTCAAATCAAAGAGAAAATCTTATATTTTGTTGCTCGAAAAAAAAGTTCACAATCAAGGTTAAAATTATCTCTTTTTAGAATTCATGGTATAGGGGCAGTAAAATTTCATTTAAAATTTTCATGATATGAAATTATTTATCACAATATAAAATGAATTAGATCATGAGACCACAAACGTTCCTCTGAAGCTATTTTTGTTCATAAGTCAATGTTGCATACATTCGGTTTATTCTATGATTAAATTTTAGATTAGTACATAATTAAGGGCGACAGAACACAAAAAATATCAATATTGATTTAAATATTATTTGTTCAACATCAATTTTTCTATTTTTTTTGGTATACTTAAATTTTACTGTTCTTACTAAATTGCAAGAATTATATTTAAAATTATAAAACCGTATTTTTTTATTATAATCAATCCGAAATAACATTCACTCGATAAACATATTAGCGCGATCTTAGTGTTGATGTACTATAAAGTATTTTATTTGCCGATTTAATGTGAATAAAGATTTATTTTGGTGTTATTTACATTATAGAAAAAACAGATAAAAGCAATGTAAAATAATGCATGCCAATAGATATTTAAAATTTGGATATAAATGGCACAAAATAAATGCGAAACGGATTATGTATGCTTCCCTCTAAACAATTTGTTTCTCCAACTATAAAACGGGCGGAATAATAATCAATTTCTAGGATTTTTCTCCAAAGAAAAGAATAACTTTATGTTTACTTTTAGTCATAACATAAAATTGTATTTGAACCGCATGTATATCGAAATATATACAAGTATAAATTTTATAAAGCCTATCTACAAAAAAAATTTGAATCAATGTCGAAATTCGCATCGAATTTCAAAAGAACAAAATGATTACATTTTATGCAATGAAACAAGTTTATTGTGAGCAAAAAAGAACAAAACAATTTTTTCTGGATATATGAATGCATAGAAATTAAATTTAGAAGTCACTAAAACACAATTATTATCCATCAATCTCGCTTATATTAAATTTTATCATTATATTTTACACTCACATAAAATGTAAAAAGATGTGTGATTCTTTAAATTACAAATATATTTTTTGAAAAGAAAATTTAATTCAAACAAAATATGTATATACTCACCCTTTTTTTATGACGAGCAATAAATAAAATCATCTTTAATAATTCTCTAAAAGCATTTTAATTATTTTTTACAATTAAAGTATATTTTTTTTGAATTATATCACATCTTTTATATCTAAGATATTAAAGTGTTTGACTATCCATATAAAAATAATTAGGACAAAAAACAAACTTTTATAGATTAGAAATATTCCTTTCTGTTTCAAGTCATTCGTATGTTGTCCCTTGTTATATGTTATGATTCAATATGAATAGAATCGTAATTTTTTTTTATTTTGATATTCTTTAAAAAGCGATGTTTTATATCCTCATATTGTGACATTTCCCATTTCTATGGATATGATTGCTTTTGCAGTAAATGAGAATACATTATGCTTTAATTTCCATTTTACAGATTTAAACTTAATTACGTCAGTGTTTTAATGGGAATATGTAAACTTATTCGGTAGGAATCTTATTTATTTTTTAATTATCAATCACTGTGCAAAACATCAATAAACAATTTTCTTTTCTAGTTGAACCTGTCGTTCTTCTAGCAATTATATTGATTTGCCAACGCGAAATATGTGGAAGCTTCTTTTGTATCAATTATCAGGTTTTTCTTTTGAAAAATTATTTGGTATAGTTTTTAATTATTGTATTTTAGTTTAATTATATTGTTTGATATTCCCCCTTTTCAAAACAATTTGACACAAGCATTAAATATAAATATACAAATTTAATATCAAAAGGGATTGTAAACGCCTGGTTTACGTTGAATTTTCGCATATAATATGAATTAATGCATTTAAATCTATCCATAGCTTAAATGTGGTGGAATTGAAAGGATTTATGTGCAATATGTGTTCATTAGACGCTAACAATCTAATCGCTTATTATCTTATATGGATTTTCTGGTGGAAGCTACTGCTCTAACGTATACCAAACGTATGTAAACATGTGATCACAAATTTATTGATGTGTTTAGTTGCTTCTGATAAATTCGAAGCTTCAGGAAAATAGAGGTAATGATACATATTTAAATATTTTTCAACATTCATCAAATATTTGACCATGTTAAGCTATTCGCTTTTAAATCTTTAATAACAAATTAGAAGCTCGTAGAACAGTACAGTAACAAAAAAAAATGTAAATATGTGTTTGTTTTGTATAGCATGGTATATCTATGCTTATATTATAAAAAAAAATATATATATATCTGTAATTATGTAAAGCCTGAAATTTTTTGACGCAAAGAATAAAAGATTTTGTGCTTTTTATGCGATATTGTGTTTGTTTTTTCCTTAAAACAATTCGATTAACGGCGTCTTTATATATTTCGCTATCTCATTTAATTGTCACAACCTTTTTTTTATCCTTAATAAAACGCCATTTGTATTAAAATTAGATCATATAAAAATAAAAATTCAAGTTTCATTTTCTAAGGTTTGTTTGCACACCGAAATAATTCCGATAATAACAAATATGTACCACACACAAAAAAATACAACTAGTTTGCAAACATTTTGATATGTATATATCCACTTGTCCAGACTAAATGATCTAATTTAATAGAATACAAAATATAATTATAGTTTATATTGATAATTTATAAAATATTTATTTGATAAAAGAGTCAAAATGTCATTGTATAAAGTTAAAAGCCACTAAAAATAATTTGTTTCTGCAAACGATTTGAGGGTATATTTTTTCAACTATGGTTCCTGGGAACAGGATGGGATATTTAGATCTTATTTATCTTCAATTCTTTCTAAAATATTTATTATACAATCATGTTATATATTTATTCCAATATATATTATTCTTATATTGAATGTGGTGTTATTTTTGAGGATAAGACGATTTATATATCATAATAAACATAAAGCCGCTATTAACAAGCTTCTTCTCATAATTACATCACAAATTTTCATAATCAAGTAAGTTATATGGTGGATTGCTATTTTATGATATTTAAAGTAGATTAATCTACTTCTATTTAAAGGTTTTTCGCAACTAGGATCTAAGTTTGTATTCAAATGCAAATATTTTTACGATGTTGCATATTGATATATTACTTTAACATAATCCTGGAATAAACATAACGGTCAGATTTAATTAAATAACGTCTAATTTATGGTAAAGGCAAAGTTCATGATTATATATTATAAAAAAAATGTTGTTTCTATACGTGATATGTTGAATTACAAAAAATTGCATCGATTTTTATATTTTCAACCACTATTTTGTGCCTTTTTAGATTCCCGTGGATTTTATTTTACCCATATTTGCAAAAATATTTTTTTGAATATTTACAATAGCATCTTTATAATTATATTTTCTACATTAGATTTCCTTTAATTTATTGAAATGATCATATGAAAAACAATATTTTTTTGTATTTATGCATAGTTTATTGAATAAATCACAATTCGAAAACAGGTCTATTGTAATATCGTAAAAACTAGTTTATTTATTTGCTATTTGTAAGTAATGACACATTAATTGATTCTAAAAATAAATACTATACCTCATTTTACATTTAAAAGATAATCGTAGAAGATCTATTTTATCTGGCAGTCGCATAAACATTCTCATCTACAGCCCAAAATAATTATTTTTGCTGGACCCTTGGACCATATTTTATGCTATCATACAATAAACTCAGTAATCAATTGGTTTTGTCATTTATAATAATCAATGAATTTTATTTATATGTTACTGGTTTTATTTTTATATTAAAAGCGTAAAGAACAGCTAAAATTAAATTAAACTAGTATCGTCTGGATGTCGTTGTCGTGCCAAACTGATTTTAAATTGAATTACTTTTTACAACTTATTTAGCTCTTAGGTACTAAAAAATTCATCATATTTTAAAATTGTTTTACTTTAATAAACTTGAGGTCTATGTATAAATATTCTGGTGGAAAGCTGTGAAATTATTATAGCAGAATAAGCATTGTAAATCACGTTGGTATTCATATATTAATTAGTGAAATCTAAAGACAAATGTTCGTAAACTTATTATTTTTTTAAGTATTACCTTTGTTCGATGCATTTTATTGATGTACAGAGAATATCCGAGGCTTTTAATAAGCAAACCTAACCCAAAATTCAAATACATAAAAACTAATAATGAAATTAACGAAATAAAGGTTTTTTTTTAAATATTATAAGATAATTTGATAGAACAAAAAAAGATTTTATTGATTATAATTTGAGCAAACTAGCAAAGTAAAATTTGATTTTAAATTTTAACACATACATTTATAGAGAATTTTAATATATTATTAATTTTATATTCTAAAAATTCTCTTTGGATTAGTTCAGACTTATTTTTTTAAATACATGATCTAATAAATTTTTGTTTGTTTTTGTAAAAAAAGTCTAATATAAAATTAAAATAAACTATATCTTACTAAGAAACCACCATGAAGTGAATATTTTAATGCTTATACCCGCAAAAAACAGAGCATATTAAGTATTAGATGAAGCGTTCATTATTTCAAATATTTAATATTTTATTAAACCAACTATTATAACATTATAGTTTAATTCTTGTGTTAGGTCATATATACCATAAAAACAGCCATAGAAAATGAGATGAAAATTTTAGGAAAATATTTAATTTTGTAGATAATTTTTCATCCTAATTTAGTTGTATTTTATTTAATAATGTGTTTTTATTATAATTAATATATTGCTATATATACTATAAATAAAATCTAATTTATTTTCTAAATATTTTGTGCAAAAAAATTATCAAAATCCTTTAAACCTGTATTTTATTTACATAAAATAATATGAGATATAAATATGCTTCTACGGTTATTGTATTGGTTTTACATCATGAAAAAATCGTTGGGATTTAATTGAGATTATATTATATTCAGAATCAATTTATACGCAAATTAGCATGCATTTAGCTATCATTATTTTAATCATATAAAGACGGGAATTTTTTTCTTTACCTTCATCATAGCTTAGTCAAATACAAAATATCAAAATAAAATTTTTTAGAAAATATTCTATCTTATTTTTTCCTAATCGTCTCTTCATAAAATACATCTTAATTTAATTTTTTTTTCATGCTTTAAATATATCCAAAACAATATTAAAAAAAATCATCTTAATAAAGTATTCATTTTTACATAAATACTTTATTAGCGTGATAGAAATACTTAAACAATCTCTATACACAAATACATGTTTCTCTTTGATGCTTCTAAAGCCACTATAATTTTATGCTGTCTTATTTTTCTTGTGCAAAATAAGTTGGTTTTCTTTCTTTAAAATAATGAACTGCGTATTTGCATTCAAATCTAAATTTTTATGTTTAGATAGCATAACGAAATACATTACATTATATACAATTATTAACAACACACATGAAAGATATAAATTTAAAAGTTATATCTTTATAATCATTCATGGTTATAAAAAATTAATCCTTTGATTAGTTTAGTAACATATAACGCTGATGATAAATATAAATAAAAATTGTGCTTATATATCATTTTTAAAAGATTTTTCAAATAAATTCTAGTAATCTGAAAAAGTTCAATCGGCTTGCAAAAGCAACAGCTGCTATATGTTTTTAAAAGATATTTAGGCGATTTCTATTATTAAATTGTTGGCAGGATTATAATTGCTCATGAGTGTGGATATGATATACATCACACAAAGTTTACATTTTACGTTGTTAAATTTTATTTTCTATTCTAGCAAGATTTTTTCGATTCTTTTCCGATTTTATAATTTAATCTGTGTAAATTATTTTTACATAATAATATGTGAATTAAAAAACATTTACTTTTTTGCTTTATTAAAGCATTTGTATATATCTTTTTGATTCCACTGTTTACATAATATTATCATTAAATTTAAAATGAGTGTTATTTTGGAAACGGAATCTGACGAAACACGCTATATAAGTACAACAAACTTGTAATGCATTCTTTTCAATACTTAAGAATCTTTTTTTTGCTGAATATGATTTTTTAAAATTGGCATCTTTGGCACATATTACAAAACCCAATTATTGAAATGGATACGAAGATAGCAAATTTACATGCTCAATTTGGATTTAAAAATCACGAAATTATAGTAAATAAATGTTTTTTCTTAAGTTATCGTATAAAAAGTCTTCGAATAAATTTATTGATTTACGTGATAAACTGTGAAGTTAAACAAAATCACAAGATATAATATAGGCTTCAGAGAATCCCATTTAAATAAATGAAGATATTTGTGGGGAGGGATAATTTATAAACAAATATATAATTTCAAAAAAATATAAACATTTAAATTAACACTTTGTTAATTTAAGAGATATTTTTGCATATAAAATGCTTTATTGATACAACAAAGTTTTTTCGGATAAAATTACTATCTGTTATATCTACATTACTAGATTTAATTGTGCGTAAAACCAGTTGTCATTCACTTTAGTTTTAATAGATTAATAAATGAATTATATTTGAATTGAATCCATCCAATAAAAGTTACCCCTTTACACTATATTTCAGCCCAATAAACTTGCCAAAGATGTGAAAATATACTTTAAGTTCCAGTATGAATGAATTATGATTAGTCTTGTGTTGATGTCCGGGTTCTATTTTGAGGAACTTAAAAAGTTTAATGGTACTGTATAATCATAATATTTTTAATTGTATTTAGAAAGCAAAGATATATAGATAAATACAAAATATTATATATTTAACTAAACTTTGCGTTAGTTAATATTTCGAAGCACATAAGACTATATATAGTTGAATATAGCCAGCTTTCTTATATTTAAACATCTAAATGCTGATTTTCTGCTTACGAAAAGTTCCAAACATCAAAAAATTATAATTTACAGTTTTGTTTTTTTTTGAGTTGGTATAAAGGCTAGTAGTGATTGAATTTAACGATTAAACATAAGACTTTTTTTTTACCCATTATTGTTTGATATTCATGTACATTATCTAAAAATCAAATAAAATATTCAATATTATGCTTCAAATTAGATCCAAAGTTTTACTTTATCTAGAAAAAATCATTTATAAAGGTTTTTTTACAAATTTTAATTTTTTCACGTGGCAGCTGGTTATTATATATTTCAAAGCAAATTAAAACCATCCAGTATAAAATATATTGCGAATCAGTATTTAATGGCTACTGATGCTGCATATAATTAAACTTCCGTATGTATATAAGATAATAGAATATTAAAGACCCGTAGCATGACTAGGAATCGTATGATAAGACTGTATGTGTTTTTAAAGGTGCAAATAATTCATATTAAAACCTTTTTTAATGAAATATTCGTTCATCATTCAGTTTAAAACATTTTTAAAACGAAGGATTTAATGATAAATTCAAAATATAAATTTTTGCTTTTATTTCTCAATTATAATAATCGATAGTGTAATAATATGATTCTTTCTTTGCGTCACTAGTATAGCTTGGATTGCCAAATAAAACCAATAAACGTAAAAATATCCTTTAAAAAAATATTCGAATGCATGAAACATAGTTTTTTATCATCATTTATTTACAATTGCACTTTGGGTAAATTGAAAAAGAAATAACAGGAATATATTACAAGCTCTAAACAAAGAAAAAAATATTTATCGGTTAAGAAGAAATAACAATTCATTAATTAAAAAAACAAGCATCATAGAGTGTTTACGTAAACTGAAATCAACTCAAAAATCATTCTTTTTTTACATAATTTGCAAGATAATAACCCAATTTATAATAAAAACTCTGATCATTCAATTTTACATGTTCTTGTTAAAATAATTCCCCTTTAATCAAAAAATAAATTCAATATAATATAATATAGACATACATTTTTTTTGTAAATTGTAAGCTTTTTACATATTTATAAAAAAAATAATTTTATATCTAGAAAAAATATTTACAAATTGATTATCGATGATAAGGATTCTTTATTATACTTTCCTGCCCTAGATGACAGCGTGAAGATGTAATGATATAATAACTCAATTTTTTTCTATTCAGATGAAATAATTTGATCAAAAATGTTATATGTTCATGAAAATTTCGACATATAGCCATATTATGAACGTATTTAGAAAAAAATATATATATGAATTGAGTATAGGACTTTTTACAGTTTTTTATTACAGATTTCATAAACAATAGTTAAGCATGAATAAATAATATTTTTTATATAACTTAACATGTCACATGTATCAATATTACGATACAAATATCTTGTTTAAAGTTGTAGCATCATAGATGCGATTACATGCTTTAGATTACTTAACAAACATATACAAAAAAAAATATCACACATAAATTTTATTTAAGATACAATTTTTTAGTCAAGATGCAGGTATGACATATCCAAGTACAAGAAATGGGGTTTTTATTAGAAATTAATACAGTTATATGAGGCACGAAAGGAGGAGAGATGATATTTAACATTAAATATAACGTTCTTACACCCGGACTGTGTAAAAAAGTCTACTGTATAATAAAATCACGCCAAAGACGTACAATTTCTATAATTTATTGTATTTTTACATCACGAAGATGGTTTTTTTGCCTGTGTATAGATTTAAAATAAATATTGTGCCGTTTTAAACTGTTGAAACACCATAAATTGATTTAATTATTGTCTGAATTAGATTTCTGTATTCATTTCTTTATTTGCAACAACAGGGAATATTGCTTTCTGAAAACAAAGAAAAATTTAAATTAAATGATGGAAAAGCAATAAAACAATAAAAATTAATATATTTCTAATCATTAACACTACATTAATGCAACTTGGGAACATTATTTTTTCTATTGCCTTTAAATTTTTAAGATATCGGACTTTAGGTTTCTAATATACTATAAATGTGTACTTTTGATTACCTTACTCTTTAGATGTTAGAAAATGCATTCTATATAAAAAAAGGTAAAGGATATTTTAAAGGTATCTAAATAAAACGTCTACACTTTTTATGATGGGATTTATGATTTTGAATTAGATGAATATCATGAAAATTTTCCGTGATTAAAAAAACAAAGGAATTTTGATAGAATTATATAATAATTTAGTTAAATGTATAGTAAAGTATTTTATTTATGAACACTATCAATTATTTATTATTCAAAACACGAGATATATAATAAAATAAATATTTTACCACATTTTATATTGAAGATGTATTGTATAATTATTTTTCAAATCAACTTAGTCACACTTTTAATATTTTTCTCATGCCCATTGCAAAAATTCTTATTTAAAATTAACTTTTTACGGTATTTTTCATTCGCATTCGTTTTTTAGACGTAAAACAAATATCTTTAGATTTTCATATGCAGCTAGATATTTATAAACATGAGATCACAACACTAATTTAGTAAATTTTTATATAACATCATTATAGATATCATTCTATCAATTCTATTGTGATATTGTAAGAATGCTAAAAAAAAGAACTATTAATTATGCAGAAAACTTTTTGTTGACATATAAACACTATTATATACTATAAATAGACGATCAATGCGCATACCGATCATTTGTAAACACAAAAAATTACTGATTTATTTAGCATTGTGCAAGTACAGTATACGAAATGACGCAGCTTAGACATATATAAGTTCACAAACCATGGTTATAACATATTTTCCACGTTCGTCTTGTTTTTTATTTATCATATTTGCGAATTTTTCTTGATTAATATGCAAATTTAGTAATAAATAAGCCTACATAATTTTCGGTCTTTACGTTGCATTTTAAACTAAATGCATTTTATAATTTTTTATATCAAATTATGTTCCTCTTTTAACTTTTTTGATTACATTTCATAAAAAATCTATGATTTTCTCATATCAAAGCCGACAATTGATTTTATTTAGTTAATAACTGAAATATAAATATTAAATATCTTTCTGATCAAAAAAGAACCACAAGCCATTGAATTATATGAATTTATAATTGAGTTAATGCATACTTTATACTGTTAATTAGAGATAGTCATATTACATTTTGATTAGTATATTAAAAATTAAAATGAATTTTTATTTAGTCTAAGTTATACATCTAAAAAAAGAATTTTTAATTTGCAAAAATTTATTTTCTGCAGTGTTCTTATGTAGAAAATTCATCTATACAGAAAAAAACAAATTTATGTTGTTAATATAACATCAGCACCAATAAGAGTTTAAAGGTTTATTTAATTACATTAATGAAGGATATTTGACTGAATTCAATTCAAAATAAAATTAGTTGTAATTTTAGGAATTATCGAAAATGGTTGTTCTGTCTTCACGAAATCCATATTAGTTGCTCTCTCTAGAGTAATGATTTTTTTTGTAATAAAATATTTGAATACATATCTTCATGAAAAAGAAATCTGTAAAAATTCTTTTGCTTATAGAATATTTGGGATTTTTTATTGCATTACTCAAAGGATTACAAATTTAGGAATATAGCAGAATTATATTTCAAAAATATATACGATTGAAAACAAGAATAAAATGAACTAATTTGATTCAATCAAGTAAATTTACAAGAATCCAAATAGAACAGAAAGGTAGAATTGATAATATGAAATGCTGAACGAATTTAGAATAAAAAAATACATAAAAAATTTGTCAATATTCAATAATTCAAAAATATTATTCTATAACTCTCCTTGCACTAACTTATAATATGAAAAAAGTATTTTTTCATGATATTTGCCTTGATTTTAGTTACCAGCAGGATTTTTCGTAAATATGTTTATTTTAGGTTTATAAATAGCTTTTAAATTTTATTTCTTTTTGTTTTATTTTTCTTCAGCCCGCATTATAATGAAATATTAGGTTTAATAAACTTATAATCATGTGAATTTTTATTCTATTGATCTCAGATCAAAAAAATATGATTTAAATAAATTACATGTATAGTGTTTAGCAGATTTCTAATCATTAGACTTAGATTTTTGCTATAAGTACAATTTTATAAGTTTCTTATTTAGAATGATGTGTAAAGAGAACCTTGGAGATAAAAAAGCTTATTTATAAATCATTTTTATAATCTTGAAAGAAAATATATTTATTAAAAAAGTACCTTTCTTGGTTTCAGTTTTTAACCAAAAAATTATGTTATCATAAAAGGAAAGTGCATTGCGCTTAAATACAATAGATGCATTCTTTTTCACAAAAAAAATACCTCTATAATAAACGATAATATATTGCAATGCTTTATTTGACGTAATATTTTCTGATAGTTTATACTAGAAAAAAAATTTCGTTATAAAAATATTGAGATATATTATAATTTTTTGTAATATAGAATACATATAAGTCTGTTAACTTAATTTTTGTATCATATCTATGGAGGTTTTCAGCTTTTATCGAAATTCATATCATGTCACAATATTCAGTATTATGAAGATTCAAAAGTAGTAAAGTATTTCAATAAAATTTAATAAATACCTGTAAATTATGCCATAGTAAAAATTAGAAATCATTTAGATATTAAAATTTTAAATAAATAATAATATGTAATGCAAATTTTCGTATTTAGAAAGTTGTGTTTTCATATAACGTAATCGGTATACTAACTGCTACATATAATTCGAATTAAACGTATAACAGTTTTCAAAATCTTAATTATCAAAATCATGAAGTAATTCATTGATCATCACAGATTTTTTCCTTTTATTCAAAACAGTTTTATTTTAAAGTTAACACCTATTCTTATACCAATATGTGCATTTTGTCTAATATAAGTAACGTATAAATCCCATTTTTTACTTTTCATTATCTTAGCTATTTTGTAAAGTGGATTCTTCTGTAATCTTGCTAGTTACAAAGCATAAACGAATAAAACATTACAAAATTAATATAAAAAAATAAGTGATTATTATATTTTCAGATATAAAAATGGTATCGCCTTTAAAAATGAAAAATCATGGGAAATAAATTTATAAATTTTTCTTCACTTTCACAATTTATTTAGTGTAATAAACCATAGATTAAATAATTCTTGTTACTATAATATGAACAAAATTGTATGTTATAGTTCTGTTAAATTTATTTGAATATTAAATATAATATTTTTTATTTATGGGATAAGTTCCTTTTTATACATTTTATCTATTTAGACGTGGTCAGCCTATTGGGGACATTTCACAACCGTTGATAAATATTTTGACTACAACACTGATCTAAGAACAATACAGTCCTTATTCTATAAAATGAGATGAGTTCACGTGTATTGAATTTTGTTATAAATTATTTTGAGCTAGGAATGTAAAAAATATTCACCCTAGGATATATCAAAATATTATCTTTTAAAAGTTATCTAATGCATATAAAATTGATTTAAAACGTTTAATTATAAATGATTATATACGTTTGTGTGGTTCAAAATAGTTGAATAACTTCTTTTAAATGATCATTTTATTCATCTATAAGAATTTATGGTTTTTTTTAATAAATATAAAACGTGAATCAAATATTAGAATCATAATTTATTTATTATTTACTGTTTTTTACTAATAAATAATCTTCTAAAAGTTGAATTTGTAATTATTAAAAGGCTGATAGTCTATGGTTTGTGCCATTTTATCATATTTCAAATGAAAATATTCTATAAAAAACAATAAAAAATATTAGTTTTTATTTTGATTTTTGCTTAAAAGTAATATCTGCATTTTTGATATATATGAATACTAAATATATGATTTAGTAGAAATACTAATCGTCATGTCATTGATGAACACGCGCAATTTACTCGCTATTGGAATTATAATCTATGCTATTATTAACAAAATATTTGAAATATTATTTTATGTATATAATTTTAATAAAAAATTAAAAAATATCAAGGGTCGTTTTAATAAAAAATTCATAACCATAATAAATATAAAATGTTTTTCAATTAACTTTTTGTGTCATAACTTATCTATATTTTTATTTTTTCAAAACATATTCACCAAATTAATCATATAAAAAAGATACTTTCATTAACCTTATCAATATAAATAAATTTTAATAATTTATAGTATTTTTACTATCCTTTAAAGATGTGCCATCAAAAATAAAAAAAAATATGTATTCGCTAGCATTTTTATATTCTAATTATCTAGAATACGCTGTAACTCTTTTAAAAGATGAAATAAATCTTAGAAGAAAAAAAATTATTTAAAAACCTTTTTCTTGTGTTTATCATTAAATTTAGGTTATAAGATATTGTTAATTTAATTAATAAAGTATAATGATTTTGGAAACAAAAATTTATTAGATTTTACATCTACAGTTTTGATATTCATAGCTATTACTATACATTGTTTACAATTCATAATCCACAAAAATGTATTCGTGGTTTAGATTGATGAAATTAAAGTTACGAACATATAAAAGTTTAATAAAATAACGATATAGGTCCAATACTGGAATAACATCAAAAATTTTTATTATAAATATCTTTTGAAAATCACAAAAAATAAGAACTTGTTACATTTGATCAAAATAATTTATTATTTATCGTGGATTATGGCAGTCATGTTCTAGATATATTATATATGGCAGTTATGATCTAGATATATAATAATAATAAATTCAATTAACATTGGTTTGCAAGCTAAAAACACACAAATACTTTTTATGGCAATGGAAATTTAATATTTTAAGGGTGTAAATATCTTATCTGCATATTTAAATAATATTTAAGCTTATAAATAAATTTTTTCAAGTCGTATCGATTTTGTTCTATACGCATTAATTTTTATACGCATTTGCGTTATTTTTTGGATGTATTACATATCATAAAACATTATGAAAATAATAATTCGAGATTCGCTGGATATTTTTTTAGACCAGATAGATGTTAAAAAATTACATTTTAAATATAGATAAATAATAAATAAAGAAGATTTATTCTTAGTATAGGAAAAAAATTATAGACAGATATACATGATCATTAGGTCTGGTTAATATTTATAAGATCACATTTTTTAATGCTGTTCTAATTAATAAAACGTATTGAATGATTTTAAAGTATTTAAATGATCCAGTTTAAAAAGTAGAAATTTGTGATTTTATAAAATAAAAAGCATAATTTTATTATATATGATTAAAAAATTTCAACATAAATAACCTTTTTTAATAGACCAAGATATTCATTGGTACTTTATCTGGCATATCAGATCTAGTTTTCTTGGAATAAGTCTGATTTAGAGGATATAGAAATAACTTAAAGCTTTAGGAATTTAAAAATGACGTAAATTCCTTTAATGTATATAACTTACTTACATCAAAATCGCAAAAGAATATAAAAAATATTTAAATCGCGTATACCAGTATTTTTATAATTTTTTGTTTGCTAAGCTTTTATATGATCAATTTTTATTTTGTATTCTTGTTGAAATAACCACGTTAGCTATAATTATACTGTTTTTGTAAGACAAGTGTCCCTGGATATTTTTTAAAGTTGCTTATTCCGATTTTTTTTTGATTTTGAGCGGAATGTCTTTTTTTGAAAACTATATCTAGTTTTATATTTCTTTATTATTGATATATAATTCTATTCATATATTTTATGCCTATGATTACACATTCTTATATAAAATATGGTATAATAAAAAAATAAAAATTGCTATATTTATTATATGTGCACATAATACGCAGGTAGATTTAAGGGTAGACAATAATGTCGATTCTATCATAGACAACAATTTTTTTAGATGTAAATATATTTATATGTTTAAAGTTAAGAATAATTTGAAAATAGTTTTTAATCATCTCTACACATTTAAAAAAAATTATAAACGACATATAACAATTTTTAAAAATCGAGCGTTAATAAAGACTTTGACATTTACACATTCATTTCTGTTTTAAAAATTAATATATGCAAAAAAATATACAAATTTATAGTCCTCTAATAGAATTTTTAATTTATAAGCTAAATTTATAGTTATAATTTTAGTTTTAGTTTTCCAGTACAACTAGCTTGATTCGCTTTGCCACACCGTATTCATACTTTCAGCTAGATTCTCCACTCTAGTCTTCTTCAAAATATCAGCTCCTCTTGAGACCTATTGATTCGCGATGTTTATTCAATCAAAAGGTTTGTATATAGCACTCGATATCATTTGTGACATCTATTTCCTTTTGATATAATAATTTATCACATACAATCAATTTAAATTAATGGAATGAATGCTTCTTATATTTAATAAAAAAAATTTATTACGATTTAATTATATATTTGAATCCTCATACAGCAATATAACTATTTTTTAGGTTTCAAATCTTCTTCTAAACGCTTTGTTCAAATATTATTTAAAGTTTGAAAACCATGTTTCGCTATTTAGCTAAAATCACGTTTATTAATTATCAATATATTCAACATTTCTTTATTTGTACAGATCATAAAATATATATTTTTGATTATAATGCCATTTCATAACCTATATATTAAAGAGCATTAATTCACCATTATTTATCAATTTTATTAGTTTTTACCCTATTATCATCATTGCTTGTGACTCTATTTTTAATCTAAGCAATATATTTCTGTTCGGATAGATATTTTCTATCGGTTATTGCTTGATATATTAGAATTTATGTAAAATAATATAATTTCTGGTTTGGTGGATTTATATGTATATATCAGACCACTATTTTGTGATTAGAGATTGAAGTTTCACATAATCTTCTGTATAAGCATTTTTAAATCATCAAACAGCTGTTCAATCCAGACCATCTGCAATAATTAGAGCATACACCTGTAAATTGCCTCATAGTAAATAGCATTTACCTGTGACATACAGTGTTTATGACGCCGATAAATTTGACTCGTTTATCATGCTCAAAATCACGTGATCTATTACAATTTTTACGGTTATATGGATATTTCATATTTAAAACACCATAATGTAGTAAAAAGATATAATCATAGAGCAATTTGCTAAAATCGTTCAGATTCTATATGGCTATGGATGTAAATCCACAAAGCTTCAAAATATCCTTTGATAAGGAAATTTATCCTTTGTTAACACTTATCCTATTGTTATATGAATTTTTTGTTGTATATCGCGTGGATTTTGCATTTTAAGGCTTTTAAATCATTAAACAAAATTTCAACTATTCATATAAAGGAGAATAATTATTGCTATTGGATATGTTCAAAATACATTAAAAAAGAAAAGGGAAGTTTAAGTTATCGACTCACTTTTAAAAAATAAAAATTCACTCACTATGTTGAAAATTACAATATACTTAACTGATCGAATATATAAATTTTAGATTTGATATCAAAATAAAGAACCATAATAATAATTTATTAGTTTTGTTCTATATCGGTTGATTACACATAGAATCGTATTGTTTTAATATCGAAATAAAATTTTCTGGCTACAGAATTATGATAAAAGGGAAAGTATACTTATATGAGAAGCGAGTAATTTAAAATGCACAAAGTGTATGTAAAATGTTGTTTACAATTCTAACTGAATATTACAGATTTGTTTTACGATATATTTTGCTCTTCGTATGAATATGTGACTGATTTATCAAATAAGTTCATATTTAAATTTGATTAATCTTTTAAAATGACAAGTACTCGTAAAAAGTATTTTGGCTTGAATGCAATATATATACAAGAGTTTTAG
Organism: Rhyacophila brunnea; assembly: GCF_057557595.1. Classification (NCBI taxonomy): domain Eukaryota; kingdom Metazoa; phylum Arthropoda; class Insecta; order Trichoptera; family Rhyacophilidae; genus Rhyacophila; species Rhyacophila brunnea. The sequence goes on from NW_028233037.1 coordinate 3,714,045, forward strand.
AATAAAGTTTTATTTTTTTAAATAATTTTACGATGTATGTCTGCAGGAATTCATGAAATATGATCAAAATTTTCTTTGATGTATGAGTTTTATTATTATTAGCTATTTATAATTTTCATGATTAGTCTTCAGCGAAAAATTCGCTATTTATATATTCAAGCGCTGTTTTATGTATTCTTTTTTTATATTCCAATATCGTTTAATATTTTTGTAGAAATATGTTGAGCTTATCGTGTTTTATACACACACGTATGCAGTGTATATATTACATGTCAAAATTGCATTCTTTCTATAAATGTATATTTGATTGACATGTACTTTACATTTCTAATGTTATTAATTCTCATATATGCTATAATGGATCTTTATGTTAAATTAAAAAATCGACCTTTTACATCACAATTTTAGATAGTTCACATGTATAGGGAATTTTCAAAAATTTATTTTACAGCTCATAACACTGTCTCTACATTCAGAAAGTACTAAATTTTCTGCTGCTCAATAATATACAAAGCCTACTTGAAAATCTTTCTAACAATATAGGTCTCATACTCTGTTTTTTCTTAGTTCATTACTTATTGACAGCATTTAACAACTGCTTTTTGATAATAGAATGCCCTCGCAATTGATCACTATTACCTTTAAGTGTGTAAGAAAATAATATACATTTAGTCCACATTTATATATGGTTGATTTTAATTTGCTATCTATTTGTCAATGAGCATCAAAAAAGAATTTTTATGCTATTATTACATCAAATAATATACAGAAAAAAACAAAATTCATCATATATACATTAATCTATTTTATAACGCTTATAAATTGTCAAATATATACAAAACATGTTTAAAAAAAATGCAATATCATCGGGAAATAAATTTGCATAAGTAAAATGAATTTTATATACCGAATAATATCTACATTTACATTAGATTTAAGTGCTAAAACTTAATTTGGTATCATATGCTTAGTAGTTTTGCGCGTGCCAATTTCATATCATTAAGTTTTTTTTCTCGATATCATGTAGTTCAAAAGGTGGTACAATTCTAGCATGTGAATTAATAAAATTTAAAAGGTTTTAGACATTACAATTAAACCATAAATATTAATACCATTTAATCATTTTTAAATTTATAATAATAATTTGTAAAAACCTTTCTTTTTATCTACGACTATTTGATAATACGAATAAACTTTATTATAAGGCACAATTTATTAATAATACATATAAAACAGATATGGGTTTAAAACCAAGACTTTGCATTAAAATACATTTTCAGCTAGATATGCTGCACAGAACCTTTATTTTTTATATAGATGATTTATTTAATGGTATTTTTACTAAATATGAGACAAAAATATCATTAATAACGAATTTCATGGATTTTTAAATCTATAAATATAACTTTTAATTAAGAGATATTAAGAGAAAATGGTAATAAAAAAATATAACATAGCATTAACTATCAACTTTGATTTTAGTTTTAGTTTTATATGTCGAATTATCTAATTTTTTTTTATGCTGGATAAGAACATATTCTTTTAGCTTAATGATTTCTTAGATATTTTTTTTACAACGATTTTCCGATATTAAAGCCCACAAATAATGTTAGCCGCTCAAAGAAAAATTATATAAACGCACGAAAAATAGCTCAAATAGGAAATTTGTGATTAAAAGAGTTTTTTAAAACTATTCTGCTAAAAAAAATTCTTTTTATCACTAGAAAATTATTTCATGTTGATTTAGAAAAAAAAGAATATAAAAAGCGTATTTATATATGAAGTGAATGTAAAAAATCTATAAATCTTCTTTCACATGCAATTTTATAGTTTACACATAAGGTTAAATAAGTTCATATTCCTTATTGTCAAACTGTTAGTTGAACTTTGTAATCCAAAAGTTAGGTTTTGGTTTTAAATAACTAAAATCCGATATAATCATAATCATACAGATAAATTTGTAGAATTGATCATTCGAAAAATTTGTTTACTTAAGTATATTTCATAATACATAATTTGCTAAAATTACAAAGAAACATACGAAGAGTTTGATATAGGTGTGAAAATTGTATAATATGATTTATGTATAAATTTTAGAATTCTTTTTAGTGCTTAAACAAAATTCACTTTTAAAATTTTCACCATAATATATTAAAATTTAATAAAGTACCCATATTATCTAAAAAAAACAGTAAATAAGAACCAAAGCAAATAATATTTTTTAAAAATCTTAATTTTACGATTTAATTTATATTGCTTATGTTTAAAAAATAAAAAATTGTTTTATATTTCATATGTGGAATATATTTTTGAGTTCTGTAATTTAAAATCACATACTCTATGATATATACGTGGTGTAAGACTAATAAATGACCATATAGCTAATATGATATAAAATAAAACATGTATATAATTAGTTCAAAAAATCACAGAAAATAAAATACTTTGTTTCGTATTTTAATACACTTGCCATTATCTTTACATCGAAAAACACAAAAAAACAATGTTCATGCTTAATTTTTTTTAAAGTACTTGTAAAACTGTTTCTGACATGAAACAAGGTAATCGTGGTTGTAAATGAATTCTAGAAACATCATTTTATATAATAAATTTCACATTCTCATAATTTTTTAGTGAAAAAAGGCGACCAAATATATGATATTTTTATTTCATCTTAATATTCATTAGATTTGTTTTGAATTTTTGAAGCGTGATATAACACATTAAATTTAGATCAATATGTTCTTGTGTGCTCATTTAAAAATTTTTAGATACATAATGGCATGTAGTAAAATTAATACCATTTACATATATAACTTATAATAACACGTATGTATTTGTATATTTTTTTTTATTGTGAATGTACATGTGGAATTTTTTAATCTTTGAATAATATTAAATACTATACTGAAAAAAGATAAATTGTGTAAAATTGCAGATATTTGTATAATTTCGTTAATTGCTAGTTTAATTATACACGAAAAGTTAAGGTTTTTAATGAGAAAAATATAATATGAAGAGACCTCAAAGATTACATAAAATTAAATTATACATATAAAACAATTTAAAATCTTTTTTAATTTTATCTTCGATTTTGAATCTCAAAGTACTACATTACAAAATATCTAAAAATATAGATTATAAAATTTACATTCTAAATTTTTTTTTCGCAATTTTTACTTTTTTAGTGCAAAAAATAAATAATATTTCGATCTTAAAAAGAATTTCTACTATATATATGTTTATGCACAAGTAAGTTATCTATATTTTCTTTAGCTAATTTTTTCAATATGTAACAAATGCATGACAATCCAATATCAATAAAAATTTGTTAATATAACACTGCTGATCTGTTTGTTAGATTTAAAAATATATTATACTAAAGTTTCTTTTTTGCACAAAAATGCTTTTGTTCATAAAAATTGACATCCACGTATATTTTTTAAATAAAATTTGAGTAAAATTTTCTATAATCCGATCCTTCTATAAATATATATAAATGATGTAAATAAGTTTTGTTATGGGTTTCTATATGTATCATAAGTAAAATATTATACAAATGACAGAGTTCTATTATATATTTGAAACTATATAATTAATACTTATACTGTGATATGCAACCAGAAAACAACTGCAATTTGGCTATCGACACAAATGCGGTCAAAGAATCATATCCTTACCTATTTTTTTGACATAAAACCAAATGATTAATGAATTAAAATATATTTTCTATTGCGTAATCCTTGTATCACACTTATTTCATCACTTACCGTTATGACTTACATACTGAGCATAGTTCTACTTAGAATAGCTATATTAGATAATTGTAAATTCTGCTATTCTTCTATATATAATTTTTTTTTTATCGAGATTGTTTGTGCATCTGTATAATATCGGATTTAATTAAATAAAATTCTCTTTTTAATTTTTTTTAACAATAGATAAATATTTTCTATATTTTTAAACAGTACAAAAAATATACCTGTATAAAATATTCAATAATAAAAAATTATATTTTTTTTACAAATTTGATACAGCGATAATTTTACAAATGATTTACTTTTAACTATGTATATATGAAATATACACTAATTTCATTTATCGTTTCCCAAATTTATAAAATTCGTGGTAGACTATTTTGAAAGTATTCAATTGCACCTGTCTATGTACTATAGTATTCGAAAAAAATACTTAATATTAATCTAAAATTTCACATGAGAATACAGCTACAAATGTGCATTCACATAAAGGTAACTTTATAATTTAACACTACTTAGAGTGTTAAATTGCAAATATCGTCAGAGAGTATGTTTAATAAAAGTTGTTCAAAATAAAACATCAAATTTAAAATTTAGTCAACATTTGTTACATCATGTAGTTTACACGTGTAATCTGGCATCAAGTATTTTTTTGGTCAAAATTTTCTATGGCATAAGCATAATATATTCTTAATAAATTTTGCTAACCATGTGAACCCTGTTTTATTATAAGTTTAAAATAAAGACCCAAAATACTTTTTGTGAGTATTAATTTTCTTGTACACCCTGTATAAAAATCTCGGAAGAGTACACATTAAAACCGCACATTTTAATATTACATAAAATGAATAAAAATACGTAAATATAATGGTATATATTTTTATTTTTAAGTACACATGCCCAGAAGTTCTAATATATTATATAAAATATTGAAAATATTTATTATCAAATAATATTATTTTTTTTGTGAATATGACAGTAAAACAAATATACTAGAAATCTTAGATTAATAAAAAGCTAACTAAATTTTTTAGTTAATATCTTTAAAAGAAAAAGAATTTTTGTATAATTCTTGCAAAAAAATGTAAGTTTATTGCATGAATATAAGTTGTATGGTTTTTAGCACGAAACAACTTTACTATTGGTTCATAACGGTTCGTGGAATAGCTATAATGACTACAATATGGTTGTACGAATATCAACTGTGAAAATTAAACTAATATATCAGCAAAAAAATGCTTTTATAAATTAAATATCCGTATGCGGAATCGCTTAAATTTAAACATTTCTATTTATAAGCCTATTTAAAGGATTTCACATGTTTATGAAACATATATTCAAAATTTGCTGCAAATAATAAGTTAGATTAAGCAACCAATAAGCAAACATCGCCGTAACATATAAGAACAATATAACAACCTGGGTGCATTTTTTAAGCGATTAGACAATGATTAACTCGAAATTTCGCATCATCAAGAAAAAGAGTTTAGCAATAATACTTAATTCGCAATTATTGTAGAATAAATTAGAAAAAAGTGTCTTAAGATTAGCATCAGTTTTTATTAATAATAACTAAAACTATAAATAAAAATATCATTTGAAAAGTATAGTGAAAGGATACTTAATATACATACGTATATGAAGAAAAAGAAATAGGATCATCAAAAGACTCCAAAGTTATAGAATCACGGATAAATTATATCTATATATCTAGATTTTTTACATCATGACAACATATTCAGCCACACAAAGCAAGCTTAAGTAAAGCCGTTTAATCTACAATACGATTGAAAAATAAAACGGTTAAAACCAAAAGATGCTATAATTAAGATTATTATGCAGCTAAGCTGAATTTATGTCCACTTAACCGTATTATAATGTTAAAATATAATTTATATTAATTTTAATATCACATCAATTTAAATACCGTAAATATATGTTTTTTTATTCTAAGCTGGAATAGATTTAATTCGATCTAAATTAATTAAATCGACCAGTGTGATTTTCTGTGGATCCAATATGTTTATGCGATGTATCGTCTTGACGACTATTTTTTTGTATATAGTTTTAAGACTGAAAAGAAATGATAAGTTCTCAGTGTTGAAACTAATACTAAATCAATTATTATCTTAAATTTTGGCGTGACTAACTTTTGAATTCATATTAAATTATACAACATATGAAATGAATTTTCAAAAAAGATAACTAAATACCAAGTGACCCATTAGAATAGACAAATTTACATATACCGTTGCAATATTACAGTAAAGAATTAATTAGTAAATCTGATTTTTGAAAAATAAAAAGATGCGTAGATTTAATGCTGCTTTCCATATAAGTGCATAAAAAATAGAATAAGAAAGGTGTTGAATAAAATCTTACATATAACAAAAAAAATGCATGTGTATATTTTTTTGCAAATGATTATGTTAATCTACTTTAAAAGCCTTATTTGACATGTAATATAATTTAAAACAAAAAAATAAATAATTAAAGGATTTAATCTATATATGCCATATTGCTTACTTTATTTATGCATATTCTAATCCGGGTTATAAAATATTTCTTGGTAAGTTTAATAGGTTATTCAAGATACCACATTATACATAAATGCATCAAACGGAAATTTTATATTAATAAGAAACTTTAACTTTATTTTAAAAGTATAAATAAATAGAAATTAAATTTTTTATTAAAATTATTCCCGCTTGATGTAGATACAGCCTCTTAACAATCTTATCGCATAAAGTAATGTATATATTTTGAAGTATATAAATCCACTTAGATGAATGGTAGTATTGCCTATTCATATACGATGAAGTATAGTTAACACAAAGAAATAAACATTTAGGATGTTGATAAATTTATATTGATTTTTGCTCGATATTGACGAGGCCTATAAACGTATTACAAAATTTATGCATATAAAAATTACTTGATGGAATTACTTTGGCATTACAATATAGAAATATAAAAAAAATATTTAACGTGTTAGAACGCTTAAATACCGTTTAAATAATATTATTCATAGAAAAACGAGATTTTAACATCTAAAGTCATTTAAAAAAAGTTTATTCGACATTATTTAAATTCCTTTATTTTTATAAATATCATTTTGAATTTATCCAAAAAATTGAATTTATTTTTTATAATCTCGAATCTGGCATTTTAATGAAACTATTTCAAATGCATTATCGATTTACATGAAAAATTACTGTAAAAAAACGTATAAAAATGTAATTCTTTTTAAAATTTGTTTTATATCATAGAGAGCACAATTTTATGAGTTCGATCCAAAAAAAGTATTGATATAAATTGGACGCTTGAAAACTAAATTTTTTTACCGGCATCTATAATATGTTAAGAAGATAATAGGCACTATAAACTACATGAATTAATATGAGAAGTATAGCAGTTAAAGTCTAAAAAGTAATATTAAAGATAAGTTTGGCTAATAAAAGATATGTTTAGAAAAATCGTGCAAGTTTTTAGATCTAATGCGTACTTTCATGCAGTAAAAATATAAATCACAGCCCAAATTTTACATAAAATTCAAATATTATATGATTTATGCCTTTTTGTTGACCAATTATATGATGACCAGAAAATATCTGAATTATAAGTTTAGTTTATATGATAGAATAAAAAACGTTGCTGTTTAAGAACATATATAGCTTTAGATAGATCACTTATATCTTAAGACTTTTCTAATTTAAACAAAAAATGGGATATGAGCTGTTAAGTAATTTACTTGTCATTTTGTGTGTATATTATATAGATATAAATTTTAGTTACCTTTTTAGTGCTTAGATGGCTTCGTTCACGTTATATCATTATCCATAGAAGCGCAAAAAATACAAATTAAATTTTCATGGTGATAAAATATAAATTGACATATGGATGGATAGTATCTTATGATATAAATCACTTAAAAGCATATCAAATATATATTTAACAATTTATAAATAATAGAAAATCAAAATTAAACATACTTACACATCTATCATCAAAATTATTTTATAAAGTGTAGTATATGAATTTTTATATGTGACGCCTAGATTTCTAATATCTAAAATTTACCTACACGAACATTTGATTTTGTATTTATTTTAACGATAACGCATAATAATTTACGATTTATTGTATTATCATAATTATATATGTAAATTCATCTAATCTATACTGTTTCTAGTTAACTCTAGCTGGATCTTAATCACACACTGTCTAATATTATGAAACATTATTTATCAAACAGAAACAGACTGTGCAAGCGAAAGTAATATTTTATTAAAAAATTATACTACTGTCATAATCACGAAAATGCACATTTTACTTTTTAAATTGAAGAAAAAAACATGTTATTTCTAATAATAAGGCATTTAAAATCTATATTTGTTGATCTGCCATTTTTTGATATATGATATACACATTATGTATCTTCTATTTATTCATTGTACGTATCTATTTTTTTTATTTTTTATTAAAATTTGTAAATTATTTATGTATAAATCCGGTCCAAAACAAAGCATAAAAAGATTTCTTTTGCTCCCATCAAACCAATTAAATACATAATCCTAATTTATGGTATAATTTAAAAGCTGTAAATATACAAAAAACCTATATATGACGTATTTGAATAATATTTTATTTTTAGAAAGAATTTATGATAGATAGATAAATGTCTTTACCTAAAATTAATTCGACATAATAAAACAAAACCAGAATTTAAATAGCATAAAACATAAAAAAGAATCGCTAATATTTTTATTTTTTTGAGAACAGTTTTATTTAACAAACTGACATTTTATAAATTAGAAAAAGAAAATTGCATTAAAATAATATAAAATTAAAACCCACACTACCGTATATCTTACTGAATTTGTTATTGTATGTCTTTAAAAATCTCATTTTCATTGCAGGCACCAGAACCAAATTCTTTCGAGAGAAAGGAGCAGTTAATGCCAAAGAATCAGGGGAAGGTTTCAAAAGATTTATCAAGGAGTTTTGTAATGTTCACAATGAACTGACTACGTCTCAATATATATAAAGGATAAAAAGAAAAATAATCCACAAATAATAAATAATTTATTAAAATTTAGCCCATGAATAAATAAAATTTATGTTTTGTGAACTACACACAGAGATTCAGGTATGTAGTAGATACTTTAGCACAAAAAAATATTACAGTTATAATATATATAGCTCATTAGCTTACAGGAAAAGAATCCGGTACATATCTTAAAGAGCGAATCAAAGGAAATTTATATACATCTATTTATCAGATCGCAATAAATTAGATATAATATTGAAAACATTTAGATTAAAATAGTGCCACACATAATATTCTACAAATAATTGTTCTTTTGGAAATTGTTTTAAATATATAAAAGCCCAATAGATAAAAATATATCATTAAATTATCCAATTGGTAAGCTAGCCAGATATTGACATTTATTTATATGCTTTTACATATAAATTGTATCCTAAAATCTTTGTATGTTCTAGTTTTTTTTTTATTAAAGTACATAATTCACAATAAATATGCTTCGAATGATTATGTGTTTTATAATATCATGTCATATTATGATCACAAAGTACTACAATCATCAAATTATCGCAACTAACTTGTATTAACATGCAATAAAATCTATATTCCGCCTGTTAGAATAAATATAGAAAAATGGCTTGCATTAACACGGCTAGATACTGAGCATTGGATAACAAATGATAAATGCCGCTATATTCATCAAAAAAAAGGAATGTAAAATTTATAACGTTTATATGTTCTGAACTAAAAATTAAAAATTTAAGGATTAAAAAAGCCGAATTGAGGATCTATAAATCTCATATAATTGTAATTTTTTTGTTCGTATGCAAAAATGAACTATATGGAAAATATGTAATGATGGTTTATTTGTGTGTAAAACCGCAATAAGAATTTAGAATGCACTCTTATATATGATATACGAAGTAAAAAGATTAGCCAAGCAAATTCACTTTTGTATACTTTTTGGGAATATTTACGCAAATATAAGTACTTCAATTATAAAATGAAACCCATTTTTTATAGCTTATTATAGTAGGCTTCAATGTTAATGTTTATGATTCACGATCCCAGTAAATTTTTTGTATTATCCAAATTTTTTAAAATAAAGATATTAAAAACAAAAGATGAAAGTAAATTTGCCTTAAATTACAAGCTTGTACATTACTACAACCATTATATTGAATTTAACAGTTTAAGAATAATTAACGTATAATTCTGCCACAATACGTAAGATTTTATAAATTTAACATCATGCCTTAGTATAGAAAAATATGAAAATTCCATTCTGTCGGGTTATATAGATTTTTAATGGCCAAAAAATTTTAATATTTGTTTTGATTTTTCAAATTTACTTTGTTTATCACTAAGAATTTTGCTTATCATAAAAATAATTATATATCTAATATAAAAAAAAAATTAAAAAGTTTATATATGCCTAAACAAATACACTGTTAATACAAAGCTGTTTATCATTTCGAAGGAATCATTTTCCTTGAAGATGGTTGTGAAGAAAAATCTTTTCCAGTTAGTTACTACAAAGACAAAAATTAATTACAGATATAAATTGTTAGCCTAGAATCTTATATAAAACCAAGAGATCTTTTTATAAATATATTTATCATAAAATCTATGTGATGACCTGGGATGGGGAGTCACAAAATATCATTTAACGATGTTAAGGAGTTAAAAATCCCGGACAAAGTAGATGCATACATGCAAGTTCTCACACTCCGCAAGATACTTGAACACATCACATTTGAGAGAAGAAGAGCAGTTGATGAAGGTGGATCAGCGAAGGTGTAAAAAGATGCATAAAGGTGTTGTGGAATATTCCCAATAGGCTGACCACATCTAAATACATTAAATTTATGCATAAGAAAATTAGTCCATCATAAATATAATAAGCTAGTGAGTTATGATATTTTATACTTTAAAAACGAATATAAAAAAAATATGTATCCGAATTATAGGGAGATCCATGAGCTGATTTATAAAATAAAACATGTTTATAAGAGGGGAAATGTGTATAAAATGCAGACATGATTAAATACAAGTAAAAATTCTATAATCGGACCACCATATATTTTTATAAATTCAAAAAAATTATAAATTATTCAATACGATATTATTTAGCATTTGATAGAATACTTTGTAAATTGCATTTACATAGTATATATCATTTTTTTCTAGAGCCTCAAGTTACTCAATCTATTAAATCGTAATCGAACTCAGCATATATTTTTTATATCCTTTATATTACTTGCTTTTCATAAAATTGCCTTCATTACAAATCCCGATACGGTAAAATACAAACATCTATCTATTACACTTATTAATGTAAGTATTTACCAGTATACGTAAAATAAAATGGTTTTTGATGATTCTCTTAGATGAATTTGGTTGTGATATCTCTTTTTTAGGACATATAATAGATAGACTTAGATGTGTTTTATATGTTTTCATAATCGCAATCTCATTTGTTTTACTTCTCTTAGGTAGACCGCATATTTTAGACCATATTAATTATGCATATTCCTTGTGTGTGCTTCCACGTTCGTTGTCAACACCAAAAATTTTGATTGGGGTATACGTAATTACTAATTGGATTGCATAAGAATTAAACCCACAATATTTCTAGAACTAATTTTTTACGTTTTTTAGTGGTTAAATATTTCAAATTTGATTTCAATAATTTTATAAAGAGAAATAAGTTTGAGAAGATCAACGAACCTGAACAGCAAAATAATACCTTATATAATATACATCTCCACATGGAACATAATTTTCTTGCATTCCAAGTGTAACATAAAATAAGTATATAGAGCTTGAATAAAAATAAATTTGTATTTTACAAATATAATGCTGCATAAAATAAAATAAAAAAATAACAATTCCTTATTTTTAATTCATCATCTTAATACGAAAACAAGATCACTATAACATACAAAACAAGCAACTATTATACAATAAACATAAAATTATTCTTAAAATAAATTTTTAAATGCTGTATATGGGTGAAATAATGTATAAAATGTCGTCTAACATTGTTTGAAAATATTTACCTACCGAAGACTGATGCGCAAATTATATATGTTTTAAAAAGTAAACGGGTTTTGCAAATATTAAAATATACATCTCCTAAATTGCTATACCTATACAATTAAACAATTTATATTAATTTTTCAGCTTCTAAATTTTCCTTGGAGAACAAAATACATTTCTAGCTAATTTTATGTTGCTTTTTACATATAACAAACATCTATGACGTCTATAGGCTAAAAATCATAACATTTTTTTTGGTAAGAGACAGAGAGACTATATTTTGCTTATTTATCTGCAATATTATGAATAATTGATCATGGGATGTGATTAAAATAATATTATAAACCATAATCAGATCTTTTTAATATGAAAAAGTTAAGAAATCAACACACGCGAAAAAAAATATGGATCTCAGGTGTTCCTGTTAGATTTGTTTCTTCTGTTAATTTTTTTCGTTCTTAAAATTCGATTCCTTTGTTGTCATTTAATAGACACATAAAATTACTGTATGCGCAACAAATAATTTCCAGGTGAATGTTTCATAAACATATATAATATGACAATATTAAATTAATTTTTAGTCATACCATAAAGAAAAATTTTTCTATGTCTCTATATGTAAAGTTCGAGTCATCTAAGCAGCAAAGGCATTATTTTATTTTTTGTATTGAACTCTTGTTGTGGTTTGAATGCGATTACTGGAATGATAACTTCCAGATACACAGAGAAGAATATATGTAATGCATATAAAAGAGATTTTGAACCCAATAGAAAACCCTTAAACTATATGTTCTCACCACTTTATAATTTAAATCTTTTTTACGTTATACTAAAATTGGTGGTTTTTTATAAAAGAGGGGATCATAATAAAATATTTTTCAATTTTATTATGACGATACATATATTGCATACAAATGTGCAATTTAAATCCAAGAAAATCGCTGCTATTGTAAATAACAACCATGATTAACGATAACATAAGCACCTATCGATTGCTTAATTTGATCGAAACTGTTTTTTTACATTAAATTAAATTTTTTTAGCGCTTAGGCACAGAATATCACTGATTAAAAATACAAGTTTACAAGTATAGGCATTATAAGCTATGAATAAAAAAAACAAACTATGTAAACTTATTAAAAAATTTAAAACTGATATCACATCGAAAAGCGGATGAAATTGATAAAAAAATTTAAAAATGACTTTAAGGGTATAAACGATTTTTTTAAGAACAAAAGAAATGATTTTAGAAACAATTTTTTCATGTACTGAATTGAATAGAAATAAACCATTGGGAAAATCCAATCGGATGGAGATCTATTTATTATATGTTAATTGAATTCGTAGAAGGTATTTCTAAAATCTATATGCTACCATGCTAAAGAGTACAATATCTTGTAGAAATATGTTCTTTATATATATTGAATTTTGATTATTAATAAAAATATGTGTTGTTATCATCATAAGATGTTTTTGAGTATATAGTGATAATTATTACCATCTCAAATAGATTTTATGAAGAGGCAATTGGTGAAAATTATTAAAACATCATTAGAACCAGAATACAAGGAAATAGAGCCGCAAAAAGCTGTTTGTCATATATTTTTAGATAAACATATATTTTAGAAAAAACCTGATAATTTATTTTAAAAAGATGTAAAGATTGCAATCAATATAGCTTCTTCGTATAAAAATATTATGTTAAATCTGCTTCATGGTAATGAGAAAAGATTTTTTATATATACTTAATAGTTTCAATATATATAAAAGCATTTCCCAGAAACAAACAATCTACCCAATTCTTAGAAATGGAAGAAAAAATAAAAATGTTAGAATTTTCTTATATTTTTAACATTTTAATAGTGGAAACAAATAATAAATATATTTAATACACAAATCTCTACAAAATATATAGATGTCATGATTATTTTTTTGACTTTCTAGAAATTTCATGCTTGCACATACAAATAAATCAAGAATATTGTATGAGTAAGTAAAATTTATGTGTTTTTAGCAAATAATTTTATAGTTTTATGTATGATAGAGGTGTTACTTTTTTTAAATATATATATAGTCAACTCATAAATTTAATTTATATTTTATACATATATCAAAAGATTTTTTGTCAATTGATTAGCTTATTTTTGCTGCAAATTGCATAAAAGTGAGAAGCTGAGGTTTGTGGAATTATATTTTTTTTGGTAAGTTATGCTCTTTGATTTAAAATTGTATTTTTCAAATCTTTCATTTGCTGCTTGAAATTCTTAACATTCTGTCTTTTCCTCAATCGGTAGTTTAGTCATATAATATTATTTCTAAATTTAAAAAAATTTACATTTTTACACTGAAATTTACTACGATATTAATTATTTAAATAATTATATTTTACTAGATTATTTCGTATATAGCCGGATATATTTTTATAGCAGAAAAAAACATACAAAAACAAAAGTTATTCATTTATTTTTTTAATGCCAAGTTGATGTTGAATTTTTTTTTATTTATTTAAATATGCATTAGAAAATGCTATAGTTCAATATCTTTTGTGAATTAAAAAAAAATTTACATCCATGTGTTTAAAAAAGTTTTAAAGCTCTATTTTGTGTCATAGGCGGCTTAAGTTCATGTCATAGAACAGATAACAAAAAAATTTTATACCAATTACTTTCTATTTACATTATATTCATTTTTTAGAAAAGCCGGAGTTATCAATATAAACGATTTCTTGACAAATGCTTTTAATTTAAATTCTGCTTTAGTGTTATGCTATAAAAACTGTTTTTACTAGATATTAGTGTTTTGTACCTGGAAAATCATTTTTATGCATTATACTATTAATAACTGCTAAAATGCGGACTTGGATGCAGTTTATAGCCAATAACTCATATTCATTTATTTAAATTTTATAAAAAATCATACACAATAGCAAAGAAATACCAATTATAATAATGTCTTTTATAGTCTTTTCAATTTTTTGAATCCGAATACACTGTAGACTCAGCAGCAAGATTTGTTGTGTAAAATATTTGATATTAACTCATTAGACGGCTGTTTTTATTAAGGTCTCATTTTTGATGTATATACAATAAATTTGAGCAAATTTACCATTAAAATTACGTTATAATTATAATAAGGCGCTCTTTGATGTATTAGGTTTAACTATGAAATAAAAAAAATGCATATCTCAATTTGCTTTTCCCGGAAATTAAAAAGTATGGTCTGGATGATCGTAGTATACATGCCGAAATTAGAATTGGGTATAGAATCGAGATTTATAGGTAGCGCTAGTAAGAGATGTATTGGTGAACACTTCGAAGAGAAAAAATAGCCTTTAGTATAAATATGCGGTTCAATTCGGAAATCAAGCAAGTTGAACTTGAGAGAAATACTAACATGATTAATATGAATTAAATAAATACTATGGATTTAATCCACAAAAATGCATGGTTTACGAACGTAATGAATTTTCTAATTTATGGGTTCATTAAATTTCAATTTTTCCTATATTTAGTCTCAGGAAGTTTTGAATTCTTCAATAGAACAGAAAACATATATTTTTTTGACAATTATATTCTAACAATACTTTAAATTATCAGTTTCTCTTCCCAGACAAAAAAAAGAAAACGCCTTCCCTATCCATATTTCGGCTTGATGATTCTGCTCTTGTTAATATAACACATTCAAAAAAAATTATAATATCAATTTTCAAATTTATATAAAAAGTGAAATGCTACGATTCAAACTTCAAACTTATGGAATTTCTTGCTAAAAATCAATTAATCAAACACTATGAGGGTAATTTTAATGCACATTTCTTAAAATTCGATAAATAATTATAATTTTGATATCTTTGTTAAGTATTTTTAGTTCATTTATAAATTGATAATTTCACTAGATTCCGTTTAATGTTTGATTATAAAAATGCAGAATATGCTAAATTGCGCAAATAATTGCATAAAAGCACAAAATTTAGTATTCAAAATAATTTAAAATGTTCATGTTGTTTAAAGTCAATTTTAGTGCTCGAATAAAAAATCAATAATAAATTTTGCATCTACATACATATCAAAAGATAACAGATGCAGCAGAACTTGGATGTTCCTGTGATAAAAAATCCTTGCTATATTATTTTTATAATTCAACACATATTTTAGATCATTATTTTATATATATGCTAAAATGCTAAGATATGATTCTATATATAATAATCGCATGAACGAATGAATTATTAAGATAGATTGATAGTTGAAAAAATAAAAGTTAATTATTATAAAAGACAAAAAAATGTACACTTAAAAACTTTCTTTGAGAGATGCTAAAGAAAATGGTTTCTATCTTCAAATTCGAAAAATAATTTATTAATAGTAAGACT
This sequence comes from Rhyacophila brunnea, assembly GCF_057557595.1. Lineage (NCBI taxonomy): Eukaryota > Metazoa > Arthropoda > Insecta > Trichoptera > Rhyacophilidae > Rhyacophila > Rhyacophila brunnea. The sequence goes on from NW_028233037.1 coordinate 3,730,264, forward strand.
AGTGCATATATTAAGCATAAAAGACAATAAATTACATGTGTTATATTTGCAAAGATATTTTATCAATAGAAAATGTTTAAAGATCTTATTTTTTCGTTTTAAAGATTATGAAGACATATCTTGGTTGAGACTTTAGAATGAATGTTTATGACTTTTTTACATATTTAATCCAAATTTAATGTATAAAAAGATTATAAGAACTGTATGCGTTTCATCTTTATATATATAAAATAATACTGCAAACATTATAATAAAGTAATATTTCACAAAGAATATGGATTACATAAAATAAAAAAAGGAGGAAAGCGAGATCTGTTTCTAATTTAAATCATTTTTGCGTAATTTTATAAGTCAAAATATTTACAATGTGTGGTATAAATACATTGAACATTTATCTTATTATTTTTGATTTTTAGGTACATTGTAAATACCCATTTTAATTATATCTACATATTTCTTTGTATTAAAAATCGCAAATATAGAAATAAAGGCGCTCTGGCACTACCAAAAATTATTCATTGGCTTCATATTGAAAATATAAAGTTTACCATTACATGATATCATGTTTTTTGTGCAATAAATATCTCTTTGTATGTTAGGCTTCTATTAAGAGGATAAAATGCTATATTGAATTTTTTTTTCAAGTATGTAAATAAAATTGCAATAAGAATAATAATATTTTTCATAATATATCGTTATATTATTTTTTTAAGATAACCAGGCAAAACTTTAGATAATCGATCACCCTAATTTAACATATATAGTCTACTTCCTCGTTAAATAAAATATATAGCACAATTTGATATACTTAAGTATTCTCGAATCGTTTTTTGACAATTTCTTGTATAAGTTCAGGTGATTCCCAATAAAGAAGCAAAATACGCCATAAATAGCATAAAAATATTCATTCGTTTGCTAAATAGCCATTTAGCTGCAAAATGTAAACTTTCAATGCTAAAAGTAGTCGTTAGTATTATTACTTGATCAATATATTTTAATTGCAGTCGCATATTTAAATATATGCGCATAAAACTCTTAAAGAACAAAACATTCTGGTTCTTATATGAAAAAAAAATCATAAACATCTACTGAAAGTTATCTATTTCGATCTTATTTTATGATTATATGCCCAATTTTTCACATATTTGTTACTTTTATAACACAATTTAGTTCTGAAGTTTTATTTCCATCAACACAATTTTTCTAGCATATAACACTCTTTGCAATATCTATGTATAACATCCTTTTTTTTATCAATTAATTCATAATATTTTTAATTTAAGAAGATCGTGTGTTTATACAGTATTACTATCTTATATATGAACATTTAGATTTTTATCTGAAGCTTGTATAGTAAATAGAGTAGATTACACACATTTTGTCGTAATTTTGTTATGATGATATTGTTATTAGAATGTTTTTTACTCATAATGATATCATAAGATTAACATTGGGCTATGTTATATACAAATATATATTGATTAACACGTTACAAAACACATCATATATAGAAATAAGTTCTGCTTTTCTAGATATGATAATAGATATATATCAAAACAAAAATTTTACTAAATAAAACAAAAATTTTGTTCATCCATGTATTTTTGGTTAAAATGTTTTTAACATATTTATAAAATATAACCAAAGCGAATTTCTAATATTACGATCAAATTGGCTGCGTTATGTATTAAAATTTTAAAATGTTCAATTTATTTACATTGAATGCACAGTGTTGCATAGTTTTTCCAATTTACAGTGCTGGAATTGATTCAGCAGGAGCAATATCAATTTTAATTTTTTTTGTGCTTATATGCTATATATTTGTGAACTAGGCTTCTAAATAAAATTTTCAATAAGAAAAATATATAGAATTTAGCTGATATGCCATTTTAAAAGACATCAATAAATCCCAATAAGAGCTTTTAAAATGTATTGTTTTTCAGTGTTTAATATAAGTTGTAATTACAAAAATAAATATTTGATCGCAAATGAACACTTAGGGTATAATTTCATATTTAGTCATAAAAACCATCTTCTTGAGAATATCAAAGAAAAAGAATTTGGACTAATAGTTAATCTTTTAGATATATTTTTATTTTTATGAATATTCGTGTGATACAACAACAACATAGTTTTTCTAATAATATGGATATATGTGCCTCTCATGTTTTACTAAAATATATAAATATATCTCTATGGCAAGATATTTTATAGTTTTTGCACAGCATAAAAGCCAGAAAGCTAATAATCTAGATTTATTGATAATTTTATAGTAATTTTTTTAGATATTCGTTTTTTTTACGATATAATAATAGATTTTTATATTATAAAGGTTGCCTATTTTTAATGTTTAAGTATATTTTTTCCTTTTCTTAATATAAAAAAGATAACAATTACTTTATCCAGTTTTCTTTGTAGATGAAATGGCAAGCTGAAATAGAATTCCATGACGGTTTTATAACAATCTAGTTTGGCTATATTTTTTATATCTATACTTGTTCCACACGCAAATTTTGCGATTAATATCACAAAAAACGGGGTTTTTCTTACTTAAGTATAAATAATTTTCTAACAGTATACATTTATGAATTAAATAAAAACGATGAAAGTACTACATCAACTTTTATCCGTAAAAATTTTACCAAAGAATACTAGTATTTCATATATTTTATTGGAAAAAGATCATTTATATAAGATGTTAATATAAATATACGACTGTATATTCCTAGATTTGTTTGTAAAATATCTCTATATACGTAATATTGTAAGAAATAACACCTGGCGAAGCAATTTTAGAGCATATTAGAAAACAAAGAAAGAAATAGTTGGATAAATATAGTGAAGAATTTACAGATACATGTTAATTACATTGAAAATAATAGCCAAAAAAACAATTATAACTAAGTTTTGGAAGTTCAGCGGGCGTTTTTTTTTACAAAACGAGAATTATTCTGCACTATAAAATGTAGTAATTGAGAGTTTAAAAAAAGACTTTATTTTATATACGACCGGCACTTTTTTTTTACTTCTTGTTTGTATTTAACTATATTTTTTTTTTGTAAAATTAGTGTTTTATTTCTATTTATTTATTTAAAAACATTTATTATGTTATGCGATGCTTAGATGTTATATGTAAACTCAAATATCTCGGGTTGACAAGCAGAAAAGTAGCACCAAAAAATAATTAGGTAGCTTTGTTTTCAAAAATTATATAATTTTTTTCGCAAAAATTCAAAAGATATACGAATAGTGTAAATTTAATAACAAAAAATTTTCATACTTTTGTAACTAAAATTCAAGGGCTTTTTAATGCACAATTGCTATTTTCATTTCGTTGTAAACAGAAAGATGATTTATTTGTTATGTATTTACACATTTGCATAGAATCATGGTATTTACATTGATATACAATACATTTTTAGTTGTCAAAGTGGCTTATATACTTTGATGAAAACTATTTTGAGCATATTTGAGCATAAAAAAAATGAAATTTTAGATTTTCTTTTCTAAATATAAGCAAGAAAATATTTTGACAGAATCATTATTTAACTACGTTAACTGTTATTGAGTTTAAATCCCAGACGATGTAGAAGCATACATGTAATCACACACACTCCGCAAGACACTTGAACATATCTCATTTGAGAGAAAAAGTGCAGTTGATATATAGAACAGGTGAATCTGTCAAAAGATGAATCAAGAGGTTGTGCAAAATTTCCCACACGTTCACCACGTCTCAATAGTTAAAATAATAAAAAGAAAATTAACTCATAAATAAATATTACTTGGTCAACTAAATTTTAAAACATATTATAATTTCTTAGCTTATATATTTTGGCACAAAATAAAGGTTTTCAAAAAAATCATATTTCTTACTAACATCTATAATATATTCGAAAATCATCTTATTATTTAATTCAAAGTTGTCTTAGTGTTTTTCGTATTGTGTATGTTTGTACATGTGTTTTTACTAGCTTGTAATATGTTATTCTACATATATTTATGATAGAATTAACATATATGAAATATATTTAATATGATAAGCAAATTTTTTTTTATATGATTGATTCTGTCCGCACAAGAATTGATGCCAAATATATATACGGAATAATTTAAACTGATAGATATAAAAAATGTCATATTTGTGAATCTTATATGAGCTTAAAAATGCATTCAAAACAGGTATAATATCTTTTATCTAAAATGAAAACATGAAATCTGATAATTGAATGTTATAACTTCAGATTTATTCTGTAAACGCATAAAGAGTTTTTTTAAATAACAAAGACAACATTCGATATATGTAGTATGCTAGTTTAAAATTATAAAAAAATGGGATAACATCTTTTTTAGGCTGGTTTATAAAGTAATATACGACTAGACACGTTTTTATATAATAGAGGTTATAATTCACGCATGAATTTTTTTATATCATCAGTTGCTGTATTTTTTATTAACATTTGTAATCAAATTATCTATAAACTATAAAATCTGTATATTCAAAAGACAAACTTGTTGAGTTTAGAAAAAAGTATTTTAGAATATATAAATTGTATTTTGTTTATTTTCAGTATATTAGAATATTATTACTTTTTCACTTATAACCAAATTCAAAGATATTAAATTTTCTTTTATATCTTTTAAATTTCGTATTTTGTAGCTTCAGCTTTCTAATATCTATCTTTAAAGTATTCGATTGCCTTTTCTTAGATATTGTATCTATGTGTAGAAAATTATGGTGTTCATATATATATTTTAAGTTTTTTTTTCTTGGTATGAATTTTTTTTAACCATAACATCTACCAATTTTAGAAATACTTGTTGCCTTAAGAGCTATCATTGTACATATGTTGCAATAAGAATTCTTTCACAAAATCAAATAATGCAAGGATAGTATAAATACTGGTTAAACGAAATAAAAATAATTTATTCGTTTTAATGAAATATTTTGGCCTACAGACCACAATATGTATATTGTATAGTGTTTGATTTTTATTTATGATTTAATAACAAGTAGAATGTAAAATTTATGTATTTTTAAAGATAAAACCTTTTATATTATCATATAAATACCCAAATTATATATAGTATTTCTATTATTGTGATTAATATTGGTATTTTCAGTTTAATAGATAAACCTGATCAAGTTTTTTACCTTCTTTTGTATTTCTAATAATATTTAATTGAAAGGCTGGATATATATTGCATATTGCTTCTGATAAAGTTTAAAATACATATAATTTTGTTTATATCACCAAAATATCTTATAGAAATTTAATCGATTAAGATTATCGAACGTAACTATTTCTCATTATTTATTATTCGAATGTAAAAATATATTATACCTACGAAATACCCTATATGCTATATTTTTATAGTAAATTGTTCATAATTTTTCTGTTTATAATAAACTTGGTTTTTCAGATTCATAATATATTTTGCATTTTTTTTTCAATATATGCATGAAGCTATATTTTCACAGAAATTTTTTAAGAACTTTTGGGCTACTTTACTATTTGATCTAGAATATAAAAACATCAAAAAGATAGAAATTGCATAAAGAAAATATATATTTTATTGTCGGTTGCATACAATCGATTTTACGCTGAACTATTTGTGAAATTACGTTTAATATAGCCACTCTATATAATAACAGATTTCCTTCGATTAACTTAATTATTTAACAAGAATATAATGAAAGTATCCCATTTTTGTATATTCCATCATCAATATTTAAATTTATATCTAAGGGTATACTAAAAGCCTAACTACTTATAATCATATGTGAATTATTAACAAAATTTATTATTGATTATCAAAGCTTAAAATAACAAGAAAACACAAAAATTATTTAAAAATATTATAAGTACCAAAAAGCTGGTAATAAAAGATAATTAAAACATAATGGCATAAATTATATGATCATTTTTTATTTAAAGGTAGAAATTAAAGTAAAATCTTACTATTTCATATCTTTTTGTAATAAAATGCAAATTACAATAAAAATTTGTATGCGAACCAAAAATTTTGCATGAAATCTTTAGTTGTTAAATACTTTAAACGCCTATCTATTAAATACAATATATTTAGTAGAAAAATTACATAAATAATTTTCATAAAAAGTTAAAATCTTTAAAAATCGCAAACAATTTTAATTGTTTATTTATTTAATGATTAATATAATTTCGTTTATCTTTTTCATTGAAAAAAGCAACATCGAGATATTTATTTCGTAGGATATTTCATACACTGATGCGCAAAATAGGTATTTATTTTTACAATTAAACTAATATTGCAAATTAGTTTTAAAATGCATAAATTGCTGACTCTAAATCTATATTTTTATGCATTTATGTATTCACTTCAATAAGTACTTATTCAAACTAAAATTATTTTTTGACCATAATACTGTGTTAGGTAACATTTTATTTTTGGTATTAGTGGTGTTTATATAAAATGAAATTTTTTTTTGTACTTATACAAACTTTTTGTTTACGACAATGTATAATTTTATTTGAAAATAATAAGTATTGAATGTTTTTTGTCATTATTTCTTTTAATATACCTAGTATACTATTTGATATTGTATTTAGAATTTTTTGTTAGTTATTATGCTTTACAATAATGGTTATTTGCAAAAATATTATTTAAAAACCATTTAATATAAATCTTGCATCCTTTTGTTTACATGTTCGGTATGCTATATCCTCTGATAAATTATCCCTGATGATCTTAGTTCTAGAACACAAATCTGAATGGAATAATCATAAAGTATTTTTTCACCAGGAAACGTTGATTTCAATATTATTCAGAATATTTTATCTATGACAGCTATAAAAATAGATTCTTGTAGGTGTATATTCAATTTATACTATCATTATATATGATCATTAACAATTTTTATATTATCATACATACAATACACATCTTGGATTTTTTTTTAGATTTAGTTTATTGATATCTTTCGAGTTACAAGATTATAAACAAATGTATCAGCACTATGTATATATGATGATTTTTTTTTAGTTTTTAATATCTTATTTTCTGCAGAACAAAATTTATTATTTTTATAATGTATTAAAATTCTAATTATATAAAAATCTAGCTCATGAATGAATGTATAAAATCTTTGTTTTGATAATGACTCCGCAAAGTATTAACATCATAAGAGAGTCCTGGAATATATGAAAAAGGGTTCAAATGAATTAAGATCATCAGCTTGCAGAAAAATACTCAAGTAATATCATAAAGAGTTTATCAAAAAAATATAGATAATTTTTTTTTCATTTGAAATAGAATTATTGTATCATTGTATAGAATTTGTTAAAAATGATGCACACACAAAATATTCTACAAATAGATGTTCTGTTGACTGTTGTTTTTTTTTCAAATCGAACCCCTAAAAATCGTTATATATATTTCGATTATTGAGTTCACAAGATTAATAAATATATAAATTTACCCACAAAAAACTTTGGAAAATTGTTTCCAAAAATATTTGTATGCTAGTGTTTTATTTTTATCTTTTAAGGTAATAAACACAAGAAATGCGCATAGATTGTATATTTATTTTTTAAGATCATGTCATGATATGATTCATAGTGTTGTAATATTATATAATCGCATCTCTTAGCAATCAGAAAATAATTCGAATTATTATTCTCTTTGTTAGAATAGAATTTAAAAATGGCTTTTTAAACACAGCTAAAATCTGAGCATATAAGAATTCATATAAATGCCGCCTACATCAACCAAAATATAAATAATGGAATTAAAATGAAATATATTTCTATTTATTACAAACAAAATATGAAATCTACGTATTTTAAAAGCTAGATTTTATATTTATAGATCTTCATTAAAAAATAGTTTATTATTTTATGCATACTTTAAATCGATAAAAATATTTTTTGTGATTTCATTGTGTGTATAGCCTATAAATACATAATAAATACATTAATAATCTATGATATACTGAGTAAAAAAACCAAACATATTATATATACTATTGTATATTTGTTTGAACTAAATACGCAAATTTTTATACGAATATAATTATACGCGCTTTTCACGGACAATAAATATTTATAGCGTTTTGAATCGCTGAAATAAAAGTTTATTAATCTCAATCATGATAATATTTTTTGTTTGTAAATAATTTAAAAAAATAAAAAAAGAGAAATTCGATATGAAAGTTCAGTGCACTTCAGAAGTAGTATAATTCTACAAAATTTAATATTCTACCTTTATAAAAAAACATAAAATTAGATAATGCATATATGGAAGCTAAAATTACATTCTATAGATTTTTATCATACTCTTTCTTTTAAATTTGACTGTTTGAGATAATATAACTGTTAGCGTGCAACAAAAAGTTGAATTTATAGATAAAATAGAATACATTAGTATAAAAATATTTCAAATGATGTCTTTATGTATAAAAAGTTCATCTTAAATGTGATAATGCATTAGTTTGGTTTCTATATTTACAAATTTTCTTGGTTTATATTTTAAAGTTGCGATTAAAAAAAATAGAAAAATGCAGGATCTAAAGCAATTTTTTTTGATAGATCAATCGTTGCATATAAATACAAGATTTTAGTTAAAGAACTATGTTTATTGAATGGAATATTATTCACATGGGTGGTTGGTAATAGGAATTTATTAGAATCTCGCTTTAAGTTGCAAGCAAAAGGTATGAACATTTTTATATCATAATATTTGTATAAATCTTATAAAAAACTAGTAGATCTTTTTATTTAATCTGGTATATATAAAAAATATAAATTACGCATAAAACCGTATTGCTTTTGATATTTAATAATCAATAGTTATTTTCAAATAAGGGAAGGCAGTCTAATATATTCTATGCATGCAAAGTATTTTCCTAGGTTATAAGATAACTTCCAAACAGATTTATAATATCATATACGGTTTTTTAACCATACAGACTCTAGTATAAGAAAATATCTACAATTTTGTTGGGTATTTATGAACTTATAACCTAAAAAGTCTTAAAAAAACTAAAAACACATTGTAAAAAATTACATTTACATATAAAATAATAAATTTTTTACCAAAAAATACAGACTGATCTACAACAAAATTAATAAATATAGAATTTTCTTTCCTAATTTTGTTCTGAACATAATTTCAGTCTATCAGGTCATGATTCTTATAAGAATTCAATATAAAATTTTATCAAATAAAATTTACACATTTGCTTCAATTCTTTTTGCATAAAATTACGTTCAAATTGCATCTTTGTTTGCGAATTCATAGTTTTGTCGTTTAATATATTTTCTAAACACACCTTAAAACTGTTTTTATAGCAATCCATTACAATAAGGGTTATTAAAACATTTATAAAATTATTATTGCCATTTATAAAATTCGTTGATACTTGTAGATAGCTTGAATGATTAAATTTATATGAAGCAACAGATGCTGTTCCTAGAATAGAGTGAATATATATAACAACTTAATGACTATATAAATTATATAATTTGCTAATTTTATAAATTATTATCTTTTTCATATTTACAAAATCTAAAATGTGATCATCAACATTTGTTAGAAATTGTATCCTTGCTTTGAGGTTATCTCATATTTATATATAGAATAAAGACTATAATTAAAGTTTGATACTAATTTATGGTATTTTAAAGTAAGCATTCTGCAACATTACAAAATAAAGATGTGTTTATAGGCCTCTCGAAACTAAGAGGATTTTATTAGCTTGATATACTATGTTCACCTGTTATATATTTTTTTTACATATTAGGAGATTCGTTTGGGCTATGTTCCATGAAAATATGTACCATAATTATTTGAGGTGTTTTAAATATATTTTATATTATGCAACATATTATCATCGTAATATCTTCTATGATTAGTGATTTTTAAAAATTTCTTAATATCCTTAATTCATGCCAAAATCTTTTTATATTTTGAATTTTTGTTATAGTTATTAATATATTTTTAAAAAACAAAATTATTACTTAAAATGCGTAAATTAATACTATGTAAGTATACTTGAGAATACTACTCTGTGATTTATTTCACAGAGCAAATTTTTTAAATGAGCATTGCAATAAGTTTATAGTTTCATAATACACAATTTTAATATGAGCCAAATTCATTTTTGAAGCTTACAAATAAACATATAACCATAGTATTATATTTTGATATTTGCATGTGAAAATATTTGTATTATGGTTTGAAGTAACTATATTGCTTTGAGCTGATAACTAAGCACATATTTCCAACATTTTCAGTTGAGTAAGTATAGATATTTGTATATATTTAGTCTATAAATTTTTGCGGGAAAATTCTTTATTTCGATCATAAAATATATAATCTCGGCCTTCTTTGGCTTTCTAAACTTTTTATGCCCAAAATGCTTTTTACGGTATAATAGATTGCTAATCTTGGTAGAAATATATTTATTCTATTAAAACAAAATATATTTTATTCTACGGTTATATTTTATTGATATTAAAATAAAAACATCACAGTTGCTGCATACTGATTTTATACTTCAATTTATTTATCTTGCCATCATAACTTCAAAGAGCAGTCATAATGTAGTATTACATACATTTCTATAGAAAATAAGATAACCCGGTTGTAATCAGATGGCATAAAGTCGTCTTAAAAATAGAAAACAAGATGATCCGTTATTTGGTAATATTCAATAAGCTAGATAATTTCAATATATTCCTAATCTATATTTTTAGATCGATATTTGCAAGACTTTAAATATTATTACTCTAAATTGCATTTTTGATGTAAGAATAGTTTAATATCATAGATTATATATGTGTTTATATATATTGGTTTAATGTATGCCTTACACTAAAAAGTTAATCTATTGCTACGCCAAATTTTTTTTGGAACTTTTATGTCTTCTATAACAAGAAACTGAGAAATAAAATGAAATATGGCTTAAGATAAGTAAAAATATGAATACACTTTATGCCTTTGATACAAAAATCTAAATTTGCAAATTCATATACATTTAAACTTTTTGAAGATGTTCTAATAAGCAAAAAAAAGTACATTTATTTATGTATAGACACCTGCATGAATTAAAAAAACTGAATAAATATAAATTAATTTTATTGTAAAGATTTGCTAATATAGGGGTATCTTTTTATTCTGAACTGATAATATTTCAACCAATAAATAAATTTTTTATGTTTTTGCAAGCCCCCTTCTTAAGAAAATTTTCGACCTAATTCACTAAACAACATTCCATGAAAACAATATTTATAGTCGCACAAACCTAGATTTCATTATTCTGTTTTTTTAATGAATTTTGATTTTTAATTTCTTCGTATTTTTATAACAAGAAACAACACATAGATTTTAAAATTTAGCAATGAATATTCTTTTTTTTTATAAAATTCTTTCCTATTTCATGTGAGTATAGGTTATAATAATTTAAAAATATTGGAAAAGCTAAATTTATATTATATTATTATTTCGATCTAAAATATGCCGTTTATTTTGTAAAAAAATATAAACAAATTTTATTTACAATTTATATTAGAAATCAGAATCATAATTACATACTTTTGTCCAACAAATCTTACATTCAACAAAGTATACAATTATATAAGTCATTTTTGCGCATTGGATATGCCTTTTAATCATAAAAATCTTGTTTTGCATCATTGCTGTATTAAGAAAGTTAAAATAAAAACAATAATTAAATTTGTGAAGTAAATAGGATTTATAATTTTTACATGTTTTATTTTGTTGCAGATAGTACTACCAATGAAAATTTCATGTTTAAGAAAGCCTCTGAGAAAAAAATACAACGTCAACCTCTTTGTACGTTTAAATATTGTTTTAAGCGTAAAAATAGAAAATATGGAAATTTGAAACTGCATCGATTTGATGTTACAGTAAAATTATATAGCAAGTAATGTTAATGTTTTTTTTTATTTTTTACAGCTATACTTATTACTAAAATATCACGAAAATGTTATATATAAAGTTTGCTTAACATCGTCATACCATGATATTTATAAATCATGTCAAAGATTATTATAGGTATTTTCAATTAGACTTTTACTTCATATCATATGCGTTGAAACAATACCAGATTTTATTTAATAAATATTAAAAAATAGTCAAGATATTGTTTTCGATTATTGAGTCAGTATAAAACAGTAATTTTTGTATAAAGAATGGAGCCTTGAACAAAATATCAAGATCTGATTTCATATAGAAATTTATGAAACAAATTTTTTTTATATCTAAGTTATTTAGATGCAAACCACAAAAATGCATTTTATAAATAAAAAGGTTTTGTAAATCTATGTCTAAAGTAAAAATATATTACTATTATTCAATTATTTATATGTTTTTTTGCAGCATAAATATTGTCTTGATATAAAAATGTCTTGTTTTAATTGACTTACACATCTCGTAAAAAAGAAATAATAGAAAACATATTTTTAAAATATGAAATTAGGAAAATAAACTAAATATTGATAGTTTTTTATTTTATATCAAACTATCTCTCCGATACATCGTAAAAAATTGAGATACATAGTTTAATATACGTTAACAAACCTTATTTTTATTTAAGTAAGTTATTAATTATATAAATATTAGCAATATTATCCAGTTTTTATTGCGTATTATGATTGAGCCCTACTTCTAATCATATTATACCATGTAGAACACAGTGTATATATTTAAATGGGATACGTATTATCTTTGCTATACATTTATAAATCACATTTGATGAATTTGAATGTTTCTATAATATGTTTCTAAATTAAAAATTCGATCAAACTTAATGCACTAAAAATAGAATAATTTGTGCGCAAAAAAAACATGTATTTGTCCTGTTATGTTAAAAAAATACGGCATGGTATTTCCATTGTAATTTTGGTACATTTCAAATAGTATCAGTGAGAATTATATTTTTATGTTCTATACTAAATATTCCAACATATTTATAGTATATATATTCCACTATGATAAACAGATTATATCGAATAGATCTTTTTGTTAATAAATCATTATATAAGAATGCTTATATTAGTAAAAATGTTATTTTTACTTTTTTGCAGGCCTTAATTATTATTCGTTTTTTTCTTTTTTTTTATCATAAGGAAAGAAACAATTATATTGCATACCATAGTCGATTTCGTTAGTTTATAGGCGAATCAGAGCGCATATTAAGATAAAAACTATACATAAAACTGGTAATCGATGTTATAATAAATTGTTTAAACCCAATAAATCGGATGTATAAATGTTACAAACCTAAAAAATATAAATATCGTTAGAAATTTCAATTTTGCGTCACAAAAAATTTTGAAAAACCAAATCTGCGATTTTTATTGTATTTAACGGCTTTAACATACATAAAAAATGCTATTGAAATAGGCATAAATATATACTATTACTTTATAATACCAATTTAGATAAGCTATTTTGGCACAAAATACATTTTAAAAGCATATAGAAAATAAAAATGTAGTTTTTTGCTGCACAAATATACAATGCCAAAATACTTTGATCTGATCATATTACTAGATCTAAAACTTGTTTTTTTTTGCATTTTTTAGGCAATATTTTGTTATATTCACTAGTATTTGTAATGTGTGATGTATTTTAACTGTTATTATACTTTAAAGTGATAGAAAATTAACAGACTTGGCTTCATATATCATTTCTGAAGAATCATAAGCAATAATTTTTATTGTAATCGTTAATTATATAATATATTCGAATGTTTTGCATGATATTGGCAATTACTTCCAAATAATATAGATAATTATGAGACAGTAATCATATTTTTTGTTATATAAAGTGTAGTTGAAATACAATAAAAAAAATATATTGATTTCTGTTGTTAATAGAGATCTATTACATATAAGATAGTAATAAGTCTCATTCGTTTGATCATTAAATTATAATAGAAGGTTCGAATTGTTCTGAAAAATAAAATGAGGGTGGTAAAAGAATGCTTATTTTTAAATAACACAAAATTAAACCGAAATAAAAATAGAAATGTGCATTATTTACGTTCAGATTAAATAATTATATAAACCGAATTTCTAAAACATTTATATACATCTTAAAATCGTTGTCAAGATAAAACTTGTTTAAATAGCGGAAAAAAAGAAGTTTTTGCTAGATTTAAGTATTAATATCATTTTAAAAAATTTTAGATATTCGATATGAACTAATTTTATTTATAAATTTTTAAAAGAATATATTTTTTAGTATAATAATATATCAGTTCTAGATAAAAAATGACTCTAAAAAACATAAAGTTGATTTAACATATGCATCTAAGGGCTTTGACAGCGTTTTTATTTTAATATGTGCTATATAAGAATCTTGAACAGACTTATAATCACCAAAATACTTTCTATTGATGTATGCAGGTTTTAATGTTTTCGAATTTGGTTCTTTAGCTTTATTATTATATTTTAAAGTTTTTTTAAAGGATCAAAATGATATTTTTTATATTGAAATATTACAACTGACATAATGATACCACCAAATAATACAATATTACACATTAAGTATTACTTCTGTACATTACTCTATGGATTCTTAATATGCAGTGCTTTGTAATTAAATTTATATTTTTCATATAACATTTTAGTTTTTTATTCTTTTTTTACATATAACGTTTGGTGTTAATTGATATGCTAAATGTATACTATAACAATTTTTTATTTAAATATGCATAAGTTTTATAGTTAAGAATTCTTTTTATTGATAAATCAAATATAGAAACAAGATTTTATGAAAAAGACTTTTTCTACAACCACCTTCAATCTTATAGCTTCAAGATTATTTGAAGAATTTTTATATGGTTTGCGGCAAAAATGATGCATAAATCGTGGACATATGTATGATTTTTATTAAAATCTGAAATTTATCTACCGGCTTGGATCAGGTACACATGTATTTTTCAGATAATAAATGTCAAATTATAATACTTCTTTAAAATTCAACAAGAGCTGCCAGATTTGCGGCTATATTTAATATTAATGTCTATATATTGTTTTATTATATAAATAAAACATCAGTAGATTTATTATATTTTATATCCTTCGAAAATATCTTGCATGTGACATTATTTATGCGTGAATAAAACACATAATTTACCACATGCTTCATGATATAAATCTAAAATTTCTAAAATGTAAATTTTGACAATGATGTGTGCAAACTAACGCCACATTTTATGATTTGAAAAGTATGATAATTAATTTATTTGGGAATTGTATTTTATTTTCTTCGAAATTTTTTGAAGAACATTTCTTCTTTCCTAAGAAAATCTTACTATTTACTATATTCTGTCATAACGCAACATTTTCGGTAACTCTTCTCTTATTAAAATACTTTGCTTCAAGGCCTTTTCCGCATCCGCCGGTTATAAATATCATAATTATAATTATATAGATTTTCAAAGTGTAGATGACATGCGGAGACATATAATATATTCTAAATTTTTTTCATGAAATACCTCCCTATAATACACAAATTTTAGACTCTTCTTCGATTTTATATTAGTTTGCGTGAAATTTTAGAAATTTGAATTCTTTCAACAAATTATAGGCAAAATAAACTGTTCATATCTGGAGAAACATAAATAATATAAAATTTTGAGGTTGAAGGCTAATATACTTAGAAATATATCTTCTAACTATATTAAAATATTGGATTTATTCTTGATGTAGGATAATTCTTCTTTCTTTCATTTTTTCTTGCGAAATTCTTATTTTCAAAACTTCAGAACAATATTTTATTTGCTGGATGTGGCATACTTGCTGAAATTAAAATATTTCAAAACTTTTGTTAAGATTCGCTATTTAAAATATTGTGTTTTGTATAATTGTAGATACATAAATGCAAGGATAAAAAATTTTGAATAAAATTCAAAATTAAAACTTTAATGTGATTAAAAAATGATACAATTATATTTAAAACAATATTTTTTTACGATTTCTAATCTTTGAATGATTTTAATAATCTTAAACCATAAAGTTCCATTAAATATGAACAAATTATAATAGAAAATAAGAAAATGAATGTTTTAAAAAGCATAGAAGATTTTTAATAAAAAATTATATTTAGTTATTGAAAAACATTCGACATTCAGAAGATATTATTCTAGTTTAATTTGCATGAATATGTATATTTATATTTTAAAATATGTATTCTAAACTTTATTTGTCAAAGTTATCTTATAAATACAATTTTTTTTACATTTTGTTTAGATTTATTTGATTATCTATTGCAAAAAAAATATTCATATAGTCACTTACATATACTATCGGTTATAAGTTATAATTGTAGCTGTTTAATAAAATGTAAATTATATATCGATAAACGGCTAAAAGTAAACGTTCTATTGATTGTTTATATATAAGAAGTGTATAATAACGGTGAAAATTAAACATACACCGAATACCTTGCTATTAGAATTACAATTCAACCGTATTAATATTGAATTGTTTTACTATATTTAAATTTAATAACTAATTTTTTTTGCCATAATTTCAGTTTGATGATTCTAAAAAGCTATAATATGCATGAAATGATATTATTACTTGCAAGTAGCTTATAATATATCAATTTAGGCGAAAAAAATGTAATGCATTATACGAAAAATAAAAAGAAATAATTTTCAAAGCTTAAATACATAAAAATAGCAAAATAAAATATTCTTTCTTGTGAATACTTGAAAACTAAACAAATATCAGAAGGTTCACACATAAAGAAATTGCATTATATCATAATTACAGAAATCACGATAAAAATCTTGATTTTATGTGTATAAACTATATTATAATAATACAAATGCCTCTTTTTTGCTAAATAATTATAGATTTATCTTTTAAAATGAGTTCAAGGGCATTATATTCTGTAGTTTACTTTTATAAAAATTTTTGAAGGTTATATATAAAGCATACTTTTTTGATTTTAAAGTATAAAAAACTAAGCCTTGGGCACAAAATTATTATTCCAAATTGTTGACTGTAAAAATGTAATAGGATATAAGAAATATTGAAAATTAGAAATAAGTATATTGTATTAAGAAGTTTATTACATCATTTTGCCCTTTAAGACTTAAGCTATCATTAATAGATGTTAATTTTGAGTTCTTGATTATAAAAAACGATTTAATGGTAAAAGCATGAAGACTTTAGTTTTATTATTATTATAATTTCAAAATATAATGTGAAGCATATGAAACATAAATTAGCCGAATTTAAGTATACATATGGTTTATTATATGTAAGATATGCAAAAATTATTTTCAAACAATATATTTCAAATAGCAGATTTATAAATCACATGTTGTGTGTTTTAGCTAAATAAATCTTATTTTAAATATAATAAAGTTATAAAACAAGTTATAAAGTACCAAATACATTAGTTTCTGACATCTTATTTGCCATAAAATCATAACAAATGAGCATCAAAAAGCACTTTAAAAAATTAGATATCATATAAAAAGTTCTAATGATATAAAAATATATTTATATTGTATATTAAATCACGTAAAAAAAGTAAGTCAAGAAATATTATGATTACAAAAAAATGCGGCAAATAAACTAACTTAAATATTGGTTATTATAGTGCCATCTAAAAGCATCCGGTGTATCATTCTTGTTTTATAAACTACAAGATAAATACTTGTTTTTGTTTTCTAGAACATGAGAGATATTACGAAGATGATTGAGTAAATAATCGATTGAGATATATATAAAGGCAATGGTAATTATCATTAGAAAAATGTTTTTATTGTAAGTTCAAAACGTATAAAAACCCTTTCTATATATATTTCTTGTAATCTTATGTAAAATCGGCCATATAACTTAAAAGATAAAAGGTAGCGCATTTTTGTATGGTACCAAGATAATTTTTTGTGGCAATATTAATGTCCACCAGCATATAAATATAAAAAACTTATTTGATTAAATTCAAAAATATAGATTTGCGTGTATGATGGGCAGTCAAATGTACAATTTATATCTTTTTATAGGTATAATTGGGTTCTACGTTTTATTTATTTTATAAAGAATCCTAATGGTTATACAGTAGTAGTTCATTTATCCTGATTTTTATACCGTACGTATTAACATAAAAAGAATAAAATTGCAAAATAAAATTAAAGATGTACAAATCATGCAAGATTCGTCAATATATCACAGAAAAAAATACTTTAAAATAAACTTTATCTTTTAAAAATAAAATTTTCGATATTGTATATTACAGCTAAAAATGAAATTTTTTAATTTTTTTAAAAAAAGGATTATCAAATATGATAAAAAAACACATAAATAGCATAGTCTTCTAATCTAATTTTATAAAAAAAATAAAGGTTTATTTTTTCAAAGAATATTGTAATATAGGTGTATAGATTATCAGCAAAATGTAGTTCTATCTGATATTGCGAATTTTCAAGAATTTAAATTATAATGAAATAAAATGACACATTTTTAGTTATACAAAATACCACATAATAGTAATTTTCTATATACTAGGAATAAAATGAGAAAAACATGTAAAATATGCCTTTGCGCGTGTAGGCACAAAATATATTAGATTTTGCTTAGTTCTATAAGCAAAAATTTGTTATTTGAAAAAAAAAATAAACTGAAAAATTGCAATTATCAGTATAAAAAAATCGATATATATTCTATTGATTAATTTACAAAACGTTTAAATATCCATAGATCGGCTATGGACGTGTGTGCGTATTTGGACTTCTCTATAGTTTTATGTAGCTTATTGCAAGTTTATGGTATTTTTTGATAGCATATATCGTATTTATTGCAAGAAATCATCATCTAAGGGAAAAATATTTGTAAAATGTTTTGCATATAAAATAGGTTTATACAAAATTATAGTGCAGAACATTTTTTTGTCATATAAGTCTGAATTTTTGTCTAATACATTCCAAAATCAGCACCTAAACCGTGTATATAAACAATAAAATTATCAATTATTATAAAGAACAGTAAAATTTACATTTTTAGAATACTTAAGACAATACGATATATCGAGCAAATATGAGAATTCCTTTTTCATCAGAAATTTATTGTAGTTTGTGTTTTAAAGGTTTTAATACACGTTTTATTTGTTTATAAGTATAGATCCTATGTTTAGAGATAGATTTATAAATCTTTTTCGGCAGGAAAATGGCAAAAAGTTTGCATTGAATCTAAACATTATATTTTTAGTATTAATAAGGTAATGGCTTGAAATTTAAAATATGCACAAACTTTATTTTACCATTCCAATTAACTATAATAACATAAAATGTCAGAACTGTTGGCGATACTGACAGTGAACAATCACAATAAAAAATAACCTGAATATTTGTTAGTAACTTAGCTGAAAAAAGAATACAAATTTATAAATTATTAACAGGCATTAAATATAAAATTTTTATATTAAAAAGCTTGACAGCGCAAAATAAAGCTTATTTTTTACATATTATTATATTTCAGTAATATAATAAAGCACATAATAATCGACATGTGCTTTTCAGGTGCATCTAATACGCTCTTTTTCGATAAGAATAAATTGAATAGAATGCTTATAGATTTAAATATAAGATTATATTGTCACACTATATATATATTTGTAGTCACACAACAATGATGTATGAAAATGTAGATTAAAATATAGCAAACAAATTTTGATGTAGTTTTATGTCCGATTATCGTAAGGTTGCAATCTTTGTGATAATATTATTACAAAATATAATAATAGTCTTGAATTCAGGCTATAAATTCATATTAGATATAAATAGCATATAATTCTAAATTAAAAGGTTTTCGCAATCGAAATAATAAAAATCAACTATTATAAAGTATAAAACCCTCTTAAGAAGAAGCAATAATTGAAAAAAATGAATTGGTACAATACATAACAACAAATCTATAAATTAGAAAATTTTTCGTAAAAGATTTACAAGAAGTGGAGATACTGAAAATATAAAAAAAGGTTTCTAAAGACAAACATATGGTTTTTAGCAATAAAATATATGAAAAAATAAATTTCTTTTTATTAAAAGTATAGCATGAAAAACGTAAAATTTTTTTTTGTACATTTTTTATTAGCTTTACTATTGTAAACCAGTATTACGGATCTGTTTGTATCTTATATCCATCATTACATTATATATTCTGCATCAAAATTAAATAGCGAAAATTCATAAGAACAAAAACGGTTTTAAAAAAATTTATTTTTTTGTGTAAATATGCATTATAAATATTTTTTCTCAATTGTTTTATTTCTTAAGATTTGAGCATGTTTAGTGCAGTATTAGAACATATTGCAGTTAAAAAAATCAAAGACAGTAATTTTATATACATATGAGTTATTTATGTTTGAAGTGCCTTTTAAATAAGTTTTAAAATATAAAACCTCTATTAACTATCACTGTAAAAAAAAAACGAGTTTTATGTTCTAAAAAACAGAATTTTATTGGATTAAAATCAATTTAAAAGTTTTAAATTCAAGATAATTATTACGCTCGTTTTGATTGCGATTGTTTTAATAAAAATATGACAGTAACAAAGTCTCTGCAAGAAGAGGCTTTGCGTATTGAGTTAATATGTATAATTCATATGGTTAACCGCTAATGCAAAAAAATATATTTTTATAAAATCATATTTTAAGATAAGATAAGATTAAATTCAATTTTTTGACATTTTGTATGAATATTTTACATATTTACCTCTTCTAGCTTTTTGTTAATTTTTCTCATATACCTAGGATATATATAGAATTTTACAAACGTAAATTTACACATTATCGGGCAAATACTAAAAAGTTATCTTTATATGAGATGTTTTTTTTGGGTGATTTGAATTACCATAATTTTTAAAAATGATATATTTATATCTAAATTATTACAACATCCGTAATATAGATTAATCATACCAGTAACTTTAGGCATTTTTATGATCAAACTAGTAATATAACGCATGATTGATATTTTTTTGCAACAAAAAACGTAAATTGTAAACAATATATACAATCGAAAACAATTTTTACATTAAGTATATCTGGGAAAGACCACATAAAATACTATAAAATATACTTTTTTGCGTATATTATATATAAAATCTGATATATTACATTTTTAATATCATCTTACATAAATTTGTGATAATATAGACAGCATAAACTATTATAAATGCGACTCGCCGCTAAAAATTAATAAATTAGATATATATTATTTATAATTAGATTATCTCTCTCTTAATGCTACAAAAATGCGAATTTTAGTTCAAAAAAATATCTTTTTCAAAACAAATTTAAATGACTCAAATGTCAAATAATTCGCAACTTTTCTCCTTTTTATCATTTAAATACAACCTATTTAAGTATAATTTTTATACTAATATGATATACAATACATGTAAATTATAAAAAAAAAAGTCACTTAGGCTTGTTTTATATAATAATATGACAAGATTTTATCAAAAAATATAATTTATATCTTTTAAATTCTAATCTCAAAACACAGCCTATTCTCATTAAAAAATCACAAATATACTGATTTCGAAAGAGAATAAACAAATTATATAATGATCTAACGATAAAAACAATATTTTATATTTTTGCAATTTAGCAAGCCTTTAATTATTTTTTTTTAGTAATAGATGTATTATTTGCATGCTCAATGTGTTAAATTTATTACTTTATGAATCTTTCAATATTATAAATAGAAAAATATTTTACATTAACCTAAAATCTACTAGGAAACTTTTTTATATTGTGTTTAAGAATTTATAGATATAATATATCAATTTGAATTTAATGCATCTAAGATAATTTATTTTTTCTACGTTAATATAATATCATATGACATATAATATTTTTTGCTGCTACTAAATAACATATGCTATATATAATGGAATTTAAGGTGGCAACATAAGTAGTAGCACATATAAACTTTTTATCGTGAAAAATACTTGAAAATGATTTCTTGTGTGTTTTAGACGTATATTGAAAGGTTTTGAGGCGTGATTTTTTGCTTGACATACATGATACGTTTATTGAAACTTGTGCATCAATAAATATTCAAATCAAATGTTTTATGCAATTATATTATTTTAATTACATTTTCTTTATTTTTCTTCTATTTTTACTTAATAATTTCAAATAATAAAAATTGGTCGATGTTTGTCCCCTAGATACCTGTATTTTTTTATAATTTCAGTTTTTAAAAAGCATGATATAATATTAAGAAAATATTCAAATATTATTATAAAAAGAAAATTAAAAAATATAATGCGAGTATATTTGTATATATGAATATTTTTTAAACATTGATGTAAATATATCACTCTGTCATAGTATCAGTATAGAAGATAATTATTAATATATTATAACGGAGAATATAATATGCGTTCAGAAAATATTTATGATAAAAGATCTAGAAAAACGTAAAAATTCAACAACATTATAATTTAAAGAATTACTTGTCAATAAATAGGCATAAAATTCTTTAATATTCTAGATTACAATTTTACATCATAGGAAATCCAAATTGATCATTTGCAAATTTTATAATCATTAATTCAATTTTTTATTATTTTTCTTGCTGAAAAAATTTTAAGTCAAAGATTTTGTTTTAGACAAGTATTTAATGATTTATTTCGCTTATTTTTTTAGTATAAAAACAATATGCGATATAGTTTCTATTTTGAATGGCAAATATTTTATATCAATTCTTAAACTAAATACAAAATCTAGTAAAATCTTCGATTCATTATTTTCTACAAATAATTTTATTAGTTAAAAATAAAATACGTTTCTTTAAATATTTGTAGACAGTTGCTTATGTATATTTAGTTGACGGCGCTACAAAAACTGTGTTTTGAAGGAAAGCAAAATTTTCGTTTAAATCTAGGCTTCTATTTTCAATCGAAATAAAACTGTAAAAGGCATATAAAAATGCGCAAAATTCATCTAAAATGTTCAAAGTCGTATTTTCTCGCATTCCAAGTAAATTGTACCACTAAAATAAACAAATCTAGTGTGAAGACTGAAATGCTTCTTATCTTCTTAATTTATTGGATAACTTTTTCCGGTTGATAATTACTGAAAATGTGCCGTGGAAAGGTATATAAATATATATTATGTGTCAATTATACAAAGTAAATTTTCTTTTACAACATAATGCTATCGGATTAGAAAAATCTTTTGGATATTTAATGTCTGACAAAATTCTTTCTTTTTGTTCAGTTATAAACAAGTCTGATGATAGTGAGTATATTATTGGTTTTTTGCTACAAGTAAATATCGTTATTATTTTAATGTTGGCTGCATACCTTCCCTTGCTTACTGAAAATGTGTAAAGTTGTTTAAGAGTCATTATAAATAAAATACATAAGGCCAAAATCTTATTACTAATTATATACTATATATTGTTTTCTGTATATTTGTAGTCACGACAATAAGACGAGTTCGAAATTTAATAATGTTTTGCGTGCGATGATTTTTAGACCCTTTAATATTTCTGCTAAAATATTATTCACATATTTTGAATTATAAACTGATATAAAAACAAAGAAAACGGATTATAAATTATGTATAAAAGCTTATGTCCTACATATAAAAAAAACATTTTAGATAAAAGATATAATAATTTGACAAAATATATAAGTATAAAATATGAGATAATAAATAATTAAACAGCTACTATATAACATAAGATATATATTATATTTCATTTTATCAATCATATATAGAAATAATACAAAAAAAACTATTGTTTTTACATATATAAAACATTCTTAGTGCTTTGGCAAGAATATCAATCCAGTTATCATTAATATAACCAAATTATGTATTTTTTTGCTGAAATCTACATTAAAAGTATCTTTAGATCATATGTAATATACTTATAAAATCATATAGAATGCCTATAGTAGCATTGTGCTAAGATTTTCGTCCTTTAAATTTTGAACTGTTTCAAATATGTTATAGCTTAAAAATATTAAATTAGATAATTCATAGATTAAGTTATTATTGACAACAAACTTGTTATGTGTTTCTGATATGAAAATAATATTATATCATAGATCAATCGAACGAGTTTTTTTATATTTTGATGTAGATATGTCTATAATTAAAAAAAAAATTAAAAACAAAATTTTATTTTTTTTGCCATTTGGCCAATTTTTTTACTTGAAATAGTTGTAAATAGCTATATATAATTTTTAAGTATAAAATAAAATAGATAAAGGCGGTTTGTAGTGCAGATATTAAAATTAAAAAAGAAAACATAAATGTAATATAGTGAATTAAAAGATTTGTTAACAATGAATTTTAATTTGCAAGATAAGCACTATATACATACCCTAGTTGGCTTTTACTATAAATATCAGAGCCATCGTCGAATAAAAGTTTAAATATTATAACATCGTGTATCCTTTTTATTTGTTTGGTATCTATATAATATAACTCGAAAATTTTATAAAAAAACTGTATATTAATTAAATTTATAATGGTGTGTTTTGTTTCAAATTTTATCACGATTTTGCAATAAATAATATCGCATATTTTTGTACACATCTATTTTTAATTTGATTTGATTTTACTAATCTCTGAAGACAATGTTTGATTTTATTGATGTACTTTAAAATAATATTATTACACAAATCAATATTTTAAACAAGATTACATTCTATAATATAATGTATATTAAGTTATATTTTACTACTCTTTTCATTAATATATAATAAACTATATGTAATAGAGATCTTAAACCAAATATAAACAGTGCGAATTTTGTATCAAAATTTTATTTTTATCTTTTACACACATAAGATAAAAATTTTGTCTCTCGTATTTTAGTAGCTATTGAAGTCAGAATCATTGGCTCTATGGGATTTATTATTGGTACATAAGTTTTTTGATGTATGCATATTTCATCAAATCTAAAAAAATTATATAATAAACATAAGGTAGCCTATTTTGAAGGCAAAATGCATAAGTTTTCGTAATATGCTAGTTTTTTGTGCATTTTGGAGCAGTAAAACACCGCTAAATTCGATAAATAATTTTACTTATGCTTAGTATAGATGAATTTACAATATATCTTTGAGATATAATATACTATTATTCATAAGCTATCTTATACAATATTCCGCTCGTAACAAAATGCATTTGGTCTATTATAGGTAAGAATTCTATTGTTTTTACAATTTTTAATATACTATGCTATTTAATGTGTAGATTTTTTAGCATCTTGTTGATACTAATTGTGAAAATGACTACCAATACGAGAGAAAATCTTATTGCTTGCAATTCTAACAATTTGATGCACATATTACACCGCTAAGATACGATTTATATATAGTATAGTATAATTTTTTAAATACGCAGATAAGATTGCACAACTATTACAATATATGTTATTCAAGGTGTATTTTTACACACCAGCTCACGCTTAAAACAAATATCTATACAGTTTTTAGATTTATGATGCAGAAAATCATACCTTTTAATATTTCTGACTGCTTTTTTTATTTTTGCAATAGCAATATTCTAACTAGATAATTATACCCGAAAAAAAGAACACATTAATGGATAATATGTATGATTTCTGAGTTTAAAATTATTTAGATATATTTAAAACACATATTTTTCCCGTTTTCTTTGTTATTTAAATAAGCTCTATATCCACTTTTTATCTTGATTTTCAATATGCTATCCACATTTTAATTATTTTAAATTACAATATTATTATAAAATGTTGATCTAGAAGAATCTAGCTTTAGTAAAATTTTATAAACTTAAATTTTTAATGGTTTTGTTTTGTAATAAATTGTAAATTTTGCTTAAAAAATATATCGTTAAAAAGACACATTTAACCACTACCTTTCCCAATAAATTAAAATGAAAATACGGATCTATTTATAGTCATATTGTGCATTTAAATGTATGGTAATTCATTCTATTAATTATCTTCGATTTCTAGTTTAGGCTTCAGTTTGTTCTTACTTGAAAATTTTTAAACATATGACCATTGAATTTATTATAATTAACACGATAATACAGTCTATATTGTATTTTTATAATAAAAACAATTCATAGGTCAAAATAAGCACTGTAAATTTATTTTTTAACAATTGACTCTGTAATTTCTCTCTTTTGTCGAAAATACATCTATTCGTACGTTTAGAACATATAAATGTTCTATCTCTTGGATAACAATTTAAAAACCAGCATAAATATGAAACTAAATTTTGAAATATGCCGAATAATTATCGTTAAATATATTTTTCTATTATCATGTAAATTAGAAATTTTATTTGATTTTCAAAGATGAATATCACAATAGCATGCATTTTTTACCATTAACAAAAGTAAAAAACTGTCAATGTCCCAAATCTCATTTTTTATGTGTTAAAAATATTCATGTTGATTAATCTGCATGAAAATAGAAAAGTTGGTATTAAAATCTTTATTATTGTGATTTGTACTAGTATGAGTTAAAAATTCCGTACGAAGTAGACGCATACAGGCAAGCTCTCATACAACAAAAGACACTTGAACTCATCTCATTTAAGAGAAGAAGAGCATCTGATTAAGATAGATCGGCTTAAGGTGTCAAAAGATGCATCGAGGAAATGTGCAATATTTCCAATGGGCTGACCACGTCTAAATAGATAAAATCGATAAAAAGAAATTAAATACCAGTAAAAATAAATAGAATTGTACTAGTATGATTAAATTCGTAATAAATTCATTCAAATCGTTTAAAACAGTAAAAATTCCTAAAGCGGCGCTGAGTTTGACAGGGAGATCTAAAATAGAAACAGAATTATCTTTTCGATATGAATTGACTCCTTTAATATTAAACTCTATAATTTATTATGAAGACATTGAATTAATATAATTAATAAATCATCATCAAAAAATGCAAAACCGGGAGAAATAAAAAAATTTCTGAAATTTATTTTGACGGTTTAAAATAATCTATCCATGTCTTAAAAAATAGACAGCATTATCAGGATCGTATACTTTAAAAGGATTAAATAATGGTGAAAACTTGAATAATACATTGACAATTTTGTAAAATTCAAAACATATTACATTTAATGATATATAATATATATTGTATTATAGAAGTATATGGTTCTCATCATTCCACTTAATCTAAAAATTATTTGTTTCAACTCTAATCGAAACCGATTATATATATAATTTGCAAAAAAGCACAAGTATTCATTTATCTAGCTAAGTAATGTAAATTTTAATTTAAAAATGATACAATCTTCGTTAAAAAATAATTTAATATAATTAAAGTTCTAAATTAACGTTTTTGGGTAGATTATACGTTTAGTCCGTTCTATAAATCATAATATTATATTTAATAATAATTATTAAAATTTTATTTTTGACAAATCAATTATCTTTGCGAGGGTTCGTAATCATTAAACAAAAAACAATATTGAAAGTTCTAATACAATTGCTACTTTATAAGTATTATATGCCTAACTCTAACTTTAAAATATGGTAACATTACTAAATAAATCATATTTTAGTTATCTAGCTTACAGACAATATTTATATATAAAAACCGTAATTTGACATAGCATTATACAAATCGTTCATCCACATTTATTGCTGATCCCATAATGACATTTTATAATTTACAAATGAATATTTTTGTGACTTTATAGTCACAAAGGCTCTCTTATATTATATTTCCTGTTATTCATGTGTATATTACTATGTTTGTATAGTTTTTTTGCGTCAAAACCATCCTTTTAATATAGAATATATGTATAACAACATTTATGTTCCTAAGATGATTTATACGATATAAATGATTCAGATTCGTAACAAATACCATCTGTTTCTGGAGTTTCGCCGTCGTTAACATATTTCAGTTTATGCAAATTACCAAGCAATTTTAGGATCACGATCAAAAGTAATTGGTAATTTCCTATGTGTTAAAAAAGCGTAATGAAATTTTTTCATATCTTTTCGAAGACAAAATTCTTTAAAATTAATAATTCGATAAAGCACACTCAAAATCTATAATAAACTTGATTTTGATAATCATAAAAATGAAATTTTAAAAAACTACAAAGACTTATTAAAGTAACCGTTTAAAAGTCGTTACTACATTTTCTTTGATAGATTTTGTCGATTTACGACCAATAAAGAGGGTAATTACATTATTGACTAAATTTGTATTCACACGGATTATTCGCTGTTATGATTGAATATATAACATATAACATAGTATTGTGGACAAATAGAATTTATTTACAACCTACTATAAATGTCATTTAATTACAACAAGTAGATATGTTCAATATCTACGGATATGTATCGTTTAAAATGTCGTCATGTTGAAACATTGTAAAGGAACATGTGATTTTCATTTTATTATCTCAAATGAATACATATATATCGCAAATACAATGAGACATTGTTATAAATACTCCAATTCCTTATATTTAAAACTTCTAAACACTTTAAATCAGCAAAAAACAGCATATCTACATAAAATTCTATTTAAAGCATAAATTTGATTAATTTCAAATAAATTTCCTAACAAAATGTGATAAGTTTTTATAAAAAAGAAACACATGTAATTATAAAATTAACGTTTTGTTCCATTATGCATATTAAGGCAATAAACTTCGTTTCAGATATCTATGTATAATATTCAAAGTCTAGCTACTAAAAAACCGGTCTAATTTCTGTTTTAAATTAACGTGTGCAAAAAAGATAATTCTTCCTTAAATTTTATGTGATTTTTTGTCTGATTTTTTGATTAAAAACAATTTTAATGTTTTTCAATTGTTAAACATCAACAAAAAAAAGATCAAATTTTATATATTACGAATATAATTTTGTTTTTAACATATAAACTAATTTAATCGCAAAACAGACTAAACAGATCATTGCCTCAAATAGTGTAATAAATCCGTTTAATCTTAATTTGAAAGCAAAAAATGATAAATTAAATATTTTTGTTATTAAATTCTATTTATAACATATATAACAATTTCCAATTTTTCGATTTTCCCATAATAGAAGTTGGTTGAATAAAATAAATATATTTTACAGATTGATTTTACAAGAATTGTTTCTTCAATATTTTTATAAATAGAAAGTATTTTATTTCAACCTAGAATATGCGAGAAAAAACAAATCTTGAATTATAATTAAATCCAGGTGTACATTGAATTTTAAAAATAAACAGTATTCTTCAGTCCATTTATCTAACGTCAAAGATATTTAACTAGGTTAGATAAAATATTAATAGAAATACACAAATAATATTTTATATAACTTTTTTTGACCTTATATATTATAATGGGCTAAAATAATATTCTGATGTCAATAAAATGCAGATACACGTCAAATAAGATTTCCGCTATGTGTTTGGTAAATTTACAGTATAAATAAACTATCAATATGATATATATGAAAGAAAAATATATACCAATATTATAAAAAACATTTGATTATATAGATATGTAGTGACGCGTTGATTGAAATCAGCATTTTGTAAGAAGTCTAATAAATTATTAAATTATACATTTAATAGAAATATTACATAATATTTAGAATTAAAAACTACAGAAACACCCTCAGTGAAATAGGCCGTATATAAAATTAAAATTTATTTATGGTTCATGAGCAATAAGAATAGCCAAGCCTTAACAAGAAAAATCAATTAAAGCCAAAACATATATTAAATAGCAACAGAATCGTCTACCATTGGATTTATTGGATGTATTCAGTAAATCATTATTATGAGAAGAGAAAAATAAGTATTCAAAACAACTCTAATTCGTAATCAAATATTAAAAAAATCATAAATTTATAATTAAATTGTTAAGATGTTGTGTTTAAATTATGTTCAATATATTTTAATTTGATTGAATTATAGAAAGATAATGCAAATTAAAAAGATAAAGGAAATGTGTTTATGAAAAAATTATATATTAATTTCGCGAACTAAGAACACAATAATAAATTTTTGCGATGAATTCCATAAAATCAAACCAGCCCTTTAACCTTTATTTAATTATACAGAGCTTAATTCTTATTAAATATTAATTTACCATAGCATAAGTGATACTCTTTATATATTTTTTTAATAAACGATTGTATATAATATTAAAAAAATATTTTAATATTTTCGCTGTGTAAAAAACTCGTTTTAAATGCCCAACATATATATTTGACCTGAAAAAATTAATTATATATAACATTTTTGTATAAAACATAAACTATAATAAATTACACAGTCAATAATGGTATAAAGAAAACAATAGTTTGTACTTTAATGTTTTTTCCTTGTACAAATAAAAAATAAAAAACATAGCAAATTTAAGTATCTAATTATATTTATTAATAAAACCATCGCATATAAATTTTCAATAGTAATGCAATAACCTTCATTTTTTGCGAAATAGTGTATCCATAAAATTAAATTGCTTCAAAATGGTAAGATTACACACGTACAAAATATAAATTGTAGGGATACATATTGAATCACCTGTTATATTCATTTTGATTGATAGGTGCTTACTTATCCATTATATTAGTTATATCCAATGATTAACGCTTATTTTACTAACCTTTTATCATGTTTTTCTATACTATATTAATCTTCGCATTTATACGTTTAGAAACTGAAAAAAAGAAAAAAATTTTTACACGTTTTACTGTTTTTTGCTGCATCTTTATATTATAAATTCAGTTTTTATTTTATTTCTATATTTTTTATGCAAATAATAAAGAATTATATTATCGTAAAATATTGCATTGCGCCATTATTTGTTATGATTTTTAAAATATCTTTGTCTACTTATCTCCGTAATCATTATTTTTTTGTATCTTTAAATCACATTTTAAAAATAAATTAAGTGGAAAGTACTCACCGAGCGTTTAATCATTTTAGAAACGGAAAAATAATAATGAAATAAATAAGATTACAGATCAAAATTTATACCACCAACGAAATCTAGAATCTTATAAAGATTTTCACATTTCTTAATACACTGTAAATACTTCCTATACATAATATTTGCACAATTCGATGTCTTTTACGACTAGTTCTAGTTTCACGAGGTTATAAATACTATACAAGCAAAGCTTATTATGTTAATACCAAAAATTTTTGGCACAACCTTCTATATACAAGGTGTGGTAAATCTTTTGACTGTGATTAGTTGATGAAACCTCTATATGAATAAATGCAATATTATAAGAAAATTTCTTAGACATCTCCTAGTTCTGCCCCCAAAATAAAAATAAACTATATAGTTTCTATTGTATAGCAATTTTTTACGGGAAGTCTAATTTTATACAAATTCCCTAAATTCTAACTGTAACTTTATGCTCATAATATTCGTAATCCTACAAACGATAAACTAACTTTGAATATTATAAACAAACTCGAAATCAACAAAGGTTTGAAAAATTTAAAAAAGCTATATATTCTACAATTTACACGTTCTAGATAATAAATTTAGACCCATAAAAAAACTATCAAGGCACTAAATTTGCAATATTTTAACTGATTTTTCCTGTATCTAAATACGAGAAATATATAAATTTATAACCCGAAATCCTTTCAGATGTATTTGTTTTCATAATAGTATACCATAATTTCTATCATAATTTTTTAGATATATGTATAATTTTAAACATTAAATGTGTAAAATTCTTAACAAGAATAAAAAAAATATATCTATTTAAAGTTTGTTTATAACAAGATTTCTTTACTCAAAGGCATAAAGTTGACCAAACAAGTTTTAAATACCAAGGTCTGCATATGCACAAAAAGGTGCAATTTGAACAATTATAACTATGAACACAAGGAAGAAGCATACGGATGGATGTAAAAATAATATTAGCTATATGAAATAGTAAATCCAAGAATTTACACGACGTAATATTATTTTTTCTTTAACAAAGGACAGCATATCAATTTTATTTAAAATCCCATCCTATTGATATATTGAATTTAGATTTAGAATTTTCGTGAGGAATAAAAAAAACAAATATAAGTATAAATACAAAAAAATGTAGAAATGTAGTGTTTTGTATTTTTAAATATAAGCTTTTGTATAAGACAGGCATTAATTTAGCACTGAATCTCATTGTTTAATCGATTACAATATTTTGTTTCTATTCCCTAAATTTGACAATATTGTAATATAGTATTGCTTTACTATATTTATAACAATATCGTATAACAGTTTGCGTTATATATGATCAGGCTTTAAATAAAGCTACATCACTATATGGTAGATATTATTTCCTTTTACAGAAAAAAAACAAAAAATTTATAAACTGAATGATCATCAATTTTTTTCATATTGGTAATGAAAATCGAAAAAAATACTACAGAATAAAAAAGATAAAAATAAAATGTATTCCAAAATCAGAAATATTGAATATAGTAATATATAGTTTTAGACGCAATAGGAAACTTTAAACCCACAATAAAAGAAATCAAATAGGTTCTATTTTATTAATTTTGTTTCAAAACAAAATTGTGATCTTAAGTAATCATACTATATGATTTTTGGGAAATAGAACGATTATGAAAAACAAGAACTCACAATTTTAAAAAATAAATTTGACAACTTTTTGAATAAAAAAGTAAAAAAACCAGCAAAATTATCTAAGGTTAAATCAAAAAATATTTTGAATTTTATTTTTAGCAAGACACTTGAACTTATCTCATTCGAGAGAATAAGTGAAGTTGATTTAGATATATCATGAGAATGTGTCATAAGATGTATCAAGGAGTTATTATATTCTCTTGATAACTAGCTTTGTCTAAAAGATGGAATAAATAGTAAGAGATTAAACTTGTAATAAAAAATAATTTAATATCTTATTTTATTATACATCAACTGACAAAAAAATTCACCGTTTGACGCTTAAATATAGATGAGTGAATAATAAATTTAACGCAATAACATATTGATGATATTATAAACGTCTTATATTTTGCGATCAATAACTTGTATATTAAATGCCCATTCTTTTAATTTATGATAGCCTAATCATGCATAGTTGTTGTTTTTTGAAGTTTGATATTTTTTAAAAAATAGAAAGCTTTATTTAA
Source organism: Rhyacophila brunnea (assembly GCF_057557595.1). Lineage (NCBI taxonomy): Eukaryota > Metazoa > Arthropoda > Insecta > Trichoptera > Rhyacophilidae > Rhyacophila > Rhyacophila brunnea. The sequence goes on from NW_028233037.1 coordinate 3,763,403, forward strand.
AATTACACCCAAAATAAAAGACCAAGAGTATATGTTTATTTACAAAGATTTGAAGCTAATATATTATCAAAATAAAAATTATTTTGGTTTTTTTGATATCAGTGTAATGTGAATGTAAAAATTTTTTAGAAAGCAACACCTGTTCCAATTAAGCTGTCTCAATAGATATGAAAATTACTATATTATTTTTAGATGTTAATTCAAATCGAATATATCCCACATTATTATTGAATAAGAACAGTATTTATACACAAAAGAATTTCTAAATCTTAGAGGTATTAGTGGAATTCTTAAATTTATAACAGATTGAGCATTTAATATACCCAAACTTATTTTTCGTTATAAGTATTTTTTATTAGAAGATTTCATCTTAACATGTATTTTGGTTCTGAATCATAAAAAAGCTTGTAAAATCTACTCGATAGCATTTTTATAAATCAAGTAAAGAAAAGATTTTATTTTAAATTTTACATATAATAATATAATAGCAATATTAATTCTCAATTCAAAGCATATATTTTATGTTTATCATATTACAGAATAGAGGAACTAGTCTGTTCAATATTAAAACTTCCTAATAAGTGATTTTCGAGTGATTTTTTGCCTTCTTCTATTGACTTGATAGATGAGCTTGACGCTGATAAGTTTTATATTTGCTCAATTTAAATTTTATAAAAAAATTAAATCGCTGATATTTTATAACATTAGGGCTGGTATCTAATTTTTTTTAGATTTTTTTAATGCTAATAATAGCAAAACTATAAATTATAAGCTCCTATTTTTACTATAATCTTCTTAGAAATATAATTTCATTACTAGAATACTAAAGTTAGACGATAAAGAGAAACTAATGGACATCTTTTTAATTTAACATCTAGTTACGTATTAAGCATGAAAATTTTTTACAATTAGACGGCAAAAATAACACATTCGATTTTTAAACATAGTATATACGTATTCATAGGATAAAAGTGCATTTCTTTGCTGAAAAAAACGAATTATTCCTATCACGAATAAGCACTATTCTTTTATTAGTTAAACATGTAATTTCTTATGAAATACTTTCAAAAACATTTGTTCAGATCAAGTAAAAAACATAAAAGCAAACATTAACATATTTTAAATATGATAAATTTTAAACGAATACAAAAATTTTTCGTTCATTCATTAATCCTTTTTTTTAAACGCGATTTAGTTTGAATTTTAAGGAATTAAGTGGCATATTATGACTCTATCTTTGCGGATTAAAACTTTATTTAACTAAAAATTAGAAATAAATATAATTACAAATAAACATTTTAGGTTTGGAATATTTGCTTATCCCTTCAGAATTTTCTTATAATTTATTATATCCAAAGTAATATTTAAAAGTTTGTAAAGGCATAGATTTACATTGAATTTGTTCAACTATTATTTTTTTGTAGAAATAGCGAAATTCATGCTTTATAATAAATAATAGTCGTTATTTTGCGGCGTTAAAATATGAACATATTATGATTCAATGAACTATAATCGCTACTATTTTGTCACCGGTTCCTCTGTAGAATACGTTTTTATGATAAAATAACAATCAGATAGTATTAAAGTTTATAATTAATAAATATCTACATAAATTAAGCCCCATAATATATCAAGTATGTTATATATATAATAATCGTAAAAAATTTATCTAGATAAAATAATAAATGTTTTAATTTTATGATAAGAATCATATGATCTTACAATTAAAATATACAAATATGCTGCATTATAAAGTGTATATCAGTTAATGAAATGTTTAATTGTTTAATTTAAATTCAATACACTTACGATATCATATTATAAAAAAACAAGAAGATCAATAGTTTAAGTAGGGTTCAAATTAAATTATTTAAGTTATTATAAATGAGTCTGCGCAAAATCTATCAAAATTTTTATACACAAAAAAAAACTTAAGTGCAAATTAATTTTATTCTCAATTTATATACAATAGCTCGAAAAAGGGTTTAAATCATCATATATTTTCTATTTAATATACCATTTGCATATGATATAGCTCGAATATTGGAAAAACGACCAATTGCAAATAATATTTTTTTTAGCATTTTTAGCCTATGAGCGATAAATAAATGTAATGTTTGTTTGTGTTTAGTTCTACATCGACTTAAATTTATATGCGAACGACAAAATCAAGACAAAATATTACGAAAATTCACATACATGCTCGTTAGCTGTTTATGTACAGAAAAGTACCATAAATTTCATCCATATCCATCCACTAATAATCATATGATATCATTCATTTTATAATGTGCATATAGAATTAAAGATCCAACTCTTGGAGTTTGAAAATATTATCTGTTTAGATTTTTATATTATGAAATATAATATTTATATAGATTTACTGTATGTCGATGTGAATTTCGCTGATTTAAGTCATTATTATGACATAAATAACACCTTAAATATAGATAGAAACTGAATTTTTATACACAGTAGGGTATAAAAACAATATGTAATAATATTTCTTTTTTAAAATTTAGCCTAATGGGAAACGCTGTCTAATTTAATTGAGGCCCAATACTGACTTATTTATATTGTAAATTTTTTATACAATTTTTAGTAGGTATATGAATCTTAATTATTCTATCTACCCCTATTTATAATATTTTAACGTATAACAAAATATAATCGTTAGTTTTCTTTTAATGAATGTGATATTTAAATAATCATAAAATCCATATATTTTAAAACCCTCAAAGATCCATTTGATAAAATTTGAAACAGATTATGCCAAAATTATGTCTTCTAAAAATTATATTTCATATCGTTTAAAAGGACATCGTATACCAGTATATTTGATTATATCCTGTTAAAACTTGAACATATTTTGATTATGATACTATTAGATAAATTGATCATATTTTAAAACAAGCTTGTAGATTGAAAACCATTAAGTAATTTAGTAAATTGTATGTTCCATATCATCGGTTCTGTTAAAGGATAGGGGAACAATAAACATATGATATAAACAAGAATCAGCCCATATTTTATTAAAACTTTCTTTAATCCAACTAATTATATTCAGATAAGAATTTACGGCAGCACATTTCTGTCTATGGTGTACATTGCATCAAAACATTTGAACCAAAAGATTGCTTTAGATAAATTAGGCACAGTTAAATCATCCTTTGAATATAAGACTTTGGAAGCTATATCATACTTTTCAATTATCTCCAAACAGAAGAATTACTTATCATTCACAGATATAAAAACATTATATAGATAAATATTTTTGTAAATTATTGACTCGTCGTGTGTAATTCGGTTTGAATTGGAATTTCGAAATGTATACCCCTCAAAATTAAATTTGATGATGTAGATCTTTTGAGTTAAGGAAATACTGTATTATTCTTAAAAATATCTAAAAATACCCTTAAGCTAAAAATCTCTACATTTACATAATCTGTGGATTAACACATGCGAAATTTATACATAATATCATAGAGTGAGTAAAAAAATAGTTGGATGAATGTTTCCTGTAGACCTGGTTTTATCAATTAAACTAGCTATCTGTCTCGATTAAAGAATTAGAAATAATGAAATATCTACTTAATAAATAAATGAAAGGTTTTTTAGGAATTTATATACTACAAGAATTCTTTAAAAATTAATATATATCACATAGATCGTTAATTTTTAAATATAAATGAAAAAATAATGTTATAAAAAAATTACAAGTTAAATTTAAAAACTATTTAAAAACGTTGCAAATTAAATTACGTATATATCTCAAAATATGATTACGTGTAAATTTAATTAAGAAACCAATAAAAAGATGAAAATATCCGACTAAAGATCCCAATGATGCTACAATTTTATTCTAATTCTGTTATTACAACTTTTAAATATAATTTAAAGTAGAAAAACAAATTATAAAATAGCAGATGCAGATTATATTTTATACGATAAAATTTACAGCCGTTAAAATTATTTTTATAGAATCAAATCACCATAAAAAAAATTATTTTTATCAATTAATAAAACGCTTCAAAATATGAAAATATTTAAAACACAATATATTAAAAAATACTTTATATTCCGACTTGATTTTAGATTCATTATTACATTTTCTTTTTAAAGATAAAATTAATTGTTAATTATTATTATTAATTATATTTGCAACTTCTGTATACCAATAAATTTTTAAATATCCAATACTAATCATTTATAACAAGACAAAAGTGATAGAAAATAAGTAAAAATAAAATATGTTCAATTTTAGAAGTCACTAATCTTATATAATATCTCTGATAATATAAAAGAAACATTGTTGGTTAAAAAGGCATGTTTAATACGGAGAATATTTACACAAAAATGAATATTATTCACAAAGGACCTGCAAAAATGATATAAACATAAAGCATCTAGTTTTTGTGGCGTTTCATAAAAATAAACAACAAATATAATACAGGTGAATAACAACTAGAAAACAAACTGCAAGAGCGGATTTAATAGGCGCATAAATTGTATTATAACTGTATGAAGCTTTTCAACATAAATGAAACTGACTCTATATATGATTACAGGTTAATATTGCATGAAAAAAAAACATTAAACCTGAAAAAATGAAATAGACAACCATCATAAAAGCTTTGTTTGCATGACTATCAGCTATTATATTTGGCTTTACAATTATATAAATATAATTCTGAATCTAAAAACAACTTTATAGTGTCTGTAAAATATAAATGTTATTAGATATGATGTTTCTCGATCGTTTAATGCGTATTAATTTGTCACAAACTGACTAGTTCTTCATACATGCGCAAATCTTTTAAAATAATGGTGTGTATATTTTTTAAAAATATGACATGTTTTAAGCATATAAATATACCTTCTGCTTTATCTATTTTATATTGATCTAAAAATACAAAAGGGATTTTTTAGAAACTTATTGTCATTTGTGAATGAAGGAATGGTTACTTTTATTTTCTCTTAATTATATTTTATAAGTTTTTTTTGGTAATACTATTGTGCCATTTTTATTGATCAAGTCAATTATTTATCTTATATAGAACACTGAATTTAAAGGCATATAATACAAATATATATAACCTTTTATATAAAAGTATATTATTTTGGGTGCTTAAATGGCGAGTAAATTGTATATGCATATTTTTTAGTCTAAAGGTTCACTTGTGTTATTGTATCTTGATATTTATATGTCAATACAATCGTCCCCTTAATATATTATACATATTAAATTTAAGAAATAATATCCTATAAATTCAATCCACATTGGCCGTTATAGATAACCGGCATGTTTCTTGTCTATAAAAATTTTTTTTCCAATGAATTCTCTATTCTCTAGATTATTCGTCGTTCCCGAATAATTATGTCGCAAAATATTTCATATTCACGTTGAAGATTTCCTAAATTGTATAATTAACAAAATTATGCTAAATACTGTACGGAATATTTTATTTGAATCTAAAGAAATAATCGAAAACTTTTGCTACTAAATATTGTAACATATTGCATATATAAGAAAATTATAATTTTCTTATATATGTAATCTTAGAGAAAACGCGAGTTTTATAATTGAAAAATACAATTTTATTAAATGTTATTTACAATATAATATTTAGAATGATAATTGAATGGCTTTTTTCGGGTTCTTATTTCCTATTTTTTCTTTCCTAGTATGCATATTTAATATACAGGCGCTTCTTGTTAAAAATTCGTAAATATTTCACGATTAACAAAAAAAGTCATTGTTGACAGATAAAATGACATAGATGAAAATCCACTGAAGATTGAGATAAAATTATGTAATGTTTGATCATTGTGTGCAATATCTAGTGAATTAATGGTATTTCTTATATTTTAATGTGCATTCCATTTATTTTATGTTTCAAGCAAAATAAAAATACATTTAAATTTATTAGCTACTAAAAGAAACAAGTATAATTTTTTTATTAGCATGAAAATAAATATAAGAAAGAAAACATATCAAATATTTTTTTTAAAAAAAGTAGATCTACGTATTAATAGCGAATTTTTTTAGTCTATTATAAGAATTATAATACAATTATTCTTATTTTTATATCAAATACAATCTCATATTAAAGTACATATAAAAAGAATACTTTTATATAATAAAAAAATATTTCTGCTGTTTCGAGGTAACATTTCAAACTCCATGATTATGAAACACACTTGAATTTATAAGTCTTGATAGAATTAGTATATTGATGTGGATTTATCAATATAGAGATAATAAAAGCTAATGATACGGTTTTATCCTGGTATTGCAGTTCACAATTTGTATCATATAAACTTTTGGTCAAATAAAAATTAAATTATATTTAAATAACAATTTCGGCTTTAGAAATGTTTTTCTTCTTTTAAAATGATAATACAACAAATTAAATTAAATTAAGAAAGCAAATGAAACAACAACACCATCTATTTTTAGATAATTGTATTTCTGAAGATGTTTGTTTATATAAAATTTAAACCTTCTAGAAATCATCTTGTTTATCATAAAAAAATATATATGAATATGTTTGAATCAATTCCCAGCAGATTTACGTATAATATGTGAATAAATGTTTAAATGGTAGATCAGTAGATCAAAAAAAATTAACTTTCCAAAAGAAAACAATTACCTTGAGCTTAATCGAAGATTTATCTATAGATGCCAGACTGAAAACAATAACTATATAATCGGTTCATCAAATGAACAAATAAATAGAATTAAGATAATAATGTATTAAAGGGGTCTGTAAAATAATGATAAAAGATATTTTAATGATTATCTATGTCTATTTTCACCGATCCGTAAATGAAAAAGCATGCTTGTTAACAGAATTCGTATATATTGAAATTATAAGATCATTGTCGCATTAAAATACCAATGAACCAGATGAAATCTATAGTTTGTTTCTTACAAAAATAGCCAACCTACATAAATTTTTGATACAATCATATGTGAATATTTTTGGTTTATTAAAACGTAGATGAGAGTTCTATAATGGTAAAATTTCTTTTACCGCAAGAAATTGTCAAAATAGTAAATTAAGTTCAACCACTTCTATGTCCAATTTATAGAATTTTAGTACAAAATATGATTTAAAAAACATTGCATAAATGGTAGGGATAGAAGGATTTATTGTGGAAAACAATACGACAATAAGACGAATCCAAGACAAAAAAGTGGCACTCTTGCATATTTCGATCTATAAAAACATAAAAATATCTTATATTAAAGATGATTATAGAAAAAAAGCATTCTACAAGAAAGAAAATAGAAAACAATAATTTTTACTAGAAACTAAACTTTTCTGGAAAACATCATTCTCTATTCTAAAATAAACCAATAAATAGAGTATCTCGGTAATATCTAAATCAAAGTAAATAGAAAATAAATAATAAAAAATAAATAGAAATACTACAAAGAGATACCCTGATTTTTTTTGTTTATGATAATACGCTATTCATTAATTATATAAACTTGTACCGGTATCAGCGCAGTTTACAGTAGAAACTTGTATGCAATAAATCATCCTTTGTTTTCTGACGATCAAAAACTTCAAAAAAATAGACGTTATAAACGCATGTTCATCTGCCATATTATATGAAAACATTTTTTAATAAAACAGGCCACAAAATACACAAAATTATTCAAACTCTAACTATCAAATATGCGCAGATTTGCATCATATATGCTCAACTCACCTGAATATACTATCTTTCAGTAATTTATTATAATGCTCGAAGGTAAAAACAAAAACTTACGATTACTATTTAAAAATTATCGCAAACAGCAAGTAATTTATGATAGACTATATTAAATGCAAGAAATAAATTGAAAGCTCGTATTAAACATGCAATAAAGCACATAAATTATTATATAAGCGCAATTAAATAAAAACCGGAAGAGTAAGTTAGTTCAATTTTAATAATTGTTATGCTTTAGATAATTTTTATATTAAACATTAAACTGGTTTTAAACGTATATAATATGTAAAAATATATTTTTTCGAACTGATCTTTGCAATATTTCATTTAAAGCAGAGAGGTGATCTACAAGTTAAAAAAAACGGCATGGAATTAGTAAACTGTCTACATAGAAAAGCCGTTGTATTAAAATTGGAAAAGGTTTATAGAGACATCTCTATTAATTTAAGAAGATTCTGTTGAAAAAAGAGTAGTTAAAACATATACAAAATTCTTTGGAGAAATTCAGTTAGGTTTAATTATTTTTCAAAATTAAATAAAATCCTTTTGAAGATAGAAAACGTAATGTTTGATCATTTTGGATCTTCAAAATGCCTTAAATTAGAAATATCTAACTAAAACAAAGGTGGTATACTCAGTTTTGTTTCAAAGAATAATAGTTCTTCGGTATCAGGATAAGATTTCACGTTAAAAGACAGAAATATTTAAATAATCAAGTATCTGGTAACGAAATTTAGGTGGATTTTATACCTGAACACAGGTTAATACACAATGGAATTGTAGAATATCTATTTTCACTTAACAAGACGCTATAGTTATAAGAATGCCAAAAATTTAACAACCAACACAGTACAATAGTTTTGCTTATATGAAGATGGAAAAAAAATCAAATGCCAAAATAATAACAGATATTTTATTAAACACAATAACCCCGATAATTAATCATAAGAAACAAAAACTATTCCGTTGATTGGAAATTAGGACGAGTGTTAAAAAATTAACTGAATCGTGAATTGAAATAAAAGAAATATAACGTCTTTGGTAGTTAACCTAGTTTTATTTACAAATACAAATACAAAACAAAAATAAAACAATAAACCATAACTTGAGATTTCGTGGATTAAAAATTACATAAAACCATACTAAGAAGTAAAACTTTCTTAGATGAAACTATAGTATACATGCAAGCTCCCAAATCCACAAGAGACTTATACAGATAACAAACGAATAAAAAAGAGCAGTTGATGAAACAGGATCAGTATAAGGTGTCAAAAGATGTGAAAGTAGTTGTGAAATATTCTTATTAAATTTATCATTTGAGTATATTTAATTCGAAATGAAACTTAATCAATAAATAAAAAATGATAATATTGTTGCTTTTTTATAATAGGAAATTCTACTAAGCGTATAATATACAACTCGATATATAAACAGTTATAGCTATAGCTTTAAGCATATTATATTATATTAAAATTATATATTTTTTTATATATACATTTAATACTTTTTACCGAAGAGGATCTTAAGAGTATTTCTTTTTAAATAAAGATGAATTTTGTATTTTTCATAGGTTTTTTTTCAATTATTATTTTAGTCTTATTAGTCTTTTATTTTAGTTTCTAAATATGTCTATGCCAGTAATTGAATGAAAATAAGAATAACAGATATGTCTCAATTTAATTATAGCAATCAGATTCCAATATATTATAATTGTTATTTTTATTGTATTCTGTTATCTTCTTTTTTCGTTGTTTAAAGCTGTAACACAAAATAAAACATCAAATTAGATAATTTGATCTTTATTAGCTCATTTTGATATTCGTTAAAAGCAGAAAGCATTATATAATAGAAAATATAAATGATTGCATAGGTTTCTGTAATTTTAGTTATATCTTTACGTTCATTTAGAGTTGCAATGATTACAGCTATAGCTATATTATATATTTAAAACATTAACGATTCATTATTATGCGTAATTAATACCCACAAAAATATAGCTGCAGCAAGAATAGTGTTTGATCATAATCAGACAATATTTTTAATGGGAAAATATGTTTACACATAAATAGTTACAAGATTCTTATGAAAAAATAATTCCGAATTATTTTGAACGTAATATAGAATTAGTGTAACCGAGATATACTTTTTAAATTTCGAGCATCATTTATATATTTTAAAATAAACTTATATATTTCATTTTTTCTGTTTGCATCATATACTATTCACCATTTAAATTGCATTTAAGCATGAATAAATTGAACCAATGAATGTTTGTTACACTTATGAATATTCTATTGGATTTTCTTTCTTTAAACACTTAACATATAATCTCTTCGGTTGTTTAAAGTTTAATTTTTTTTCTGGTCAATTAGCTTTCTAGAAGATAATTAGTTTGAAATTCTGATCCGCTATATAGTTGAATGTTTGTGCCTAAAATTTTTTATTGCTGTACTAATCATACACACATTTTTCATCCCCATCCATAATTGTAAATATAAGTACATGATCGAACCAATATATCGATTGTTAGAATTAAAACTCACAAATCGCCATGATTGATATAAAATGAATTTAAAGCAAAGAATTACTTTTTTTTACTTTTGGCAGGTCATTTCAGCCCAGTAATCACTCAATATCAGATAACAATGAAAAAAGCATAAAATTAACGGCGATCGATTAGGATATGATATTCAAATTATAATCTATAATTTATGGTTTATGGTTTTATTTTATATAGTCTTCATTGTATTTGTATTTCTTTATTACCAAACAGGTCATTACTTCCGCCCATCTACATGCGATACAGCAAACATGGTTTATGAAACATAAGGAAAAAAGCTTATGGATCAATTATACAGTAAATGTGACAATGATTAAATATCCAGTTTTTAAAACTCAAGATCAATCAATCAAAAAGATAGTTGGTATGTTATGAACGTTTCTCCTAAGAAACGCCCACTAACGTGTTCTGATTATAATCAATATCCTCGTTGCTGAATTTGTGTGAATCTAATGGCCCATATTATAATATCGTATGATTCGAGCTTTTTAATAAATAAAATTCAACTTTCTTAATAGCAAGACCAAGATAAATTCCAATTTTAAAGCAATATTATTTAAACTTACAAAAATTTTCATCAATTTACGTTTCATTTATCCTTTACAAAATATATTTTTTTACCTAAAGAAATAAATTTTCGCTATCTATATGTAAGATTTAATAAAATTATATATGAATTGGCATAGAAATTTGCATAAAAATGTTTTTAAAATACCATATAACGTATCTAAATATATATAGAAATACATGCAATAATTGAAAACTTTATTATTAAGTAGTGCGAAAAAAAACAAACAAAATGTGGTGTAAAAAAGAAAAAACTTTATGTGCAGTAAAAAGGTATATTTGATTCTAAATATACTATATAATAATATTTTGCAACCGATTTTCTAAAATTAAATATAAATATTTTAATCACCATTTATTTTCAGCTATTACTTGTATGCCTAAAGAATATGCAACAATAATTAATAGAGCTCTAATGGTTTTATAATTTTAAATTTTTATAACATTCTATCTATTTATTTATTTTTATCTTTCTATTCCGAAAAACTTATTTTTATTATTTTTAATATCTGCTGTCTTATTTCTACAAATTTCAATGGCTGTATCATACAAATCCTTGTCAAACAATTAGAGTTGATTATGGTATTCTATTCATATACCTAAAAAATATAATTTTTGTCCATTCTTTTTTTAGTCGTTATCGGAGTGATAAATGGGATTCACATGCCTATTGTAAAAAAATTTATGATCAAGTGGTTTAAATCCTCTTACTATATTAGATAATACCTGCATTTGATTTTATTTATTAAGATATGATTGTCTTTGTTGTCAGATATTTTTTATCGTCGCAGGATTTATAATAATAATAAAAAAGCATTATTACGGCACCAAATTCCTTGAAAACCTTTTCCATGTATTATATAGTTCACATTTGTTATTTTAAGTATTTTATTTCGGTTTGTTAATAAAAAAACCCCCCTTGAGAATTTTTCTTTGGAGTTTTATCCAATAACTCACTTTAAACATAATTTCTTTGTCAGACAACTTTCTAAATTATAATGTCTTCATTAATCTAAAATTTGTGATCGTACGAAATGTTCTTTTATTTTTTTATTGCTTATATAACGATAGATGTCTCTTCTTTAACACTTATATGAATTTTCCTGCAATTCACTTATCGCATATTCTTAATTATTGATTGCTTTATACCATAAAATACACAAATATTTTACTGGTTTCTAATGCCGTGAACAAATAGTGGCTTGTTTTGTTGCTTATAGTTTCCTTTCTGTGGTGTTTCAAAGTATGAATAGATTTTATTTTTTATTATTAGTAATGAGTGATAAACAGTTTCTGCTATATATTGAATAATTTTGAACAGGAGAATCAGTTTTTATGAGCAAGTGATGATCTTTTAATATGTTAATCAAATTTTAAATGTGAATAAAGATTTTTATTAGTTAATATGCTGCTAAAGGTGTCAATTAATATCTAAAAAGAGTTTTTTTTGTCATTCTTTGTTGGTCCATATCTTGATTTTATAGCCTGTCTCTAATTAAAATTTCTATAATTATCTAATGCCGTGAATGAATTTAAAAGTAGCATCCCTACCATTCAATCTTTCTGATAATTATATTTCTAAGCTCTCTATTTATTGTTGACTCCTAGATTAATTTGTAAATATTGATTTTTCATTATATAAAATGAGGAATAACAGCTGTTGCAAAAATATTTTATTTCATGCATGATAATTATCTTATATTTTTAAAAAGTGTAAAGCAAATAGTTGTTTTCATACAATCACACTTATTATAGAAAAAAATTTACATGAAATTATAATTTTCGGCGTTCAATCTTATCTTTGCAGCTTGCATTACATTTGCAGATTTTGGGTGGCCATACTTATGCTAAATTTACCTAATCGCGTAATATGTTCGTGTAAACACGTATCTTGATCATAAAACACGACTATAAATGTTTTGATTAAGTAATTATTATCATCATATATTAAAAGGCCTTTGGTCGGTTAAGAGGGTATACATATTTCTGTTCGATTTTTTCGAAAAATCTCTACTTACTTGATATATTCATAAATTTCCTTCTTTAAAATAACCTTTTTCATTCATGCTTTATAGAATACAAGAGATTCGTTGAAATTTTTCACATTTAAATTTTTTTTATTTACAATTGAATTGAAAAAATTGCAAAGTTAAGGCATCATCATGAAATGTAAGATTTGTTCATATTTGGTTGATTTCTACATGTTTTTGATTTAAAAATTGGATTTACTTTATATGAGGCCTCAAGTTTTTAATTTGGGATATTTATATACATTTATATTATTTTCCCCTTGGTGAATGTAAAAAAAGCCGTGCTTTCACAGAATTATTATTAATTTAACAAATTTATAATAAATCACTTATATTACATCTTGCTAGCTTTTTGTTCATAGGTGATGTATATTTATATTGTTATGATTTTAGATGGTTCCACTCTACTAAACCACTTGTGATATTTTCGTGTGTATATGTAATACTATTGAAGAAAAAAAATTTCATAAATTTAAAGTAAAATCTTTAGTGATTAAAGTTTTATGGGAACATTAGCGAGGTCTTTTTGATTTTGTTAATTAGATTCAAAAAATAAAATAAGTATATAATTAGATATCTTCCATTTTATTTTTTTTACCTAATTCCTTTTTATAGGTATAAGCATTCCTTTTTTAAACACATTTAACTTTATAAACTCAAATAGACAATTTTTTTGCATTTAAACAGTTTTTCTGATGACATTCTACTTGATTGCAATTTTCACAGATCTGAAAGTGCATCAAAAATGCAGAATAAACACTTATATGATTATTCATCCGTTATTTCGTATTTTCTAGTATAGAACTGATATTTTTGTCCTGTTTTTTTTAACTCTCTTTAGTCGATTTAAAGTCTCAAGCTTGCATCTGGTAGCCGAATAAGCTCGATTCACGATCCTCATGTACGATGTTTTTTTTTATATTTATTCATGTATTTTTTATTTCATGCATATAATCTATTGGAATTTCGCCATTTTTCTTAAAGGGTATTTCTACCTTTATTTATGGTATGGCTAGCTACACTTCATTTAGATAACACATCTTTATCTATTTAGAATATAAAAAATATTTTGTGTATATTGTTTTCTCTCTATCTAATTTGTTTGTTTTTGTAATTCTTTATGTATGTGTATTATATGCTTTTATATTAGATTGGAAATTTGTAACAGTAATCTCAATTAGGTGTTAAATTAGCACATACCCAATATTTTTGATTCTGGCTTATAGGTGGTTACGTATGAATCAATGAGGAATTTAAAGTTTTCTGTGAATATTTCGAGTTTATTTACTCGTACGATAACCTCTATAAAATACCCTTTTTATGTTTATATAAAATATTCTTTCTTTTGAATTTAATTGCATTTTTATCAGTGATTTTCTGACGTCTGAACCGGTAAATATCAAAACAAAAATTTTTTTGTTGTTGAAATTGAATCTGTTTAAAAAAAAATTAATGTGTGATTTTCTATAAACAGAGCAGATATGAATCTTTTGATTTGCAAAAAAATATTGACCAATGTTATGATTCTACAGTGCTATTAGTGGGTAGCTTTAAATATTTTTGTGTGCTTTTATACTCTTTCCTTAAAGATGTTAAATGTCGAACTCTTAAGCGGCATGATTTTATACATCGGGTAGTATGCATAATTTAAAGTGTATTATTTTGCATATTATATTGAAAATATTATTGTTTAGTTATGGGCTTTTGAATACAAACACCTGTTGCAGAAGTATCTGTAAATTTTTTTCTAAAAATAGCATTGTAAAAAATTTCAGCGATGTTCCCAATATCCTGCTAGTTAATATTTAATGTGCTATTTTCAATAAAAATTTCGCGTAGCTCAGATGGGATCCGTTTTATTACCAAATTATCTATAATTTACATAAATTTTGTTTTTTATCTAGAAATCGATTGGATTCTATAAACATTATGCTAATTTTTCTTTTTTTATCTTTTCTCGTATCATAAATTAATCAATCGTACGATAGATCATTTTTTGATGTCAAATCGTTGACTGTATTTATCTCTGGTGGCTTAGAGCAGTATAGTGCAAGTTTCTGAATTATTGCTATCTAGGCTTGTGCAGGGCTTCTTAGTTTGGCAAGGAAATTTATGCTATTTTTGTATATTTAGACCAGCGGTCTATCCCAATAATTCAAAATCTAGTATTTAAAGTATTCAATCTGTGTTTTCTGTCCTGTAAAACTCGCAAAAAACTCCTGCTGCTGTCACTATGACACATCCGATGTTTTTTGATATAAAAATTTCCTTTATTAACTTAATATATGTAATTAATACGTTATAATAAAAATCAATTAATATTGTCACGAAATTTAAAAAAGGTCCTTAATATAACTATTCATATTGAAGAAAGAACCTATTGATAGGATTAGTTTATAGAATAGGCGTATAAACATATACATAAGGGATTTTAAAAGCATTAAATTTAATTAATATACGGTTTTTTATTATTTTTTTAAACATGTTCAATATAAATCCACCATAATATATATTTTTATGTATACATAAGATGAACCCTTAAAACTATAACTTTGAATGATTTTAATAAATTAGATATAAGATATTTGATGGCTTTTTTTATAAGATAGTTAATTATTATGTTAAGTGACCAAAATTATACCATTTTTATATTGCCATAAAATACTATAAATTTATATAAAATCAATACACTCTACAGAGGATTTGATATTATTTGCTTTTAGATATATTTTTAGCATTGATTTCCATTTTATCATGCTAATAGTACACACAGTAAACCTTTAAAAATAATATATATAGAAAAGCACTAATTATTAAAATAGGAAAAATTTACAAATGCAGATGCAAACTTATGTATTGTGTAACAAAATCTTGCTTTTTTGCCACTTATTTTTAAGCTTCTCTTTAGAATAATCATTTTATCAATATAAAATTCAGAAATTTCGAGAAATCTTTTTTTTAATTTTATTAGCTTTTGTCTATTATGTATTTATCATTAGGTAAAGATAGAATACTGGTCAGAATAAATTATATGATTAAATTTGAAAATAATTGCTTTAAAAACCATCAAAACTGAAAATTTTCACATAAAAAGATAAAAGATAAATAAAAATAAAATTTTTAATACTACAAGTTTACGATCAAATATCTAAAAATACTTTGTTATTGTATCAATGGCATGTTATCTGTTATAAATGATATACTGTATTACTAACTAGCTAGAAAAAGATATTTATTACATCGTTGCTTAATTTTTTAATTCCAAAAAAAGCTTATATACCTATAAAAGTTATTACTATTCATATTCTTTGTTTTTATACATTTTATTTTAAATATCGTACACAGAGTATCAGAAAACTCAATATTTTTCGAATAATGTTATTAATTTTTTGAATAAATTTTAAAATGTAAAAACTACTGTCTTTACATGTTAATTCTATTCTTATACTCTTTTATTTTAGTTTTGTTTATATAAATATAAAAACAAATTAAAAAGGGATTTTAAATAATGTTATAATATATCAAACATAAAAAAATGAATTTACCATAATACAGTTTTTATATCTTTTTTTTCTGTCCTTTAAAGAAACAGCTTAATAAAGGTATAATGTAGTATTTTTTTAACAAGGCTTTATTATAAAAACACAAAAGAATTATATTTATTATTATTTAAATCAAATATTGTTGTTTTTTTATTTTAAAAGTGAAATGAAGAGGATTATAGGCATAATAAAAAAATAATCAATATTTTCTTTCTTTTAATAAAACACTGGGAACAAAATATTGATATTAAGTATACAATAAACAAGTTTATTATGTATTAAAATTCTTTTATCGACTATCTGCAGCGTTCAGAATAATAAACACAGTTTTGAATGAATTGTCTATAGTCATTTAAACAAAATTGGCTATAATTCATTTTCGAAAGATACAAAAAAATATTTTTCTAGCATTATATTAGTCTAGATATATCTTCTCCGAATTTTATTTACTAATACAACAATATTTAGTTCAGAATTCTTTAAATATGTAATTAATACAAATTTTGCATAATATTTAGCAGTTGAAATACCAACTTGATTTAATTTACAGTTTTTATGGTGAAATATAAACATAGACACTACCAAAATATTAAATTTATAGTTTCATGGCAAATTATAGACTATAGAAGTAAATTAAGTCATTTTGAATGTAATAAAAACAACCGCTTAGTAGAAGCCTATCAAACCATTTTTTTAATAAAAAAAAACGAATGTTCACTTTTTCTTTATGTTCGACAATGGGGCGCTTGAAAAGGCAAAATATGAACGGATAAAAACAATAAATATAGATGACACAAGAATTGAAAGGAAGATTTATGAATAGCACAATTTAAATCCCGCTTCGAAAATCAAGGTATAGTTGGCATCCAGTGGGTAATTTTTTGCATTACTTGAACATAAAAATCATTGTCTTATATATATTTTTCTCGGTTTATTTCATATTTTCGAATTTCATTTGTTTGTCTATTTTTAAAAATGTAATTTAGATGTCGTTAGAGGGGATATAAAATACATACAAAAATATATGAGTACTTCGACTGGTTTAAAAAAACCTTCATTGCCATGTTTATTTTCTAAATACAAATATAACCTGAGATTCTATTTTGTTTTTATGGCGATATAAAGATTTTAAATTTTTATAGTCTTAATTTTTCATGTTATTTGGTTATTATTAGCCTTATATATTATTGATGTTTTGATAATAAAATTTAATTACATAATATCTAATGCAAACTTCTTAATATTCTTTTTAATGAGAAATTATACCAAATACCTTTAAATTTTTCAACTTAAAGTTTTAGATATCAAACACATTTTCACAAATCTATAATTTGGATATATTTTTAAATTTTAACTTATTTTTGTATAAGTAAATATAGTGATATACAGTAGAAACAAGAAATTATGGTATAATTCTACAATTAAAATTCTTTTTATGCGTTTATTTTCTTTATGTTTATTTTATGTATACAGCTTAACCGTTATTATGTAATTTTAATGTAAAAGTGTTATTTAATGGCAGCAAAATCTAAAAAACTTTATACATTAGATCGCTTTAAATATCAAAAATTAAAACAAGTATATAAGTCTATAATTATCTCAAATATATGCATTTATAGATTAAATTGATCAATCGATTTTTTAATAGATGATGTTATATTGGTAGCGTTTTTTTTAATCGAAAACATAAAGATAGACGCAACGAAACCCTCATGAAAGAAGGCAAACTATAGATTAATGTTCGGATTAAAGAAATACGAGAACTATTAAACAATGTTTTTTATTATAAGATCACTAAATTTTTGCTTTCATAATTCAAATAGCTAATAATTAAATCAAAAAAAAAACTCATTAAACTTATTAAATTTAACTGTAATTTGCAAAAACAAGAATCATACAAGTATCGAATAATATGTCTTTAATAACCATCTAAAATCAAAAGATTTGTGTTGGGATATAAAATTTCGATCTAGAATAGTTTTTTCTTGATATACCCTATGATATTTTGTAAAATAAGAGAGATTAGTAGCCTTAGAATTTAGCAATTATAGCAATATATTTATACCTCAAAATGTAACTAAAACATAAATAAATGCGACAGTGTGTTTAAATAGCACCATTGTCACTTTATTATTATAATACTTGGTTTGATCCAAACTAATATATCATGTCTGATTTTGCTTCTTTAGATGTATTAAAATATCGATTTACTGTCAGATTACATCTTTATGCAAAACCGTTTTAATTGATAGAAAATCCTTTTCTATTACTCAAAAAACGATCTTTTCGTTCCTTGGAATAAATCACTATATGCATCGAATACCTAGTGAAATCTATAAATAATGTAAATCATCTGGTATATACAACCTTCAGAAATTATTAAATACATTCTCAAGTGATCTATTGGCCTTTTGAAATTAATATATAGTCTACAAAATTAATTGAATTATATTATTATTTTTATTGATGTAAAATATACGCTATTCAGATATAAAAGACGCAGGCTTAATTTAAAGTGAGAAACATCGAATTTTTTTTCAATCTACTAATTTCCGAAAAATATTTTTTTAAGATGTTATTCGATTAAATACAAGAATATAGAGTTTAAATGCTTATTTTATTATTATGTATGATTATAATTAAACACAAGATCCTTTATAAACAAATAACACCTGAAAATAAAAATCTGCATTTATAGTAGTACTTAATATAATTAGAAATCGAAATTATAGTCATATTTAGTTTCGTAAGATAATCATTATAAGTTTTACTATAGACTAATATAATTATAAGATTCATTTGTTATATAAAACTCGTTGTTAAATAATGTAAATAAAGGCTAGATTTTTTCATCATGTATTTAGATTGACTAGAATGGGCCTAAGTACCCTTTTTTATTGCACAAAATTTGTAATATTTTTGAATTACAAGTTCTTATTTACCATGACATATAATCTTGCTTATAATATGCAGTAGATCGTACAATCCGACAATAAAAATATAAGTAATTTACCAATATTAGTCTTTAATTTCTCAATTAAGATATACGAGTCTCTTAAATGCCTTAATCCTTGTTTAATCAAGATTTAATCATATTTGTGTGAAACTATAAATTATGTAAAATCAGCAGGTAATAAAAAAAGTCTTAAACTACAATTTTGCAAGAAATATCTACTAAACAACTAATTATAATGATCATTAAAATGAAAAAAATGTTACTATAGAAATTATACTTTTTTATAAATCAGGTTTTTCTTGGTGATTATTAAATAGAGAAAAAAAATTTAAGAATTTTTAACAAAAACCTTTATTATTATAAAATTATATATAACTACTTGATACCTGTGATCATATATTTTTTAGAAAATATATTTTTAAAGGTTAATATTCTAAATATATGTAATATTACAGGCTTATTATATCTAAAAAACAAATACAGCTGATTAATAAGTTGATGTCAAACAACACAGGAACGCTGTATTTATAATACAAAACAAAGAATTTATGTTTATCTATACATATAATAGGACTTTTTTCGAAATAAATTTCAGTATGAATTTAAAAAAACTATTTTCTATAATTTATCGTGTTATGCTATTTTTATAATAACTTAAGCATATAAATAAGTAGAAAATTTACCAGTAGAAATTAAAAACATACAAATATTAAAATAACATAAGCTTGCAATTTGACTCTTTAACAGGTTTAAATAAAATTTTGCTGATAGTCTATTGTATTTAATAGCATATAATTCATGTATGAGATATTGAGTGTGTTATTGCCTATTTTTATCTTTTTTTTGTATTTTCTAATTATTAGTCAGTTAAAAATAAAAAATTGGTTTTAATGCATAATTTTACGTCTAAACTTTATAAGAAATAATTATATATATATATATATATTCAATATACTTTTTAAACAGTTTTATATAAAAAAAATTTAATAATTTTAGGAAAATTTTCGATGCACTTTGTCTCTTTATAACTATGTCACTAATGAACTGTATTTTTGCGTTGTTTCTTTCAAGACAACCAGTTTTTAAATAAATACACCGTTGAAAAATCAGCTTTAAATATGTTTTTAGTAATTGATTTATTGTACACTGGAATTTTGCAAATGTACATCATTAAGT
This sequence comes from Rhyacophila brunnea, assembly GCF_057557595.1. NCBI lineage: Eukaryota > Metazoa > Arthropoda > Insecta > Trichoptera > Rhyacophilidae > Rhyacophila > Rhyacophila brunnea. Next base: position 3,783,959 of record NW_028233037.1, read on the forward strand.
TTCCAAATTTTTTTTTAAATAGACCATATCTGCACGGATCTAAAATTGATTTCAACAAATAAATGTAAGCGAATCTCGTTTTTTTTATCGTAGAAAGAATGCTATGAATGAAAACAAAATAAATTCACGCTAATTTTTTTCATAAAAGATATTAAATAACGCTTGGAAGCCGCCTAGACAAACTTTCTAAACTATATCCATTTATTTCTAATAGCTTACTTTAAATTCTGTTTATAAGCGGTAAATGAAATTGAAACATGTGAATTTTACAGGTATAAAGTTGATGATATAAATCTCTTTTAAAATAAATTAATCTGATTTGAATTTCAGCCTTGTATCTGAAAATGGTTATATACATACCTTAAAAATATACTTATATATCTGCTGGTAGTTATGTTCTATATACAATAATATTCAATTTTTTATGATATCAAAATAATTACCTTTATTTCTTAGTTAATTAAAGGACTTTTTATATTTTTCTAATTAAGATATGGATATTGATTTATATTTGAAAATCTATATAGTTATATCTAATTATGGCATAAATATTTGTTGATCATGATAACTTATTTTTTAAAATAAAGATCTCCGACTTATCGATTTTGTATCCAATTTTAATTTTAAAGACCCCATAATTTATAAAATAATAAGTGGTTGACAAGAATGTTATCAAGATCAAAATATTTACAAAAAACAATTCCTATAATTTTACTCGCCGAAGCAAGCAAAATGTTGAAATGAAGACGATAAATTTACTTATGAAAATTTACAACTTCAAAACTGGATTGTGCTTTAATTGCATATTATGATCAATGCACTTATAGCGCCTGCTCATTATCTATTGCAGTCGGATAATTTCAGGGCGAAATAAAAGAGACTGCACATTTGCTTGTGCATCTTATGATAAGTGGGGCAAGTAGACCTTACAATGAACATTCAAAGAAACTTCTATCATTAAACAGTGGCTTTAAAAATGAAGCAACTTCTTTTGATATCACTAGTTACAGTATATTTATTCATAATAATGCGTTTATTGAATCTCTTGTGATTTTTTCAAACTTTTTTAAGAATTTTGACTTTGAAAGGATTTTATTGAGAAATAAATTGAAATAATAGATTTAGAATTACATTTTCGCCTCATGAAATATTTTCACACTGCCACTGAGCTATAATTTTATTTTTTTTAAAAGATGATTAAAGGCTTTTACGTATAGTAAAAAATATACACTATCTGTTATTAATTTAAAAGAATTGATTATTCTGTTTTGTTAAACTAATTATTGTTCCAAGAAAAATGAAACTTGTAGTTTTTTGTCAAAATAGAAATGTGATATATACTATAGAAGAATTTTTTTCTGACATTCCGATGTGCAAAGGTTGCATTTCTCATGAAGATAAGAATAAACATCGGTTTTCTCATTCCAATTTTTAATCTTCTAAATGCGATGATAAAATTTCACAGAGACACAAATTAAATATCAGCAATAATTTTTATATGGATATTTTAATATAATTTCCTCAATAAATGGATTATAATTAATCCATCTATAAAATAAGTAAAATAATTGTATCAATCGAGATCCCAATGCTTCACCGTATAAGCATAAAATAAATACCATATTTTATCAATTTTTATTGTCTAACGAAGGAATAAATTCTTTGATTTGGATTTTAAAGATGAATAATCTAATCTAAGCTTAGAGACATATATATATGAAACGATACCCATTTCACTTTTTGGGATGTCAATAGAGTGTACACCTCGAGGTTGCAAACTCAAAGAAATTACAACGAGCATTATAGAAAAATAATTACTATTCATCTGAAGCGTTCATGATGAAGACAGAAAAAAAGAGTCACTGCAGACTATAAATATTTTAAAGATTATAACAATAACAAAATTGAAATTGGCAAAACTGAAAATACATATGAAGACGCATACAATGCTTCTCTTTTAATGCAAATTTATCCAGTTGAAAATATTTCTTTGCTATAAATATATCATATATGAATTCGATTTTCAAATCTTTATGTCAACGATCGATATTTTAAAGAAAAGAAAATGTTGGAACATATGTATATAGCAGCAAATCTGAAAGATGAAAGGAATTATATTGCCGTAAAACACCAATATAAAGGCTTCGAATATATGGTTTCTAATGATTGTCATTAAGATACAAAAATAACAAGATCTGCGAAAGAACTATATTTCTCGGCCCAACATGAGATGATGATGAAATTAATTTAAAAATTTCTTTATTTTAAATGACTTGTTATGTGAAAATACCCCTTCAAATAATCTGTTATATCTTTTAAGACACGCTAAGGTGTCCGAAGTAAATTACATTTTCTGTATGATTATTTAAACGGTATCGGTGATGTTAGCATTTTTTTTTACATTTACTAAAGGAAAATCATCGAGTTTGACAATGATATTATAGACAAACTAGAGCTTAAAGAAGTAAAAATCCGATAAAACTGCTATTTGCGGAGGAAAATGACATAGACAGAGATCCTTATCGGATTCGAAAGCATTTTGCAATTTTTGGCATATAAACTTAATCCTTCGATCAAATATAATATTCAAAATAAAAATATCAAAAAAAAAACAATAAAGAAATTTTATATATTGCAAAAGAAGGAAAAAATACGATAAGATGAACACTTACTTGAATTATTTACATGTAACAGCAACAAATATAGGCCGAAAATGAACGAATTCAACCAAAGTAAAATATCTGTTAGGTACAAGTATTAATAAAAAACACACACATGGCAGAAATGAACAAAAAACTGATGACGAACGAACTGAAACATAAATTATAGTGTAGAATCAAAAATTAAATGTATTACTGTATTTTTAAAAATTGGACCACAATATGTTGGCATAATTTACGTAATAGTCACTCTCATAATTGAATTTTCGGCGCCTAAATTTTTTGAAGAACAAAGAAGAAAAAAAAGATAGGTTACACTATAGATAATTCTATACTTACCTTAAAAGGGAACGTTTTTATCTGTTTTCAGGCAATATCTAATATATTATTACATGAAATTATAAAAAAAACATCATCTTGGTATGCATATAGTGTTTAAGAATTTTTCTAGATCATATTATAAAAATCGATGCTTCCATGCACGCTTAGGTAGAAATGACGAAGAAAGAAACAGAAATTGCAAATATATTGCATGAAAAAGGAAATATATCTATATTAATTTTAAAAAAATAAAGAATACAGCATGAATGTGATTATTGTGACATTTCAAAAGAAGAATTGGTAGAAATAACAACGATATTTTACTACGAAATATTTAACCATCAGTAATCCTTAAATCAAAATTTACATATCTCATCAATCAAATTGAATTTTGTCATATATTTTCCCGAGAATATATTGTGCTTGACAGAAGCACATTTTATTACAATGTAGAATCAATACAACTTTACAACACATGAATATGTGTATTTTAAAACTGGATTTTGAAATAATAATAATTGAAAGCTAGAAAGTAACGTTGAACAAAAAAATAAATCCAATATATTTTAAAAGGTATTTTTTGGCTTTCTGAAATTTTTTAAAGGCACACCAAAGAAACTTTTTGTCGAGTAGAGAGCAATCTTTAAATTATTCAAAGAATTGTAATTATAGTAAATTATTTGTTATATATGTTTTTTTCTTTCTCCATGAACGAACACCCAATATTCAACAATAAATTATTCATTGATGTGCGTTTATTTTGTGTTATCTTGATAGGATTTTTGTCTTTCATTACAACCTAAAATTATCACAAATAACACTGAATCACGAATAGATTTTATGGCAATAGTCCATTAAAGAATTCAGACGAAAAATTTTATAATCTAAATTGTTAAAAAATTACTATGGTATGTTAAACATCCAAAAACGTTGTAAAAAGTTATTTTTCAAAAAATTTATAAGCATACTAGGCAGATTCAAGCTTATTTTTTGACAATGTTACAACTACATCAAACTCAAAGGTTCTAAATAAAATACGATTTAATCAAAGTTTTCATATTAACACAATATTTCATATGGCCATTTTAGCAACTCAGAAAAGTTTATGTATTTTAAACTAGAAAAGACTAGGTGACACTTTAAGTTTTTTGTAATTATATGCTAAACTATACCCACATGATACAGACATAAACTTACTATAAAGCATAAGCTTATTAGCCGCTTTAATAAGTCGAAAATTATAACATTTCACATGAAAACGTGTCTATATTAGTTACGTGTATCCCTAATCACACGCTACTTGCTGCATATATATGTTAGATAATTTACCTAAATAAAAATTTTATTTTCAACTCTGAAGGTGTCATTGTTTAATATATAAGAAATGATAATATAAAAATAATAACCTCTTGTTCTCAAACATATTCACAGATGCGCAAGCTCTACAAAATAATACTTTTAAAACATATTTGCTTACTATATATATATCTCTTTATTCATTTTTTAATAAGCAAAATTCATTTTTCTCTATTTTTTAGTTTTTTCCAGCAAATGCACAGCTTTAATTGGTTCTAAAATCATGTTGTGATTGTACATAAATTTTAAATTTTATTTTTAAAAAAAAATAGCGTCTTTTGTGTCAGAATAGACCCTTAAATGCGCAACAATTCAACTTATATAACTATTTATTATTTTTTATATTATTTATAGTAGATATATTTGTTTTCCTCAAAGTTTTATAAACCCAATAATAAGCTTGTTTAAATTTATCACTTACGTAATTATTAGATATAATAATATGCTAAAGAATGTGTATATTATACAAATAAAACTCTATAAATAACAAGAGGACGTTCCCGCTTTATTCTTGCTTTATAATAAATGATTTCGTATTTTTATATTCATGCATATTATATTTATCGACAATATATACCTAGTTAACTGACATTATTAAACGCTAGAAATTTAAACAATCTTAAAATTAAGCTTTCAAATTAAATATAAAAATTTAAAAATCCAATCTGTCATTTGTAAGTTTAAAAAACGTATTTCTAAATTTTTTATCTCATAAGCTACAAAAATAAATATATGTAATTTAATGAAAACTACAAACAACAAATAAAATGATTATTTTCAAAAAAAAGGAGAGTAAGAATAACTAATAATGTAACCCATAGTTAACATGTGGTTCGATCGGCTTGCGTTAGTGTAAATATGATCAATATGCATAATAGAAGGTAATTTTTTTTTAATATACTGACTTTTTTGGTATAATTATATTCAAACATATGGAGCATGTTTTATTGAATACTAAACACCAATTACATATTATAGTCTTTTTAGCCCATAGTTTATCTTTATTACGTTGAAAAAATAGCCGAGTTTTAGATTTATATTTTCACTGTTTTCATTCAGTTTTAATGGTGTAATCGCATCGGATTTGCATTTTTAAGGGCATACACATCATTTAAGATTGGAAATGTTACACATGTATTTTTTAATTACTAAAATACCAATTTTTCGAAAAGTAATATAGAAAATATTTTACGCCATCGTGATTTTTTAAACGATATAAATGAGAAACTCGGTTTTGTAGATATTTAGCAAAAAACTCATATTTTTTCTGAAAATATTTTATCATCCAAAAAAAATAAATTTTGAACACAAGAATATATTTATATGAAGTATCTATGCTAAGATATTGCAATTAATTAACATAAATACATAATCAAAAAAATCACAATAAATGTTATTTTTATTGTATTAATACTGTTTTTATAAATATAAGGCTCAAATACATATACTTAAAACGATATATTAAAAATATTAAATCTACATACTTATATATGTCTCTTCTAAATAGTAGTTGAATATATATGTGAATGCTTCAATTTAAATAAATTTATTTCATTACACGTATTTCGCGCAAAGTTGACAATTTAGAACACATAAAAAAATGTTTTTACATAGATATTGTATTAATTTGACAATTTTGTGGCTGAATATGTCTAAAATTTCTTATAGGTTATGTAATATATGATAAGAATTGTAAAAAACCATTTTTAAAATCCATTCGGTTTTCATAAACATTCGATGAAAATTTTAGCAAACTCTTTATAAATATATGTCTTTGATATGAAAATATATTTTATTTATTATGTGATATAAAAGTTGTAAAAATCTTTAGATTGCACTTTAGATAATTATTATAATACTTTATTGCACCTAATGATCTATGCTATATTTACAAATGAATTTCTTCTTTTAACGAATGCTGTTCTAGTTTATTTCTTATATTAAATTTTTGTAAATTCTTTTAGAGCTAACGATTCCGATTTTTTTATATATGACTAGTTGTATTTAGTAGGCAAACCTTCATTATATATTGATTAGTGACATTCTCGTGTTTGTATTATAAATATGTGGTTTTTTTTCTTACTTTTATATCATGCATATTTTTACTGCATTTTCTATACATTTATGAAGTTTGGATTATCATAGTTGACTAAAAAGTATTTCTGCCAAAAATTCAACACAATATATTTTAGAATTTCAGCATATATTTTTCTATACCCAGATTCGTTTTATATATATTCTTTGAAGCGTATTTTTTATTTCATTTATCTTTAAGTTGAAATATTCTGTAAAAAAAGTCATTCGGATTTAAAATTTCTAGATTTCTCTTGTTTTATTAAGCCAAGTATGTTTATCATATTATTAATAGGCGATAAAAAGCTATTTATGCCTGTAATGAGAGGTATTACAACGATTTCCAAAAAAATCCATTGCACATAACGTAGAATCTAGCTTTATCCTATGACCCAATATCTCAGTTTCGTTATCTTTGATTATCAGAGCATTCAAATAGATAAGATATATATAGGGTGAACACATTTCGTATAAATAAAAAATATTTACTATAATCTAAATTATTATAAAGTATAATGATATGGCTTGTAATATGCATTTAAATTGTGAAGATTTTAGATGCATTATATTTTAATTTTATAAAGATTCCGATTATATTTTTATATTATGTCTATATTTTAACAATCTATAAATTCTTTTTTTCAATGTAAATAGCTAATTAAAATAGTCGTTCAGCAAATAGTTTAAAAAAAAGTCACTATACTGTTTATTATATACAATAAAAATATTAGACCAAATTTTAATACAAATTCAAGCTCAAAATGAATTTTCGTACATATAATTATCATATTAAAATATTTATAAAATTTCTTTTAGCTATATTAACCTTCAAGAATAATATATTTTTCAAATATCTATCAAATAATCGACAGCTTGACATTGTATAAAATTTGTAAATTTTCTAATGGTTTCTATATTTTTTACTAATCCTTTAAATTTTTTATGCCAAAACCTAGTTTTTTAAAATAACGAGATAATTTATAAACTATTTTCTATAACATATTCTTTATTAAAATATATTTCTAGACTTTAAAAAAATGGAATTTATATATCTTTGTGTAGGATTGTGTTGAATCCTTCTATACAATCCTTATGTAGTTTATATATAATTGATAGTATTCTTCATTAAATCTTGAATTTTATAATATAGGGTATGTACTAAACTGTATGTTTTATTTCGCAAAGTTTTCTGCTAGGACTATTTTCTATTGTATTTTTTTTGATTTATTATGTATTGACATATTAGACTACTGTATAGTAAGATACTAACCCTAAGAAATCATTTCTTAATGATTTATTGTGCACTTTTTATATTTTGATTTTATTACATGCCACATTCACCTCTAGTATAAGTCAATAATTACGATTAAATTACGTTCATTTATTGCCAATCTATCTATAAAATTAATAAAGAAATAAATGATATATGACAAGAAGTATAATGTAGTTATGAAGCAGAAAATTACAATCTCGTTGCAAAAGATGTAAATTTTTTAAATATCATATAATTTTGCATTTTATTTCAATAAGAAATTATACGAAATTTCCAGAAAAAATTGTGATGAGCCCGCCATATTATAGTATTAGAACATAAAAAGCCTTTTTAACAATTATTATGTAATTACCAATTTAAAGTAACAAATAATCTAAGTTCAAGTCAACAGAAAAAATATTAGGCTTCTTTATTTAGCAGTATAAAATGTAAAATTTAGAAATAGCTTGTTAAATTCTTTTCAGGAAGATTTTTTTATATATAATATTTTATGATCCAGAAAAAGGCACTTTTCCAGCAGTGAAAAATGATTTGTTGTTACATACAGAGCAAATTTTTATTATTAAACTATATAAAAAAACAGATGATATTACTAGGATTTATAGTGTAAATATCTGATGATTCAAAATAGAATTAGCTGACTTTTTTATATTACTTCGAATAGAAGTATCTAAATAATGAAAAACAAGGCTATAATTCTTCATCATGTGCTACAAATATAGAAAATAGAGAATATCAGCATAAGATTTTTTTTTGTTGGGAGCCTTCTTTGTACAAAATATTTAGATAGATCTTCGTTGTTTAAAAAGTCATATAATGATTTTATAACCATGATTGTTATGATAATCAAAAAACGAAATACATACTACTTACTAGAGTTTTAAATTAGCATAAAAATATTGTATTTTAATAAATTTATCCAAGTATTATTATTCATAAAGTAAAACAACATAAAAGAAAATGTATTTTTCTAACTAAATATTTGACGCTTTAATGTTCCATGCATTTTATCGGTGATTCACTCTTAAGCAGATTCGAATTTTAAACAGATAGTATGTAAAATAACGCATTTACCATGAATTTCGTGCTAAGATACCTAGTAAATATGCAATTTTTGTTTTTTTTAATGATAGATAGGCAAGAAATTTCATTTCAATGCTATTTAATGATGATATAATGGCTCGATATATTAACCTAATGTATTGGACCGCAAAATGAAGCAATAAATATGTGATATAATCCTTTTAAATTATTTGTACACGTCAAATAGAATTACAAACTATATTTGATTTTTAATAAAACAAATATTAGACTTTAGGTATCTTCTTAGATAAATTTATTTTATTATTGAAGGATTTCGTTTTTTAATCAAAAAAATATTACCCATCTAACACGGAGGATCATAATTTATTTTTAAGATCCTTTATGTAGCCTTTATATTATTCTTGTAATTTTCTAAATTTGTTTATATGCTAAAAAATAGAAAATATGTTTTTCAGTATTATTTGAAAATATACAAAATTGACTCTGTTTTCTGATGAAACAAAAAGAAAAAAGTTGATTTATATACATTCATTCTATTACTTATCTGATTTTATGCGTTTAAAAGCAATGTTAAAAGTAAAAGCATGCTCAAAAAAATTTTGTGCAATATATAAGTATATTTGTATTATATCCACCATCTAAGTTGACTTTTAATTCTCCTTTGCCATATGTTTACACAGCCTCTAAAATTATCAACAGCTATGTATATTTTTTAAATGTACTATCGATTGATTTGTCTTCAAAATCGTAGTAAATAAGTGGATTACGAGAATTTTCTAGGTTTGGGCATTTGAACCGTCTCAATATCTGGCTAATGATTGAAAGGGGTATTTATGTTACAAAATCTTTGCATGCAAATATACGATATTAAAAGATATCTTAAGATCAAATAGCCTCTGAACTCGTCAAAATATAATATTTTATTTTAAAAGTTTATACTTCAGGTTACTCGATTTATATAGCATTTTTGTATATGATAATGTTTAGAAAATGTAAAATAATAAAATGAATTTCCTATTCACTATTGATTATTACGTTAAATTTAATAATTATTTTAATCTATACTTTAAATTATCACCCGTAATGCAAAAATTATAGACCATGATTCAAGCCCAATATTTTGTCGGATAAGCTATCTCAATGCTATTTACATAAATAATGTTCTGATTTTTTTTAATTGTTGTGATGACATAAAAAAACCTTTAATTAGATTATATATCAATTTATTTGTTTAAACAAAAAATAATAATTCGAATCGATTTATATAACTTTATTATTGTTATTGTCTAATAAAAATAAATCCAACCCATAATTCATTACAAAAACTTATTATATTTTGACAATGAAAGAATATAGCTTCTTCAGTGATTTATAGGCAGATAATATTTCTAAATGTAAATTTTATATTATAATGATGTATTACAGCAAAAATATCACACGTGAAGGTTTGACTATAATGATTACAGTGTAAATAAGTCTTGTAATTGTTTTAAATGTTTTTAATCCCAGAATATCAGCTTTGTAACATATTGACTGCGCCTCATATTATCAAATCGATCTCATGTGTTGAGACTGCATAAAAACGAACCCAATGTTTTTAATTGCTTAAAGTCTTTTTGTATGATCTTCAAATATGTAATTGCAGATTTGATGTATCGGGGGCTACAATTTTAATTTCGTAATCATTTTTGATGACTAATATTCACCAACAAAAACATTTAATTATTATCTACTTAAAACAGATAAGCCCTTACATTCGTATTGGAATTGCCGGAATCTCAATATTACAAAACTTGTAAGATTTCAATAAATGTATTCAATTTATACACAATTCGGCTTTGCATATAATATGAATTATCTTATTTATAGTCACATATTTTATTCTAATAATATAAATTATTTATCATTCTTCGTTTGGATTTTTAGTCTTTATAAGTTTCATTCTTAAATATATTACAGTTTGCATATTTATGTGAAATGATATATTACAAAAATATCATCTCTATCTATTAATAAGAAACAGTTATTAGAAGATTGATTCTAGTCTTTATGAATGTTTTTTAAAGGTTTTATTTATGAAAATCGTGCATAAATGTATTGTCTTATGTAAATAAAATAAATTTATTATTCTAAAATATATAATGATCACCTGAATGCTTACAAATAATAATACAATGAGCGTAAAAAACATATACTAAAGCAATTGCATAAGTGCAAAAATGCATATGTCATTGTTTTTAAACCTAGTTCACTTCTAGAGGTTATATAAATCGAAGAAAATATGAAAGTTCTTCGGAAAAATATTAAATTAACAACTATGATATAAATATGCAAGAACAATTTAAGACCATTAGAGTATATGCACATTTTCTTGGATTCAACTTATTTAAATATCTAATTATTGCTTTTTCTGCACTTTTCTTTTTTATATTCTTATCAAATAGATCTTTGATTTATATGCATCGTATAGAGCGTACAGCATTTATTTTATGACAGATACTAATTTTTTATCAGTGATTATTCATATTTTAATTTTTAACTTTGTCCGATGGGCAACAATTATCATAAAGATGCAGTATAAAAAAGTTACATGTAGCACAAAATGGCATTTTTCTTTTTTTTTGTTGTAAAATAGCAAAATTTTATCTTTTAAATGCCTGATTTATGGATTAAATGTATCCTGCCAAGCATATATTTTTTCTAATAATATAATTCATTTGGCATGATGGTATATGCGATATTTTAAATTATTTACGAACTATATAAATAAATTTTACGCATTAGAGTCGGATGTTATGCCTGTTTTATATTTTCTCAAATCCTAAAAAGACATAGTAAAATTATACACCACAAAAATCATATCTTAATTTTATATACGCATACAAAAAAAGTTTATGCGATTTTGGGATTTATTATTATTATTTTGTGATAGTTTTTGTAAAGACGATAATATCAATAGAAAACTAAAATATAATAAATATATAATAAAATCAATATCTTAAGATAGGTCTAAAGTTTTTACGAAATTTTTAGGCAATGATAGTTCTATAATATATTTGTAAAAAAAATGCAAAATTTTTTATATTGATTTTTTGCGCGATCCGGCAATAATATAATGCTATAAAATATTTATAGTAACATGTATTTAGAATTTATCTATAGTTCAGATTTATATAATAAGCATGAAGAAAAAAATAAATTTAGCATATATAGTGATTTTTGAGCTGTTTTGAATAATTGGATAATACCCGAGGAGGTTTTATACATTACGTATAGTTTTAACTTAAAAAAAAAGAAATAAAAGTAGAAACCATTGAAGTTATGTAGAAAAAACCATTTTTTTTCATCTACAAAATATTTTGTAAGAAACAATAAATTATTAACTAAAATATGATTGTCGGATATGGTATATTTTTTTACAATAAAAAAATTAAAAGCCGTGTAAAAATTAAATGCTAGCCATTAAAAAAAAATTTCAATAAATTTAATATCATAAATCATAAAATAGTTAAGTAATGCGTATATTATATTGGATTTTTATATGTATGCCCGAAAATGTATATTTATCATATGCATTAATTTAGATTCTACTCAATGTGAACATCATACACTTATAAAAATTACATATTGCAAAAATAAATAAGTATTTATATTTTATTATTGAATTTTCAATTTTATATGGCGAATGTAGTATAATAAAAAACATATTTTCACAACATTTAGGTCCGACGATAGATTTTCAATAAATAAGCTTTATATTTGTGTTTTATGAAACCATGATTTAGTATAAAATAAGAAAAATACTTGTTTCGTATGATTTAAATTTTTGAAAATATATTTTATTTTAATATATCATTATGATTCTTATTTTTAATGTTAGTGCTAAATATAACTCATAAATATCACAAAAAAATCACGCTAAAACAAGATCACGTCAAGCAACAAATTTTTTTTATCATAATAAATCTCTATCTTATATTATAAAGATAATAAACGTTATACCATAATCTATATGTTTAGGTCAATTTTTTTAATTATCTTTATGCTTAATTTTTGTAAAAACTTTATATTTCATGTCTAAAAATATATTATGCGTAGATGTTATGCTATTACAAGTCTTTAGTCAAAGAATGTAATATAAAACCAACAAATTGTGTAAGAATAAATTTCTTAAATCAAAAACAAAATTTTTTTAGACAATGATGGATATATAAGTAGTTGATTTTTTGCATATTAAAGATGTTATAAAGAGTTACAATTTATTTTTTCCTACTTGTTGACGCTTCATATTTAATACTAGCCACAGTTAACATTATTTATAAATATTTACAAATTTTTCTACAATTTAAAAATAGTGTATAAGGATTTTATTGAGATACAGGTTAAATATTAAAATCGGTTTTTGTACTTAAGTAAAAGCTAGATAGTATTTTCAGCGCAGTTTTTATTTCATATTTGTTCTGTGCGGTATGAAATATTTTATGCTCAATAAGAACTATTAATATATAGCCTAATGCTATTTTAATCCGATAATATCTACTGGCTGTTTTTGTAACATTCGAAACTATTATTTACCCTTAAAGTCTATAAATTGGAATCTAAGTGACCTTTTTTAATGAAAAAAAATTAGATCATATATAACGTTTTAACATGCACAAATGCTTCTAGATTTAATCTTAAGTTATAATTTAAATATATATACATTCAATTTTAACATATGAAAAATAGATGAACCTTCGAATTATATATTATAGTTCATAATTCAGAATTATCATTTTATAAGCTCACATGAACATTTTTTTTAAGCGTAGAATCAAAAATATTATACTACTTAAAAGAAATTTTAGATCTTCCGCTTATAGCTTTACTATATTAGGGTAAATATGTCCCATATAACCAGAGTATTAAATGACTGATCCTAGTAATAGAAATTGTAAAATTCTATATTATTGCGCATAAAAAGGGTTTTTTGTTAAAAATAAAAAACAATAACCAGTATTATGTAATAAAATTATATTTTAAACATTGGAATAAAAAAAATTATTCAACAAATCAGTCTTAAAAATTTAAATGTGATTTAATCTTATTATAATAGAAACTTACCAACAATTATCAATGTGAATCATTAAAATACCTGTGAACATAATTTTTTTTTTAAATTATGATAGAAGCTCAATGTAAATAATGAGTATATATTGGAATCGATTAAACTACAGTTTTGAAGAAGATAATTAGCATATAAGTATACAATATAATTAAACTTATTCCATAATTTCGATAAAAGAAATTAGTGATCCTATTTTAATAATATGTATGTTTATTAAGGAAACCCCAAGTAATTATGAATCAAGATTTAGGATTGCAAGCCAATATAAAGACAGAACAAGATAGAAAATATTATTCCACAAATAAAGAAAATAAATGCGAACTAGATATGAAGATGTAAAAAAATTAAGATTAGATGCCGTAGTACTTAAACGTAAATTGTATCGATAGAAGCAACAAAAAAAAATGAGACAAAATTAACTCGGAAAAATAAGAAATATTATTATTTGTAGAATAAAGGAATATTGCTTTTTAGATACTTAGAATACAATGATGAAGCGTAAAAATTATTCTAAAGGCCATGAATCAAGATAAAATGAGCACATTTTATGATGAATCATATAATATAAGATGGAGTCACTTGTGATTTTAAGACCAATTAAAACACATAATCCCATCTCTTACATCTTTATGACATAGATAGAACCAAAAATAATATTGCTATGAAATTTTCAGCAATATTCAACGAATGCATAGAATTTGAACATGACTAAGAACAGAAACATGAAGATTATAATAGATTTCTTATTATTTAAGATGAATATAAATTAGTAGAAAAAATACTTGAAAAATTAAGATCTTAAAACCAAAGATACTCACAAGTATTTGAAACTATATTATGAATTGCAGCTAAGTTCAATAATAAATTCATAATTGATGTAGATCCACAAACTTTGAAAATACCGAAACAAAATTTTTTGTTGTATCAATGAATAACAGTATAAAATAGAACAAATTTACATAATTGTATGTTTTTAATGCGCAAATTGGTGTTTTTATCTTCCGAAATACAAAAGAATTTATTCTTTATGTACATTTATAATTTATGTGTTTCTATTATTTTGAAATGATGTACTTTTAAACAGTAGATCGACGTGAAAAGTTATTCATATGACAGTAATGAAAAATTAGCTATCTTAAAATTATTCCAGAGGCAAAGATATTGTAAATTTGTCTCCAAAGATATATGGAATTCGATTGTTCCATGATTGTGTGTCAATGAGTACATCAAACTACATAAAAAATGTTTATTATTTCGGAAATAAAATAAATCTAACAGTTATAATTGTTTCTGAATTAAAAATGTACAAAATAACAAAAAGAACAGTCCAGATTTTTGATTATAACTATAATACAATCCAATAATTTTTTTATGCTTGTTAATTTCTAATAGTAAATTTAAAATGATATTTTGTTGTTATATAAAAAAGACCATCATAAAATTTAAATATAATATTTTTTAAATCTCGAGCATTTATGTTTATAATTCATATTTTAATTATTACCAAACAAAATTATTTTTATCTAATTTAACCTTATTATTTGATCTATATCTATAAAGCGACACAAAGATCGTTTTAATCAAATTTAAATAATTAAAAACCAAAAATAATATCAGCATATATAAAAACAGGTATCCGTCGTAATATAATTGTGGCGTATTTCAAAAAGTACACTATTTTTTATTAAGCACTATTATGGTATACTTTTGCATGTGCGAATTCTGTTTTGTAAAACTAGAAATATAGATTATAATAATTTTTATTATATTGATCACATCATTGATTTTTATATAAATAATTGGCATAAAAATCATAAATTTGTATTTTTTCATAAAAAATGTTTTTAAATGTCTTTAATAACAGGTATGATTCTTTAAGGGCTTTTATATTATTATAAAACCTTTAAGGCACCTATTTTTATAAAAATATTTACTGATAATTTTTATCTTCCGAACCAATTTAAATTTCTAAAATATTGTCTGTTGAAATTATAAATTTAATTTTTTTATATATAAAAATGCAGTATGATAACTAGAGCTTATTTTATAATTTTTCTAAAATTTATTGTTTTTTATATAAAAAAGTAATAAAAATGAGAAACTATCAGCATAAGTTAAAAATGAACTGAATCAATGATTTTTCGTATAAATTATATACGTTTTTTCTGATGAAATAAAAATTAAAGATATAAAATACATTAATAATATCTATTAATTACTGGGTACGAAAAAATTTGGTCTAGTTTATATTAATTAATCAATAAATTTTAATTAATTTATCTGAAATAAAGCGAGTAACAGCAATTTACATACAATTTATTTTCTATGAAATCTAATTAACGGCTGATTTTTGGTTTTAATTCTCATGTAATTTTTTCTAATGAAAATTTTGCACAATGTTATATTTAACATTTATTAATGGCAGAAAAAATTTTGCATAAAGCTGCAAGTCTTAATCTTTACTGAAAAATGATAATATAAAAATGCAATCTGTTAGAAAATAAAAATAGTAGCTATATTTAAATTGTGACCTTCATCGTTTTTTAACCATAAAAAATATTAAGAAGAAAAAACTATACTAATAAAAATAAATGCTGTACTATAATATAACAGAGATTAAAAAAAAATATATGATTTAGAAATAAAAACTACATTTTTTTGCATCTTTTAATTATGTTTTATTTTAAAATATTAACCCAGAATTATTTACATTTTTAGAACTATAAATCATAGTGCCACAAATAGGTATATTTTCTTTGCTGTGATAATAAAACAAAAATATTATTATGGAAATTTTAATTTATTTAGATATTAAATAGGTTTTTTTAGTGAATTTATTTGGAATTGCCCAAAAGAAAGATAAATTATAAATTTTACATACATTTTAGCTGGTTTTTTATTGATCAAAAGGTATATTTTTAGTGCTTTGAAGTAATTTTTTTAGCACAAATTTCTTTTTTTTTGAATAATTTATTAAAAAGTTCTTATTTTTAACGGAATCCTTATATATTTGATTAAAGATGTTATTATTTTATACATCGAGATTTTAATAAACCCTTAAAATAATAAATTGTATTTAACAGCATTTATTTGTGCCATGGCAGATATAATATATTTTTTATAAATAATATGGGATGGTTTAATCTAATAAATCATGGGATATAATTATATTAAGTATAGCCATATAAATTGACAGAATTAATTATTTTGTTACATTTAGCAACATAATTAAAAAAAATCTTTTTATAAAATAGAATCCATACATTTGTGAAAATGATCATAGTTGCAACCTTAATTATTTTCTGTATAAATTAAACTTTTTTATTATAAAAAAGGTATTCGTTAAAACCAGCTTGAAAAGACCATATTTTTATTCAATATTTTTTTTTTGCTTATTTTTCAAATTAAATGTTATATATCATATCCCAACAACATATATTCATGTATTTTTAAGATGTGACTTTTATTTTGAAATTAAATAATTAGAAATTCATTGGATAATTATAATCAGATTAATGTTAAAAAGTAAGTTTGAAAGAAGCGTAGAGTAAAAAAGATCATTAGATATATAATTTTTAAAAATTGAAGATTAAATTTAAAATTTATTTAAAGATTCGAGCAAATGATGAACGCGTTCTGACAAACTTTTTTGCACCGCCTTAGTTGTATAAAAAAAACTTAAATTACATTTCTATCAGCATGATGTAACACCCTATTTTCTCAATCAAAGCTTCTCATCCATTTTATCAACTCACCTGGTGAGAGGTCTTTAATCTCTGGCCAATGCCATCTTACAGCAGCAAGAAAGTATTTCACGGGGATATCCTATTTATTAACCTCGACAGGTTTATAGTTTTTTATTATTCTTTACGAAATATTTTTACACTCTTGTAGTCTATTCTTGAAGGATTGGATTTTAAAGAATACAAATATTTGCGATAAAGATTTCTAAAAAGCAAAGAGCCCTTAATTGTTATTGCAAACTAATGAAAGTAGATCATCATTTTACGTAATATATTTAAAACAGAAGGTTAAAATATTTGATGAAATACATGTAATTTTCTGATCGTAGTAAGCTTATAAACACATCCAATTACACAGAAAAAATCTAATTGAAAAGGGGTGGTCTAGAATTAAATTTATATAATGAAACTGACTTTGATTATAATAAAAAATTTGAAGGGGAGAGTTTAAATTCAAAGATCTTAAATATATCCAGAGGATAAAAGAACAAAAAAAATATATAAAATAAATTTAACTATCAAAAAAGTTCGGATGTGATATATTATTGTACAATCCACAAATAAAATAAAACTCAAATTCTGCAGCCTTATATATGGAAAAATCAAGAGGTACTAAGTTAGAAAGATGATAAAAGACAAATATTCGTTACTTTAAATATTTCAATCAGACTATAGTAACTTTCATGCCATATAAATGCATTCCAAATCCTAAGAAAAGTAATTCTTTTTATTAAAATTACTTTACAATTCATTAAAACAATCCTATAAAATATATGACAGACATTCTTTAGCAATTTTATATGATTATACTACAAAAACATTACCCATATATCTATGCTCCGAAAGAACCTAAATGATATTTAGTTGGCCACATAAGCATATTTTATTATAATTTTGTTGATAATCTTTATTTTTAAATTATTTCTAAGAATTTGGGCTCTACTAAACTTTCTTGGTGATACGAACGAAATTTCATTTGAGTATTAATATTCAACAAATAAAATGTTCACTTTCAGACCAAATTATGCGCATATGTAATTAAAGCTATAGAAAAACATCTAATATCGATCCGTTTTCATATTTAAACGAAGAGGAATAACAGAATATATTTAAACATCCCAATAATCTGATAATCGATTGATTGGAACAAACCTACCCAGTTACTCGAAGTGAATATGTATAAAAAATGTAGATGTCCCAACATAACTATATTACAAAAACTAAAAAACTAATTTATAGCCGAATTTTTTTATTCTTGTATAATGCATGTCATCATTGTTGCTGCGGAATATCACAAGAATTTAAATTTATTTAATTTTTTATAAGAACAGTTTACCTATTTTTTAAGAGAAAATAAAAGATTGAAAAAATATTCTAGATTTTTTTAATCTAAGGATGATATTGATTAAAAAAAATTTAACCATTAGAATCATCAAATATTAATATGTTTTTAATGATCTAAGACTTTAAGTGTAACAAAAATCACGGAAAAAAGATATTGAATAATTTAAATAATTATAAAAATTTAATATAGTATAATACAAAAGAAAGAAATATGGATTCGCATTTTTTTTACGTAATGTGTGCATGATATCATCATTATATCAGACTATTGCGGATATTTAAAAAGTATTTTACTTAGTATCCAAATGGGTGATTATAACCTTGAATCATATTATTACTTATTTAGAAAACATGATTTGATTGTCTTTTTTTAGCCATAAATAAGCACTGTGATGTCTACATAACCCTCATAAAATATAAAAGTACGCTGTGAGAAAAATATACAATCCGCCTAAAAAATTTATATCTTTTTATGATTTCTTATGATATAATGTCTAATAATTCTTTTTTAAACTTTTATTAACTAGTATTTTCACAAGCCTTTACACCATATTTAAAAATTGAATATATAATTCATAGAAAGGGATTTATAGAATGGTATACATATTTGTGATACGCTATCTTCCATTTTCATATAGAATTTACTTCACTAAGTATCTTTATCCTATATATTGACTCCTTTTCCGTCTATAATAAATTATTCTTATATCAATAGTATATGTAAAACTAATGTCTTGCTATAGAAATTACAAAATGCAAAACAGCCTGTTTTATGTAATATAAAAATTTTGTATCTGAACTAATTACCCTTTACTTTTCATATTCATATTTTTCTCGTCATATATTCAATAATTTTGTTTTTAAAAGCTTCATCTTCGTATTAAAACTTGTACATATGTATATTATCATGGTTATGATAGTTTAATCAATAGTTGAAACAGAAGAACAGGACTGAGGAACTATAGTAGTAATTCAAACAATTGATTTTATAAAGAACCAAGAGAGTAATAAATGAAGAAAACACTTTAGAAAATAAATTTATATATACGAACTTGCTCTTCTAGTAAATGATCAACTCTATAAATGCTCTTTTCAAGGTAAATTTTTATTCAAGATAATTACAAATCAATCCGATTACGCTTTGAGAATATATACGCCTTGGTTGACAAAAAATAATGTCTTATTATATAAAAAAAGTACATAAGCTAGACATGATATTATAGTAGACAGAAATGACGGCAACCCGCAGATCAATCGATTGCGAAATTTTAGAAAAAATATAAATTGTGAGTATTTTGAACAGATAAATTTTTTTATTTTGCAATATGATAAAATATATAATATACTCTGTAGTTGGCTATTCTAAGATTTGTATGTTTAAAAGAACAAAGAAAATAATATCTCACAAATAAATAAGTAAGTCATAGAATAACTATATATTGTTGAATAGAGAATTGCCGTCGAAAACACCCTAAATATGTAAGTAAATTCCAAGATATTACAGAGAATCCAGTTTTCTTATGATTACTCACCAAAAAAGAGAATCAGCATCTAAAAAAAATCTTTACATGTAAGAATCAAAATTAAAAAAATACTGTCATTAATCCAACGTAATGTGAGCTTAATTATAGCACAAGAATCAACAGCACAAAAAAAAACGTTATAAACAGCGTTAGATTAAACGACTTTATCAGAAAATCGTCGACCAAAAATTAGATTACGATAAGTTACAAATAGAAAAACTGCATACAAAATACGTATAAAAATAAAACACAAAGACCTAAAAATTAAAATAGGAATTTTAGCAGACAAACAATCAATATTAAAACAATGAAATATATTGCATCGCAAATTTTTATATTAGGAAAAAAATAATAAAAGCTGATGGGAAATTTGATGCAGGGTTATGGTCGAATAAGTTAAAAAAGATGTTTACTTAGTTTTCTTTCGATTCTATTGTATACAGAAATTATGTCTGTATATGTTTACTTTAAAAATAATTTATAAAAATTTATTAACTACTGGCCTAATAAAAAAAAGCAGGGGGTGAGGGGATCTAAATTTTTATAAGGAAATGACATCTTTGCACCATTAAATCTACAATAATATTGTTGAGTCAATTTGAAGAAAACACTGATATGAAATGAATGGATTTATAAAGAAAAAATAAATATAATTACATAAGAACCTAATATAATTGGTTGTATTTTATACCAATAACCTATATGAAACTTATTTATAAATAGAAACTAAAATCTTGGAGATATTTTATTATTTAGAAGCGGAAAGCGTAATCCTTTGTCTATAAATCAACTAGTACCGCACGAATTGTAAAGGATTTGTAGAAAAAGCTACTAAACACGGCAATAAAAACGGAATATTGCAAAAAACTGAATTCTAAATGTATAAACGCAGAGCAAAATGAGGTCTTTTTCATTTCTATTTTATTTTATTTTTGTCAAAACTCGATCATAATGGGTAGGAATACAGCCTTATAAGGGTGATAACGAGTATATGGAAATTTTATTATGCAAGAAAGATAAAAAATGAAACAAAGTAAAAAAGCGATTCAATGACAGTATGAGAACGTATCAACCTTATTTGCTTTGTAAATGGATCTATTTTTTAATTTAATTGACGCTAAATTCAGTTGAAAAAATAACTAATAGATGAATTATATAACAAATCATTTCTAATTATTATTGTTGTGATGCTATCACCAACTCCACATTTTATAAAAAAAAATGACTAAAAAAACCATTTCTTCTTCTATTGCATGAACTAGAAAAAAATAAAATGAAGTCTGCAACAAACAATTTACGTTGAGTTCAATGTGCGGATATATATTAGGTTAGTTGGATCTTTGTACCTCTGGGTACTTAAAGATAGTATATCAGTGGAAAAAGATATAACATTTATCATATTTTAGAGAAATTATAACGAAGATTTCATATATAGTGAAAACGAACGTTAATAAAAAACTTTATAAAAAATCAATCAGGACAGAATATACTAATAATACCATTTTATTGGCGTTTTTGGATATGAAACAAAAGACTTTGCTACAAGAGTTGTTGAAAATTTTTTTTTAAAGAGAATGGATCTATATGCTTGAGGATAGAAAAACATGAAAATAGTATTAAAAAAAAGTATGATAAAAATGAAGCTATATCTTTTGAATTTTTATGCATAAAATTGACTTTAAGCATGAAAAGACACTTGCAAACAATAAAAGATTATCACCAATTATAGCACTCATATACATTATGGAAGATTGGAAAAACAATGATCATTGTTAAACTAATATTTTATTTATAAATAACAATGACAATTAAAAAAATTATAGATTAAATTTGTAGCAAAAAAATGTTAAATGCATAGAAAAAAGATAGAAAAAGGTATTTAAAAATTTTTTAGCATCTACAACAACTCAATGATTATAATACCCAGATCTATAAGTTAGCTAAGTTCAAAAAAGAAGCAAGATTGTGTTTGTTTTAAGATGAACAAAAAAAAGAGATTAGTCAAAATGTCATGATTGTAAGGAAACATGTAAAAATCAAAAACAATTAGCAACTTAATGTAAAGGAATGCTTGGCCAAATTTTTACACGAACAAATAATTGTATTTTAAGATAATAAACTTTATGCTTTTAAAAAAACCAGTCAAAATCAAAAATAAATATCTATATTACAGTTTGAGAAGAAATCAATATGAACCAGCACCTTTAAAGTTCGATGGAGATAAAAATACGAATATAATCATCATAAAAATTATAGCTAACATTTTTTTTTGATGATTAGAAACAATCTTATGCACGTATATATATATAAGAATAACGATTTTTATACAAAATATGAATGTTATAAATGTTAAGCTATGAAAAATTGAAGGTTTAGACAACTAACTTTCTCCTATTTACTAATTTAGAGCACGAATATTATCAAACCTTTCGACTTAAGATTGTATGGTTACAGAATATCATAAGTCGTACATGAAGGAGTTTATTGGGTCAAATATAGCGGAAGCTGCTACAAAAACCATAGGATCAGGGAAAACACTAAAAAAACCTTTTTAGAGATTATCGATCAATGAATATATTAAATATGCGGATGTGAGCAGAAGAATGAGCCAAATATATTCAATAAAAAAAACAAGTTTTTAGTTGAAATACGATAAAAACATAAAATCCACTGTAACTTTAGTTTTTAATCACACATAAATCACATTAGGCTTTAAACTTTTTGTCACTCCAAACTTATACTTTGTAAATTTAAGTTCTCGAAAAAGCCGATGAAGATCGAATATATACGTAAAAAAGTCGAAAGGAATATCTCGTAATCCGTTTTATACTGTTTACTTTTAAATGCCAAAAGTTCTAAAATTACAAAAAAAAACACGCCAACTTTTTTAAAATATTAAGATTAATAATAAGCTTTGAAAAACCAAATATAAAATGCATGTATTTTGAATATTTTATATTGAGTTTATTTTTGTAAAATCCGTACAACCAGAAAACAGTAACTAACGTCTTATTAAATACTGCATCCTAACAAAATCCATACAAGGCATTTGGTTTGTGAAATTTTACAAATAGAGAATTTATGTATTTTTGACATGTCGCAATAAGATATTTCTAATATATTATTAGTAATAAGTTTTATATATATATTAACAATATCATTGACACATGAAATATTTAATAAGAAACAAACGGTAAATATTGATGTTTTTTTAATGTAGGAATTATAAACATTTTATGTAATAATTAAAAACAAAGTACACACCGTTATGTAAGCTCTAAATCTGTCTTACGTAAAAATCATAATTAAGTGACTTTTATCATATTACGGTACATAAGTACGCTTAAAAAAATATATAGAATGAATTAAAAAAGACAAGATAACATTGAATTCTTAAATTACAATATTCTATGTTTATCAATATTTTTGATACAATTAGAAATGTATCAAATGAAACTAATTTTTTTGTACATCTATTTTACCATTGCCTTAAAAAAATATCTAGCTTTTTCACAGCGAATTAAATATTTTTACGGACTTTAAATATAAATTTTTTTTACATGCCGTAATGTTATTTTTTTCGCATATTTCAGCGAATATAAGGCTCGATTGTATTGTTGCAAATCCCCGTATTAGAACATATTTGTGTATAACAAATATTTCTTTATCTTCTAGATGTCTAGAACTTAATAGATTTTTTTTTGGCTTTACTTTAAAAACAGTTAAATATTTCTACTATCATATGTATCTTGTTTTAGGGTTAAATTACAAAAACTAAATCAGGGAATTGAAAATTTCGTATAAAAAAGTGTATATTTATATCAATATTTGTTTTTGCGTAGATTTACATCTTCTTTATCTCTTTTCTGTATTTAGAATCAAATGGTAGAAAAATATGATGTATAAAAAATGAATGCAGACATATTGAAGCATATTTAATTTTGAAAAATAGTCTAAAAATATTATGTTAATAGTTACAAATCATAGATTACAGCATCATTATTTTTAAAGAATTCGATTCTAAAGCAATTTATTTATAATATTATGAACCTCTGTTATTCCAATTTCTATTTTAAAGAATCGAAATAAAGAAATTCTATCTAGCGATATGCTTATGGAAGACGCGATTAAATATGTGAAATAGAACCTTATTAAGTTTTAACACAATATGTATAGCATAGAAATTTATGCCTGCAGTAGTAACATTTGTAAATATACATTATACTTGTAGAATATTTTTTTGAAAAACTGTGTTTTTCCACTGCTAATATTTTTTTTAAATCCGCCAATCATATACCTATTTTCTAAATATAAAATATTATACATCAAAAATATTATGTATAGAAACTTATAAAAGCGTTTGTTTTTCAATAGTTCGTTCTTTATATAATAGCGTAACGCGGTTTATGTACATTATATTTATATAAAATTTTATTTCTGTGCAAATTGACACAAATAATGGTTAAAAGATTTTTTACTGCTTATGTGCTAAAAGAATAGAAAGAATCTATCTCATATAAATGAAGATAAATATTTCTGAACAAATATTATAATTTTATATCCTGCTATCTAAATCTTCTTTTTTTAGTATTTGTAACAAAGCAAATTTATCACAAATTCTATAAAATTATACATATAAACATCTTAAAGAAAAATTTGTCGAGTTCTCTCTGTTGAATAAACCTTTACATTTTTTTTATTTTAATATGGGTATTTTTATGTTTGCATTATCATCTATTTTTTTCAAATATTTTTGTTATTAGAAAATATAAGTAAGAATTTTTTGAAAAAAGTTTATGTAATAATATAAAGTGGTTTTCTGTGTTGGAAAGTGTTTTTTTAACTGGTTTTGTAATTTTATTACTATTATCAGTGGTTAATTGCCATTTTTTGTCTGTTATGACAGATTAGGGCTTTCTTTTATCAATGTGTTAAGTCTGGTTAAATAAACCAAAGCTTTTTTCTTTAACTTAATTTATCAATAAACTTAAGTTTTTTTATTTATGGATTAAATTGATATTTATTAATTATATAAAAGGAGATGATATAGTCATATGGTAATATTGCGGTTTTCTTGATATATCTTTTCGAACATTTCCCTCATGTATTTACATAAACTACACTTATTCTTTAAAATAGATATGTAAAAGTGTCCACCGTAAATCTAATATGAATATAATCTATGTGCATATATTTATTAACTTTATCTTTTTTACAGACGCTTTCATGATTTTACGGCATTAAATAGGTCTCATTGAAGCCGCAAAAAAATAACAAAAAATTATCCTTTTAGCGACATTGAATATGTTCAAGAGTACCTTTTTAATGTGATTATGTCAGTGTTATGGATACTTATGTTATCTATATATCAGATATTTAAAAAAAAATATTTATGATTTTATAAAGTTATTATTAGATGTTTTTATTAAAGAAGTAATTATTCATCTAAAAATTTGAGAATCGTTTTATATTCTTCTTTGTACTTTTGCAAGCATACGTCAATATAACTGTTTGCAATCAATAGTCAGAATTAAACTATTTTTTCTTGTTGCACATTTACATAAGTTTTAAAAAATATCAATAATAAACGGGCTAAAATTAGTTCTTTTATAGTAAGAAAATGAAATTTTTGTATTATACATTCATGGATGTAATTATGCAAAGAAAAAAATATATTTATTAAGGCGTAAAAAATACCTAGCAATAAAACACATTTTTTAGCAAATAAATTACATATATTGTTATAATTACAATTTCATTAAAAAAAAAATATAGAAAATTACTATTTTATTGTCATATTGAATTCAGAAAATATTCACTGTCATCTTTTCGAAAAAAATTCCGATGTGAACTTTTAAAAGACTAAATAAACAAAGAAGTAAAAACTATATTTAATTTGTTTTTTTATAGTAAATTATTTACCTCTTCTTCTATCTTTTCTTATAAATTGGGTTATTTTTCTTTTTTATTTTAAATGAAATGAACATTTGCATAATTTGTATTTATTTAAAAAAAATTGCATTTTACGTTTTTAATTATAATTAAATCCTTATATTTTTAACCGGATAACGGAAAAATTCTCTATGGGTAAGATGCACAGAAACTTTATAGCTTTTTTAATTTATTGCACATGACACAACGTTCTCAAATTTACACCTGAATAAATATGTTAAATTTGTTTGCATTGAAAACATACATAAAGCAAAATAAAGAGTAAAAGTGGATTTTTATCATGAATTTTATTTGATTTTATTTAAAAAGACATGGATTTGTATTGGTAAATCTATTAAGTATATGAACAAATAGCGTATACTGATTACCATATATGTTTCTAAGAAGTTTTTCACATGTAATTAGTATATAAAATGAAACCAAATAGGAAAACTGGTTATATAAAAACAAAAAAAATATATATAAATTCATCCGAACCATCAAATTTCGGAATGAATTTTATGCACATTGGGATCTTATATCAAACAGAAAAAACCTTTTATTGTGTAGATTATCCATGAAACAAAAGAACAATAAAAATTAACTCGTGAAAATCAAAAAAAATCGATTTAAATTAAATTTTATATCTACAAGCAATTATTTACCTGTGTGAGCCCAAATAATATTATGTAAACCTCGCCTTTTGCCTTATAAAATATCGTCAACGCAAAATAGAAAATTTCAACGGAAGAAATAGTTTTTGAAGTTATATGATTATTTGCGCCGTAACAATATAAAATATTCAATAAAAAAACGCTTATATTATATGATTGTTGCACTGTAGTTCTATTATTTATAGAAGTTATTAAAACACGTTTTATATAGATACTTTATATAAGATTTCAATTTTACAAAATAAATTTGATGTGTTTTTAAGGGTATCTCAAGAGTTGAATATATAACCTGAAAATTTTATTATAGCGTATTGTATTTTTTGATATTATTAAAAAATAGTATTAAGATTCTTTTTTTTTCACAATAATAATTTTCGATTGAAGCGAATCTACAGCGTGTAATAAATTTTAAAAAAATTTATATGTTAAATAAAATGTATAAAGGAGATCAAATTATTATATACAGTGGTAAAAGTTATTTATATATATTAAACGTAAATTCGCACTATACATATTTTAATTTAAGACTTCAACTAATTATGACAAGTAAAAAGCGACACCGACAAAATATGCATCGCTTTACATTTTTAAAATAATTATTTAATAGACCTAAAAAATACAAGAATATTTTTAATATATCCAAACAATCTTAAATTCTTTTTTCATATGCTGTTTCATTTAAAAAAAACAAAATACACAAAAGCTATTAAATTTTACGTGCAATTAAAGAAAAAACCACAAAAGTGTCTCTAATTTTGTCAATCGCTGAAATTGTTCAATGGAAATACTATTTTAGATATAGAAAGAAATAAACTTATTTTTTCCTTTCAAAAAGAGACAAACCAAGGTTATCTGATTATTTTATTAGAATAAGCGATAAAAATATGGTTAAAATTGTTTACTATTTTTTACAATAAAATAACTAAAAATACTAATTTTATTTATAAAATCGCAAAACATAGACAGCAACGAATTCAGATAGAAACTGTGCCATAATACAGCTCACGTTTATTAAATTTAGAGAAAGCGAAAAATGATTTAGACATTGAATGCATGTATTTTTTGTTATATATAAATATATAAATGATAATGTAACAAAATCAAAATTATATTAGGGAAAAATTTTTTAATATAGAAAAATGAGTATATTCCTGGTTATATAAATGTTTTCGATTATTAGTTTTATAGTAAAATATCCCCATAAATAGATAATATTTAATGCATAAATTTTTTAATATCTACTATAATAGTTGAGCATAATAAAAACCAGAAACATTTCCAAAATTTGTTCTATAAATTGAAAAATTTATTCATCTGGCTTTAGAATTGCTTATAAAAAAACGTTGCTACGATACAGTATTTAAAAATTTATTATCAAATACAGGCTTTTAAAGCAAATAATCATTGTTTTTTTACAAAAAAATATATATGAAATGTATAAGTTAAAGGATTCCAATTTGTACAAGAACAGTTGTAATTCGTTAAATGAATCCTCAATTACACCCAAAAGAGTTTTCACCGTAAATTTAATTTTCATGACTTTAAAGATTATAGCTAATTCTAGATTGGGAACGTATAACCAATTAATAAAAGCAATTATATACTTTTATAAATGATAAAATACACAAAAAAATATTTTTCAGCTGCTTATAAGTAAAAATATAAATTATCTTTAAATTAGTTAGTAATTAACACTACAGCCATAAATTTATATAATATTTTCATCTAATTTTGCTCCGTAAAATGTAAATCAAAATAAATAAAATTTATGAATTAATTCAATTTCTTTGTAAAAAATCCGAATTTCATGTTTAATTTAATATAATGTTATAATTTGTGTACTTTGAATACGTTTTATTATGAAAATATAATAATAAGATGTATTAAATCGACTTAGGGGCTTGTATTTTCTTTAGCCATGAAAAAGCATATAGTTAAATGATTATATTGCTTTTTATGGGCTTTCTATCAACAAATTTCATTACTATTGTAAAATAATATTTTTCAATCTACCTATTCTTTCAGTATACAGTAACCTAATCTTATTTTAGATGATATTGTTTGTACTTCGGCTACAGCTTTAATTATTTATGTTGATAATATGAATTTGTATCGTTTAATTTTTGATTATTTAAAATATCACGATTAATCTTGTTAATTCTTTATGTTTTTTGTACTTCTTTAAATCTTATTCTTCATGCTATAAGCACAAATTATATAGTTTAATAGCATTTAATTTGAATAATATATGTAAAATGTTGTAATTTTATTTAATATGCGTAACTTGCACCCATGATAAATTTCAGCAACGAAATGATTATTGTTAATCCTTAACAAACAATAATTTTTTTTACCAATATATTGTCATATTTTCGTAATAATAACCGTAGAAGAATTGATCAGCGAATTAGCTTTCGAAAAATAAAATATATTTGATTTGCTGATGCTATTGCAATTTGTATTTTTATATAGATATCTCTTTTTCTATAGTTTGTAAAAAGAAAATTTTACTATAGTTGATAAATGATACTTTATCAAATATCCTAATTAAAATACACATAAGCATGATGAATTTTTGAAATATATTCACTTTTTATCTAATAAATTATTATCTGGGATGTGTATGCATTGAAATGCCTAATATTATAGATATGATTTACTTTTTAATTCCCTTTTGGTCTCATGTGCTATAAATAGTAACACATATTCGATATCTTAAGAAACTGATCGGTTTCTAAGCTTTTTTCTACATCTTATATAGAGAATTTTCAAGGAATTCCTAGTGATTTAGGAATCAAAATAATATACAATAATCTACGGCATAATCTTAGTATTTTAACTGACAGCACATTACAGGTTATAAAAATATTAAATTTTTTCTTTTAATTCGCCCTATTTGCATATATATCTTATATCAATTTTTTGATATTCCAAAAGTTTAATTTTGATCAATATATATTTTGGCTAGAAATTGCTCTATGTCACATAATTTTTTTATAAACATAAAATATTTATTTCTAAATTCATGCTAAAAATTATAATTTACGGGTCTTCACGAAATCCTTTCAATTTAGTATTTTCAATTCTATAGATAAAAACGGTAAAATCTTGTTCTTTTGTTTTATATTTAATAAAATGATTTTCATGAAATAATATCATTAATATTGATTTTTTTATTAAAATATATTTTATAGATAAAATCTATATAAATATTCACCCAATTTGCTTCCTTTTATTCTGAAATATGTGTAGTACCTGTAAATTAAGAAGCAAAAATTGAATCTAAATATTATTTAACGTGATTAAAGCAAATCACACCGCATTTTATTATAAGATAGATGTTTAATATGCTCTTAAATTATTAAACAATCAACTGATATATTAGACTCTGAAAATTGCGCACATTACTTATAAATTACGTTTGATCATTGAATATATTTTTTAACCAGAAGACAATAAAATAATAAAGAACTTACGCTTCTATGCTGTGTATACAGAATTGGAATAGGACAGTGATTATAGAAGTTTTAATTCATAAGATAGTTTTTTTTTGTAATATGATTTTAGTTTATATCTAATCATATGTGACTGTTTTATAGCGAATTCTAAACTTATTTTCTTAAATAATAATCTATAATATAGCGCGAATATAATTATACTAAATAATATGACAAAAATATACCCAACTATACTAAGATTCGTTGTTAAAATTATTGTGAGCCCAAAAAATATTGTATCAAAATTCTGATAATTATATATGATTACTTTTATTTTTTAATATTAACATTTAGAACATTTTTTATTATAAAAATACCTATAAATTATTTAGAAATTTGATTGTTTTAAATCTATTTTTATTCCAGTCTCCTAAAATACATGTAGATATCAAGAAATGTTTATAATAGAAAAATGCATTCGTAAGCATGAACACATGATTTTACTTATAATTATTTTATTTGCCTTATATTAAATTTAAAAGAATATCTTTGATAAAGATGTCCATTATATGTAATTCTCTTGACTATCATATATTACACAATTTGAAAGGTACTTATTTTGTAAAAAAAATTTTGTGCCCATATTATAAGATCCTTAAAACAGATTGAATTTAATTTTAAAATAGGAAGATCTGTAATTATTTCACTTTATAAATTTTATAGTATTTTTAAAAACAGTTAATTTTAACGATGTATTACAAAAACTAAATATGTCGATTCAAATCTAATTTACAGTTCATAAAATAAATTTTTATGTGTTTTGGGGCATTTTTTAGTTGTTTTACCATAAAAATATGTCTTTATAAATATTTTTATTTATTTATGTGTTTATTTTCTTTTTATCAATTTAGACGTGGTCAGCCCATTGGGAATATTGCACAACTCCTTGATATATCTTTTGGCATCTTCACCTAAATTATCTGTATCAACTGCTCTTCTTCTCTCAAATTTGATACGTTCAAGTGTCTTGTGGAGTGTGAGAACTTGCAAGCATACTTCTACTCGTCCGAGATTTTTAATTTTAATTATAGATACAATATTTTTTTATAAATAATTTTCAACATAAAACAGAAATTATGAAAATAAATATGAATGGTATTTGACTTTCATAGAATCATAATATTGATTATTTTATTCCAATCTGCGTATCATAGGATATAAATAATTCAATTTTCATAAATTAGAGTGTATAAACTACGATGATGGTTTTAATAAAACATAAATTGGATTCTAGCATACGCGATTTTGAAAATTTGTAATTTTATATGATAATATAATCTTTAGTTCATGTCATTTTATATTATCCATATGAGTTTTAGAATATTAGCTCTACTTTAAATAAAGGCCGTTTTTTTATGAGAGATTATATTATCGTTATTTCCGATTAACTATGAATACACATTCACATTTTCAAATAAACTATTTTTTTGCAACATAGCTTTTTTTTATATTATAGTTTGAAGCGGAAAGTTATTATACAATTAAAGCTTATTGCTTTCTAGAATATGTGATAAAAAGAAAAAAATAATGTTTAATGCATAAATAATTCTGAAGACGCACTTTATTGCATAGAAATAATATATAAACATCTGATTTATAAACTATATATTTTTTATCGACATGATTTTTGGATTAATGGGATAGCTCTTATGGTCATTCTATGTGAAATGAAGATGTGGATTGAATACGAAATAAAAATATATTTATATTTATAAAAAATAATGCAAATTTATTATTTCGGATGTAAGTATAAAAAGAAGCGTGAAAAAATATTTATGGCATATAATAACATATATGTATCTAAATTTATTGCTGAAAACTATTTTATGATACAAAATCTATATTTTATATAGAATGAATATTATATATAGGATGAATATTATATTTTAGAACCGGATATCGCAATATCTATAATATTTAGAATTTTATAAATCGAAATATCAAAAAAATCGCATTTTCGTCTTATGATTTAGTCATATAATAATTTTTAGTGTATATAATATAAGATATCATATTATTATTATTTTAATAGAATAATTTAGTTTTTAAAGAAATTGATTTATAAATATTTTTACGTATCGTGATTTTTTATCATTTATTAAGTAAACATGAATAAGAACTGTTTTTTTCTTGCAGGATAAAATCTTAAATTTTTCTAATAATCTATATTATTTCTCAAAAAATATATTCAACGATTTACTTAGCTAGAATGATTTTTTTTTAAAAAATAAGATGGGGTAATATCCAAACACTATGAAATACGTGAATCGCTAAATAATATATGAATCATATAGCTGTCTCTATCCTTATATTACGACATTATACGCGGACATTAAAATATTTTTCAAGATATTCACCATTTTATGTAAAAACTATATCAAGTATTTAATGTCTTTATAGTGTTTTATCTATAAAATTTAAAATATTTTGTGATTTGAATCGGTTTTCAAGTAGTTTATAGTTTGAATTTAGAGAAATTTATACTGGTAATCTTTGCTTCAAAAACTTAAATATATTGCATCAATTATATTATTCTTATATATACTTGTTTGATCAAGTATTTTTTTTGCATTTACTTATATTTTTAAATACCGAGATCAGTCAGAATAAAATACACATGTACTTTTGACATTGTAAATGCATCATAATTTTCTTATCTTTATTTAATTATATCATTATTAATTACATGTTATTGATTTGCGTACGATATCATTGTTATTACATTTATACAATTAATTTATGCTTCTTAAAGTTCAAAATAAAGGATTTTTCTGTCTATAAATAATACAATAATAAAATAATAAAATGATCAAATATTTATTGCAATATATAATACCCATGATACCTTTCACTTTCTTGGACTACTGTAAGTCTATGACAAACAGTGTTTTTTTAAGTTTTTTTTATATATATTTAAATTTTTTAATAAATAGGAACATTATATTACAAATAACTTCGACGCATATTATAAATTTATTTAACGATATTGATAATTTTGCTTATATGCGATATATTTACTGTAGCCTTATATACAATAATTGTATATTACGACGTGTGTTTCTTATTTTGAATCATTATGCACAAAATCTCGGATCATCTTGAGAAATTATATCTTCTTCTACTCACAACAATTTTGAGCCATCAAAAATTGAAAAATCATAAAAAACTTGGTTGAAGCCAATTTAAAATTCTATATACGCAGAATATTAACCATGTCAATCGGGTCAACGCTACGGGAACACCTCTATTATAATAAATTTAATTTGATAGCTTACGTTTGGGAATAAATTCAATTTGCACCAGCAAAGCGATCACGTTTTTTATTTGTGTAAGATCACCTTTACTGTAATTCGATCTAACACTGTTTACTGTTCATCTTGCTGTTAGGTAGCATTTATTACTTGTTTCATAATTTTTCAATGCCCTTGGGTCAAGAATTTTCGAACCTTTTACCATTTGAAATATAAATTCGAATCCGAATATTTAGATCACAAAACATTTCCACAGCTATGAATGTAGTATATATAACATATTTAAAAAATGTCAAAAAAACAGGTTTCAATTATTTATTTACGTCTACACATATAGATTCGAAGATTAAATGGTTCATTGCTTTAAATATCTAATTTTTGGTGTCTATTTCACCACAGACTCGGGATATTATATATCTATTTTTAGTTTAGCATGTCACACCTTTTCTTTCAATAGATGTCACCCGGGGTTTTATAAATAAATGTAATTGAATATCGGGAATCTCTTGCCACGCGTCTATAAGAAGCTTCAAATTAAGAATTAGATTTTCCTGATAAAATGAGAAAAATATTTATCTCTGTATTAAGTTATTCGATGTAATCATCATAATTTTTTTGTATATAAACCTATTCATATTTATGGGTTAAGTTTCTTCCTATATTGATTCTTAACTACTGAGCTGTAGACAGCCCATTAGGAATATTGCACAGCTTCTTTATGCATATTTTGACACATTCCCCTTGATTTATATTAGTTGACTGCTCTTAATCTGTCAAATGATATCTGTTCTGATGTATTGTAAATTGTTAGGGCTTGCATGTATGCTTCTACTTCTACTTCAGCTTGTTTTTTAAACACCTTTATATATTTTTATTATATTTTGTAAACACACATATCCCAAGTCATTCATGTGGTACAATATTTGTTATAAAAAGTTATCGTAAAAATCATAATTAAAGCAAACATAAGATAAAAATAAAAACTTACTTTTACTTTCTTTTTTGAATTAGAATATCAAAATACAAACTTTTATTTTTATTGTTACAGTCAAATAAAATATGTATTACCATCTATATATTGATTCAAACTATATTTCTGTATGGCGAAATTCGTTAGTAAAGTGCTAATACGAATTATGTTAAATGTTATTCGCAATAATACTAATCGACAACATGGGTTGCAACATAATTATGTTACTTTTCTATTATAATTTGGTAATGATATTTTAGAATGGTTGTAATTATAATTTTATATGATCATAAAATAAATTATAAACAAAAAAATCTTAGAATAAGTCCTACTTATTATTAAACATCATTCCATTTATATTTTGTATTCTCTTATTCACATGGAAGTATTTTTCTCAAACCTTATGAAAAAAGTTTCCACCAAATCGTATTTATTTTTGCCTTCTTCTTTAATATTCATTTAATATTTAAATTTTTTAATCACTTATATCCATTTATTTAAAAGTTATTTTTATCTAACAGAAGAAGGATAAATTATTTCGCAATAATTAATATGTGTTCCAATTGTTTAGTATTTTAACCAAATCTATTTGAGCAAAGTATATGAATGCATAAATATCAGGTACAGCATCTGAATGTTTAAAAAATGGCAATAGTTCAGCTGAAAATTATTTTCAATATCTTTGAATCTTTACAAAAAATGATCCAATGAATCTGAAAAATCATTAAAATAAAGTATACTTAATATATAGAATAACTATGTAATTATAAAAAATTATATGTAAAATTATCATTTAAAATTTATAAATCAAGATATTTTGGGTTTTAAAATAAGCTATGCAATGAACATAAAGTAGATAAAAATTTAGTTAATTCTCTAGGATTATTTATTTTTTTATCATTATTAATTTTTTATAAAAAGATCTTGGATTATCAAAACAATAGAATACATGTATTCACAAGCTTTCTGCTGATATTAAGTTGTATAATTTTTTCAATTTACCATAAAAGAATAACAATAAACGATATGCAAGTTATTTACAGTTGAATTTTCTTGTATGATCTTTGATAAATTTCCAATAGTTTATTCATTTTTTAAAGTATTTTCATGTGCGAAACATAAATAAACTATTCAGATTTATTATAAAATCAAAACACCATGAGCTTACCTAAATTCGTTTGCTATTTTAATTATCTTACTACTTTTTACGCATAATTTGCGAAGCAAATCTCTATAAAATAGAATATATATACGTAACTCATCCACATTCGTTTCACATCATACTAGCATACACGATATCGTTTAGAACTATTTAATTCAAGTGTTTTCGACAGCCCTATCGTTTTTTAGGGATATGTTCTCGCTTCGATTAGTATTCCTGTTTCATATAGATATATTTTGGGGGATAAATATATTTTAAAAACATACTATGCAAAATTTGACATATGAAAGAAAGATTCTATTAGGTATATCGACGAACTTAGAAGATTAGCAAAAACTATAATTCAAAGATTTTTATTTTGCCAAAGTAAAAAGATATAAATTTTTTATTTATGAAAATTCATAAATCCAAAATGGTGACGTAATTTTTAGAAATATTGTTAAAATAAAAGTAAAAAATGATTTATCCTTAAAGAACTGGATTTATAAATAATTACTTAATTAAAAAGCGAATATTCTGACGGCATAAATTACAATCGTGAAGCGAAAATGGATTTGTAATATTAGAAAAATACAAACATATATCAGGTTGTATAAAAATAAGAAACACCCCTAAAACTATATTTGAGAGAACTAAACAAAAATATGAATCATTTTATAATTAAAATGAATTCAATTACAATCGCTTAACTTTCTATTACATATAAAAATAGTTTTTGATTAGAAATAGAATTCATATTATCTATACATTAGATAAACAAAATAAGGATTGAAGTTCATTTTGTATGATCCAATAAAAATAATTGACTATAAATGTAAGACAAGAATTTCGTTTATTTCATAATGAATATCAGAATCAAAACTCTAAAATAAAATAAAAGACACAAAAGAAATGAAAAGCCAAAAATTTTATTTTATTCTGCCGAAAATTTACACTTATTTTATTTATAAAGTGGCAAAGATTGGTTATTAATAATGACTTTAGACTTACACTCAATCGTATTTTTTTTCTATAGATTCATGTAAATCAAATATTGAGCTTTTATGTTATTTAGTTATCACTGCCTGTATCTCCAATAAGTAAAAACTAAAAACAATGAAAATTTTTATATATTTTAAAAGTTTACGACAAGATTGTCAACTATATGCATTAAAATATCACTTTAAGTATCTATAAATATTGTCTATCTTTAATTTCTATTCGTTATAGGTTCTAATTTATTTATTATATATATCCAAAAAAACTTTCGAGATAGTCTCGGTAGTAAATTCTAAAATAAATGAATTGCTATTTGTATTTGATTTATAGTCATGTATTTTTGAAAAATAAAAGCTGCTTATAATTTTGATAAACAAATATATATTTCAATATAATCTAAATTAGGAAATGTTGCAATTACGTAGTATGTCTATTTTATTTATGGGTTAATTTTTAATAGAAATTTATTACTCTCAAGCAGATTGTGGGCTACAAACCTTGAACCAAACTTTATAAATATCTTTCACTATTTCTTCATCTTCTATATTCATATAGTTACCCTTTCCTCGCTTTAGACTTATCAGTTAAGTTGTCTTTCTCAAACTAAGAATTCGAATATATGTCTTGATTCCCTTTGACATCTTAAGCTCTTAAAAATTTATAATATATACATCATAAATATAAGCATCAATTATTATAGATTTCTAGTTCATACTACAAACAAAAACGATTTTTATGATTAATCATAATTTAAGTATATTTTTAAAATAATGCGAAGCGCATGGTTTTCTAAAATCGCATGGAAACATACATAAAAGATCAGAATTATAATTTAAACCTCCAATATAAAAAAAAGGTTGTATTTTTATAAAGACTCTAATATACTAAAATATACCCAGATAATTTAAATATAAAAAACACATAAATGAATTTTTGCAAGTTTCGGATTTTTAATAAGATTCATAGAATTTATAGAATGGATAAATTTAAGTGTTTTACTAATGCAATCTAGATTGTAGCGCGCAGTGCAAACAACACATATTTATATTAATTAATAGATACAACATTTACATTTAGATATAAGAATTCTCAATATAATATCAAAAACGAAATATTCATATTTTCATGTTTTTTTCATACACTGTCGTATATATTTATCAGTTGTAGATATATTATGTTCAATAGATTATTTTTTTTTGTAAAATGTCATCTAAATGTTTTTTGACTCTATTTATCGTACCATTTCAAATATAAACAAAAAATATCAAAACATAACTGAATCTCTTTTTATTTGGTTTTCTAATTATATAGAAATAAAATTTGATAATATAAAGCATGGTATAAATTGAATTTAACTTAATATGGCCTTTATCGATATATAAACATCTCATCTAGTAATAAAAGATTGATTGTATTTGTTTGGGTCTATAAATACCTAGATAAAAACCTTTCATTTCGTTTTTTTTTAAAACTGTATATTATTTTCGATATTAAAACAGAAAATATCATACATTTGTTTTTTTTTTACAAATTTACTATGAAGATTTACTATTGTTTATAAAAGATATAATTATATGCTACGTTTCGTGTTTTAAAAGATATATTCATACAATAAATTTGTTTCTATATAAAATACATTGTTTTGCATTAAATGTGGCATTCTATATTCACATATTTGAACATATATATTTTATTTATTGACTTAAAAAAAATTAATTAAAAGATCGTGTTTATTTAGCATGAGTGTTTGTTTT
Organism: Rhyacophila brunnea; assembly: GCF_057557595.1. Lineage (NCBI taxonomy): Eukaryota > Metazoa > Arthropoda > Insecta > Trichoptera > Rhyacophilidae > Rhyacophila > Rhyacophila brunnea. The sequence continues at coordinate 3,822,620 of NW_028233037.1, forward strand.
TGACATAAAAAATAATTCAAAAAAAAGTAACGATTGTATTTATACATTTAAAAAATTACACAGTCTTATCTGCTTAAAGTATAGAAAAGTCCTATTTTGCAGATTTCGAAAAATATATTTTGAATCATAAAACACACCTACGGATGTTTATTATTTTGTTGATTTTATACAGAAATTCATTTGATATTCTTTTATTAACGTAAAATTGTAAAAAAAATATTGAAGCTTAGAAATTAGTTTATAACATAAAAAAAATACATATAATTGCATTAAGAACGTAAATAATACATAAAATTCTGTTTAAATATTTTCATAAAAATATGTAGCTATTTTATGTAATTGTCTTATAAATAATAATTTGGTTTATGTCTGATATAACTAATTTTTGCGGCATATATTCAGTAGATAGTAATTGATGTGTATCTAAAATTTACTTTTTGATTTTTTTCTAGTGACTTTTATTTTACTTTTTATTTAACCTCATTAAACACGTTTTTTTGTAGACCTGAAAAATAAAATTTGAATATTTAAAACCTACATATTTTATAGTTTAGGACAAATTATATATTCTTAGTTCGCAGTATATTATAAACACAAGCTTAACAGGGTGTAAAACTTGCAAAAACATAACTAATCGCCTTTTGTATTAATGGCATTCATTTTTGTTATTGTGTATGATTATTTTTCTGTTTCTTATTATTTTTATGCACCAACCTTCGATTATCAGCCTCAAAAAAATAATAAATGCATAATTTGATAATTTTATTTAGCAACTTGCTAAATATCATGTAATAAAAAATGCCTTTTCAAATAAAAAAACAATTAAAACTACATATTTTTAGCGAAGTATCAATGCTAAAAAAAAGAGAAATAAATAATGTATATTTTTTAAAATTATATGTGTAAATAATGATCGAATATTGTTTTTTGTTACTATAATAGACAATAAAAATGGTCCCTAAAAAACTTGAGGGTGTCGGAATATGTTTAACTCAAATTTTATTATACCTTTTTTATTTTTTTGCTTATTATTTAAAATATAAGATCTTAAGTTTATTAGTAATAGAACCACCACAAGTTCAAGCATAAAATATGGTTTTGTTAAAATCCATAGGATATATTTCATAAATAAAAATTATATACAAGATCAGAATTTCGTTATTTTAGATGTATTCTTTTTTTTAAATCTATTTCTTGTTATATAAGAAATGAAACATTCTGGTATATAATGATGTATTGTTAATGTGATTCTATGCCGATTTTACACAGGAAAGCACTGAAATTAGATTATAAAAAAATGTTTTAAAGAAGTTTAATGCTATTTATTTATCGTAAAAAAGCAAATATTTGCAAAAATTTTCCAAGAAACGAATTTCTAAAAATTATATCTTAAACGTCTAAGTCTATAGACAATTTTAAAAATTTCAGATTATATTATAAATTATAACACGAGTTTTCTTAGAGATCTAGCTTCATATTTATTGGACGGATAAAAAACACCAAATTAGTGAATTTTATATTATAATAATAGGATCCTATATTATCCTTACAAAATATGTTATACAATGCATTTAGTTCTTCAATAGATTCACTAATAACTCATTTATAAAAAAATATTGTAATTCTAAATTTATAGTAATTCTATTCACATAATCTTTATTTGCACAAACGTCTTAATTGGTTAGTTTTTAAGATTTCAACACTTATAAATCCCAGTTAGCAATAATGTGTAATTTATACGCAAAAATATCAAAATATTTTCTAATGTAATGTACGCGATAATCACTTCTTGTGCGAACTAAAGAAAGTAAAAGATAAATTAGCAGATAGTAATAGATTAACAAACTTTCTATGCTATTTAAAGTAAAAAGAATATTTTTTTTTGAAAAAAGTCGATTTCGCTGTAGCTATTCTACACGATCATATCCCTTTGATAAAATTGTTATATTAGGCTGGTTCAATTTTTTCAATGGCGGTAAAATAACCATGCTATACTTTAATGATTGAATTATAATGATATGTATTTTTTAAGGTATAGCAGAGTTACAGAAATAAACATTTATACCAATTATAAACAGTTTTTTTTTAGTTCTCCCGTGTTTTAGATATATAATACAAAGCTTTACATTTTTCTTTTAGATGAATATAGTAACTGGGGAAATAGAAAACAACATTGATACAACTCAAGTATCCTTTAAAAACTTCAGATTCCACCAAATTATAAAAAGAAACGCAATAAAAAAAATCTTAAATATACCTATGTTTTCTAGTAGTTCAATAATCAACACGCTTATAATAATGACCCAATCTTACTAAAGGATGCTAAAAAAATAAAAATACTCGCTTCCACATAATTTATAGTATAAAATGACTTTATAAGTACAAATAGACGCAAAATAATCTATCTGTTAGATCATATTTTATATATTGCGTGTATATTATTATGTCTACACTACAGTTTAAGCAGAAAATATAAATAAAGAACCTGGGTTCTACGATCATCATGAAGTATTTTACTAAAACTTCAAATAATATTTATTTAACATAGAAAAAGTGTGAAAGTTTATTTTTATGTCAAAAGATCGGATAAACTCCACAAAGATATTCAATACATTGAATTATAATTTTATAATTACACAAAATTGGTTATAAAAAAACCCTTTGCTATATATTACATACGCTATCAAATTTTTTATTGTTACACGCGATTGCTTTCCGATTAAGGCATTTGTTAAACTAATGCACCAAATGTAAATAATCTATTTTTTTGTGCATGTATATTCCGTAATTTCGCTAAATTACATATAGATTTTTTTATGTTTTATTATATATTCATTGCCTTTAATAAATTTTTGCGTTTTATTATTCAGTAGTAAATACGAATTCTTATATGAATTGGATTTTTTTTTATTAATAATATTTACAGAAGCACTATCAATATAATTAAAAACCAATAAAATAACCGATGACTTTTTCATTTGATAAAATTATTATAAAATATTACAATTATAGAAATACGATTTTGTTTTTCAATAAGTTTATTTGCGTAAGACTAATCGAATATTATAATGTAAAAATTTTATAAAATTCATAAATGTCTATTTAAGACATTAACACGTTTTTGTGTATTAAATGGGACAAAAACTATGCTCAAAGAGATGGACGAATTATGACAAAAAAAAATCAAAATAAATTTAAGAGACATAGAGTTAGTGTATAATTAAATTTTTAAACAGAAAATTAAATCATATAATACTATATATATTTATGCTGTTTAAAGAATAAAATATTGTGTGCTTAATAAAATCCAGATCTAGTTTATATGCGATCCAACAGTACCAAAATTAATATTTATAGCGGAAATGTATTTATAATTTAACTGTACTATATAAATCAAACTGGAAAAGGATTTATTATAAACAATCAAAGTAAGCACGATTTATCTACTATTTTCATTCGACTTCGGTATTGTGCATTTGCTTTCTAGGCTTGTATACATTTTTGAATGTAAAATTTTATTAATGGTAACATTTACCAGCACAAATAATAAGTAAATTTTAGACTATAATAAAAATAAATTAAAGTATCTTGGTTTTATAGGTAATTATAAGGGTAAAAAACAGATTCAGATAAATTTTCTTACCAGTAAACATCCAATAAATTTAAGAACACAATTAATAAACAACACTGTCTCATAAGGATGTAAAGTATTAACATACTTATTTGTATCTTTATAGGTATATATTACACATAATAGATAATAAAACCATGTCTATATTTTTATATATATTATGAATCGAACGTTCTTTATAATTTTTTCCTCAGCCTAAATATAGATAAATTATAACAATTACGGTAAATTTAATGCCAGTTGTTGAAATATTTTGGAAAAAAATTTTTATAATACAAAAAATAAATCGGTAAACTTTGATTATATTATCTCTTTTGAAATTAAACAAGTAGTTAGACAGAGAAAATTAAGAAAAAGATCATTTAAAAAAAAAAGAAACAAATCTAAATTTTTTACTTTAAAAGTAATATTGAAAGAAGACAGCCAAAAAAACACAATAGACATAGAAAATAAGATTAAAAGAAATGTAATTTATATTATTTAGTTATAAAGCCATGATAAATGCACAATACATAATTTTCAGCATAAGAAAAATGTAATTTTAGATTCTCTTTAGATATTGCCACTTCTAAAATTCGAGCGATAAAAAATAGATAGCATTTATATCGTATGTATTCAATTAAAAAAAAGGTTCGATTTTACCCGGCGCTTTGTTATACCATATCACTTGGATTAAAAATGTCTTAAAAAAGCCTTCTATACTCTTGTTGTTTTAAAAATTCATATAAAAATTATAAAATGATAGGCACAATAAGTTTTTTTATTTTGTATTTCAAGAAAAATTAAGGTAAATATAATTCTTGTATAATAAACATGCTAATAAAATATTTAATTGTTATGATTGATCTATTTATGCAGATTTGTGATTGAGTAATTTTTTTTATTTTCTATTATTTATAGATTAACACAATAAATAATCGATATATCATTTAAAGTAAATATGCAAGCTTGTGAAATATGGATCAAGGTAGAGTGTCATACTATGCAATATGGAATTTGCAATTTTCTACACATGCTGTCTACATTTTAGTAGATTTAAGCACATAAAAAGAAAAAATTTAACCAATAAAAAACAATCATTCAAACTTTTATAATAAATGTTTTTCTCGAATTTTGGGTATTTTGATCATTAAATTTACCCGTGATTTTTTAAATAATTCATTTTACCATTTTGGTCTAATTTTTTTAAAATTAATATATTTGATGTTTTAGATTATCACTGAAATCTTATCTAAACGTATTTTTACAGAATAGTTTAAGATTTCTAATACTTTGTTCCGTATATACATCACTCTTTTTACTGGAAATCATGACTTGACATATATATTATGAATTATAATTTCTTTTTCACTTAGAAGATCTTATTATTTCCCCTCCTATGAAATCTATAGTGCTTTCTAAGAAAAAGATAATTAACTTTTAAATCGTATCATTTAACTTCCACCTGATTCTATTCAAAGACAGTAATGTGGGTATGGCACAGATTTCTTAATTTTAGTATACCGTTAAAGAATTATGATATTTTTACATTTTTAACCATCATAAAAATTAATATTTTAACATATGAATTTTTTTTTGGCAGTTAATAGATAAATTTACCATTTTGAGATGTAGAATATCGCCGTAAACATATATGGGTCAACATGACTACATAATATATTCTTTTGTCTTGGACACAAACAACATATCTCATGAGAGGCTAAAATAAGTTTATTGACATGATAAGAGGTATTGATATCTGATAAATATGTAAATTCATAATGTTCTCATGCCCATACTACGACATAGAATAATAGCGCGACAAAAAAAACGGTCTTTAATTATAATAAGTAATATATAATCACTTGTAGTCTTATCAAAATTAAGTCATATTTTTTTTAAAATCCTTTAAAATAGCAAAGATTTGATTTTATATCTTATACATTGAAGAAAACCAATTGAATTATATTGCATCTTTATTTGTTGTTCCCTGGCTTTCTATTATCACTTCGTGGGTAAACATATTAAAAACGCCTAGTCGTTTTATATACATGCAATCAGCAAAAAAAATATTCTATTTGAATTGTATATATTGTTTTAGATATTAATATAATAATAAAAGTACAAATCCTATTATAAAAGTACTTATCAATACAAGTAAACATAAATTTTAGGTTTTTATTTCCTATTACTCACATGAAAATTTTCTGCAAGGAAATTACAACTATGTCACAGTTGATTAAATACAATGGGATTAAATCAAAGCCCGAGATTTTTTTTCTAATATGCTCATCTTTATTAAAACACTAACCCCCTAATTGAACATGCTATTCCAGTAATTCCAATATCTATTTATATCTATTTTTGACCTTTTTATAAACTACTTTCCAAATTTTTAGTTGTTAAACAAAGTTCTATTTATTTATATACTTATTAACGTAATTTAATGCAAATACTTTTGTTCATAGCAAACCTTAAGCTGCTCTTTGATCAGAGTTTTTTTTTGCATAAATCCTTTAGCAGCACTAAAAAAATAAGCTTTTTTAAAATAAATCTTTTCAGTAGTATAAAACGTGCGTTTGTCTTTATTTTGCTAAAAATATAGCAACTGCGTCACTTGCGGCCACAGATCACTAATTATTGAAATATGTTCAAAAAATAAGAACTTCATGTCAGCTACATAAAACATCTTTTAGGTATAGTATCAAATAAAGGTAGTTTATCATATTCTATCAGAACGCAATTTCTTGGTTTGGTGTTTTCAACATAATAAGAAATCAATAATATTTTCTATTTTATTCAATAATTTATTTTCATAATTTCTAAAGTAGTATATTTGCGTTATCAACTAGTTTTTTGCAAAAAAATCATAAATTTAAAACTTGAATGTAAAACAAGAATAATATTATCATATGTGATGACTTAGGAAGATATGTTCCAAAATTATAAAAAAGATATTCTATGGACTATAAAATCTTGGTTATAGTATATGAATACATTCGAGACTTCACACTTCGCATAACAATTGAATATATTTTATTTGTGCGACGAAGAGCAGTTTATAAAGATAGATCAGGGGAAGGTTGCAAAATATGTGAGAAATAATTGTACAATATTCCCAATGGGCTGACCACACATAAAAGTCATAATTTATGAAAAAATTTGACCCGAAAATAAAAGAAAACAATAATATATTATTATATTGATCTCAATATAAAAATTATAGTTTTCTTGAGTGCTGACATGTGCAATAATAACTTGAAGTCGATAAAATACAAACAAAGATACATAAATATTTATGAAGTACATACAATTTTATTTAAGATTATCTTTTACAATAAAAAATCCAAATAATTATTGTAATGATAATGTTGAAAGTTAAGAAAGAAAACTTAAATATATTTAAATTTATACTTTTTTCTTTTAAAAATGTTTCTTTACTCATAATCAGTCATAATATACATTTATCAATCGATATTTGTTAAATACTCTTTTTCTTTTATCTGAACCACATTTTATCTTCCACAAAAATAGTAAATACGACATGGTATATATAATCTAAAATGACAAAAATATAAATATGTGATGGTTTATATTTATACTCTAAGTATTTAGATGATATGCATTATAAGACATTTCTATTGTAAATATTCAACCATGTTGTATTATATATTGCCATAAACTAATCATAAAAAAATATAGATGCCACTCTTAATCATATATACAAAAATAAATACATAACCTATATATATATATGCTTTCTAGACCTTTTTTGTTCAAGTTTCATAATATATTCAGAATAAATAATTTATTATTTATATCGACAATCTTCCTAGTGTAAGAAGTTTTTCATAATTAGAATTTTTAGCTTGGTTTATTGCACTCAAAAGAAAGAATACGCTTGATGTTTTTTGTATTACATATTATATAAATTTTCAAAGTGTATACGATCTATTCCGATAAGTGTAATTGCCTTTTCTATTTAGCTATATAGGTTCGTCTAGTTATTATATTGATTTGAGGCTCGTTTTTATTCAATTAAATAATATCAAGGTTATTAACATCTAACTATACTAACCAAAAACGATCATTAACGCTTGATAATGTTTTAGATCATGCATTATATTGCTATATTATATATAATATATGCATATTTCAAGAATATTTTACGTGAAAAGGAGTTTATGCTTATGATGATCAAAAATATTTGCCTTCCAATGTGGGTAAATTTTTTTTATACATAATGATTATAATATAATATGATTTAAGTATTTCGGTTTGAGCATAAATTAAAAAAATAGATAAATTAAATCATAAATTTATACCGAATCCAGAGTGTATTGTTATATAATGAGCAAAATATATATTCGAAATTCAAAAGAGTATATATCACATGTAATGAAGATACTTCTCAAGCAAGCAAATACTCATTCTGAAGTTTATGCATAATCAATTTAAGAATGCATTTTTTATAAATCAAATTGAATGTTCTTATAACTTTGCATAAGATTATAAGTATTTATATTTCCAAGTTATAAAAATAAAACATCGAACAAAAATTTTAATTATTAAGACACCATAAATTTAGTTCGCATAAATATAAAAAAAAATATTGCAAGGATAAATACCCCAAAGAAAACACATAAAAAATATTCTTTGTAGTCCATATGATAGATATAGTTAAAAAAAGTGCTGTTACTTTTATCTAGATTAATTTATAGAAAGACTTGGTAAAAATACAATCAAAAAAACATTTAATGTGATGTAATATTATTTTCTCTGCGCAAATGACCATATTAATATCAGTAATTATAGCATAAAACTTAGTTTAAAAGCACATTTTGATTGAATTTTCATTGAAGCGTTCAAATAATAATGTCGAGCTGTTTCGTTAAGCATAAATAATTGTATATGTACAATAAAATATGATAAAATCATATCATTGATTTATTATAAATATAATATATGATGTTTTAAACACCAAAACATATTAAAATAATCCTCTATGGAAATCTATTATGAAATGTTATGGTATTTTTATATATGTAAATAAGATATAAATATAATTGCAGATTTAAAATTCCATTCGTTTCCTATAAAATATAGATACGATAATACCAAGATGCACAAAAATAATTTTACAGATATGACTGTAATTCAATATAATTAGAAATATTATGTTTATTCCAGAGTATGTAATATTTATAGTTAATATAAGATTTTATTAAAACTATATATAAAACATCTAATAGCGTAGATGTATAGCAAACAGATAAAGATTTTTTATTTTATTTTGGGACTCACCATGAAATAATCCAGCATTTTTTAGTTTTGATTGGTGTGATTAAAAAAATTAGCATATGATTTCTATCATCATAAAAATATAATATTTACATCTATACAGCCATTAGTTAAGTATAAAAAAAGGAAACCTTGAATGTTTCTTATAACTAATCGAGTTTTTTATATTTTTTCTTAGTGATATATATTAATTATAAATGTTGATATTTTACCCAATGAAATTCATCTTACGTATTTCAAATAGCTTCAGTATACATATTAATATTAAAAATCAGTTGATAGTTAATGGTAACTTTACTTTTTTTAGATGACAGAAATAATAATTATCGTGTATCCGTTATATTTAATCACAGAAATATGTTTTTCGGGGGGTTTAAATTTTTTAGCAGCATAAATTTTTATAAAAATTATGAAATTTGTTCTTATAAGGCAATACATAGTATAAATTAATATTGTGTAAAAAAATACTAGAATATTACCATATTGTTTATATATATTATTTTTGTAAATACGACATTTGTTATGTTTTTTATGTAAAAAGAAGACACAGCCTCGATACAGAGCTGAATATTTAATTATTCTACATCGAAAATAGAGAGATTGAAGGGTTAAATAAATATTGAATTCTTATCAATATCACACTAAAAAAATATCAATCGCTCGGGTCTTTATATATTATAAAACCACGACGTATAAATATAATATTATTTAAGCAAAGCATACAATTTTTGTGCATCAAAAATATCGATTTGGGACAGGAGCTAAGATATACATGATTTTTTTTTTGCATATTATTTTAATTAAGGTAAATATGAATATATTAAATTAAACATATTCAAAAACTTTCAGTAAGGAGAATATGAAATGTTTACAAATATTTCATAATGGATTGATTCAATTTAATAATAACTATGTTTGTTTCTACTAATAGAACGAGTATGGTTTTTATAATTAATATAATTTTTAAAGCATATTTATAATCATCTTTGTTATATCACGGTTCATTATATTTTATAATGTACTTCCAGAATTAAATTTTCATTAATATTATTATTGGGTTTATATATATTCATTTGCCAAAACTCGAGATGTGGTGGCACAAAATATCATACGTTGTATGACATGGAATTGAAATCAAAACTGAAGCGGAATAGCGCGCACAAACAAAGGGATCAAGGAATACACTTGTACATTGATTTTTTAGTAAAGAAGTGAATCTAGGAACATTTTAAAAGATAGAATGGGGGAAGCGGTTATAATCGAGTTTCTTCTATAGAGCAATCAAAAGTTTTGCAAAAACAACATGCGATTGCAAAGTATACTTACCCTTAAAAAAATCAATAGGACTTTTAGATTTCCTTAAAAATTCAATTCGCTCGATAACATCGAAATTCTTATGGTAACTATCAATAAATCTAGGCTTTATTGATCGTAAACCAGTTATTTTCCTTTAACTCATCTGTTTTTCATCAACACAAAAATATCATCAGATTATCACACTTTAGTAATAAAAGGCAATGACTATTCTATATGGTGATTTCTTTGTAATTATTAATTTGATACATATCGAGTTTTTTTATGAACATGACTATTACAGCTGCTGATTGATGTAGTTATATTGACATTGTGTATCGTGTTTTATTTATATGATCATAGTTTATGCTTTTTCTTTCTAATATTGTGCCCTGTTTGGTGTATTGTTTGTGATATTTTTCATTTGTTTTTAGATGGGGTGCACAAGAATCTATTAATAGAGCATCAATGATTTTTAGGATGTTAGAGATTTATAAATTTTTATTTAACAAAATAAAATCTTAATGGTTTCTTTTGTCCTAATAATTAGCAAATTAGAATATATAATCATGCTAAAATTAGACTTTTTCAAATTTTATTCTAATTGTGTTAACTGTTTATTTATGAATTTTGACAAGAAATATTTTGAGTAATTGACGACAATTAAAATTGTTAGAAAATATAAATTCTTACTTTAAATTAAATGACGATTTTTTCTAAATTATACGATTTAATACTTTATTATTGACGATTCCAGAATTCGATTCATGAACAAAAATAAAATTTAAATAGGCAAAATACGACAATTTTTATCATAGGCGTTTTGTACAGGTCCTAAATAAACATATTAATTTTGGTTGGTTTTTTTTTATTGACAAATTATTTTTTAAAACAATATGTATCGCTTAAAAGCAATATTTTTTTTAAATGAACCATAATCTTACATTTCCACTTATATGGTCAAAAAAATGAAAGCTCGATTTAAATTTTCTATTGTGTTAATGTTTTCATGGATCATAAAAGTATGACGGCTATAAAAATCTTAATCTCCCACATAGGTTGTAATTTTGTGTCTATAACCAATGCATAAAATATTTTAATATTTCTACTACTCAAAATCCTTTATAGTCAGTAGAAAATTTACGATTTAATCTCAAGCATATAATATGAAAGCAATAGAACGTTACAATGCATCCAATAATTCCTTTATTTTAGCTTGTTACTGCCAATTCTTTATCATCAATTTTTAATTAAAGCAAAGTGTAGCGATTCACTCTTTTAATAAGTTTTTTATTTCCGTCATGACTAGAAACACATAAAATCATCAAAAAATACTTCTTTTATTGGAACTAAAAAGATTAAACACAAAACGACGGCTTCTAAGGACTTTTTTTGTAATGAAATTCATTTTCTTAATATCACCTACATATTCTTATTTTCATTATATTATTTTTGATGATTTATGGTTATGTTTTTTGTACATATTACAGTTTCTATGCTTTTTTATCGCAATTTCTATTTTCATGAAATGAAAATGTTAGTAGGTCATATTGATAACGATTGAAAATTTTCAAATGGTTTTAAATATATAAAAATCCCAACTAAATTTTAATTAGCATTAGAATGTGTTAAAATCCCAATAAACGTATAACTAGTATGCAAAACCTAGTAAGTTTATAGATATAAACATAATCTTTTAAATCTGTGATAGTTAGCATGCAATATCTAATAAGAAATCTATAAAAAAACATAATATTAGTTTCTTGCGCATATTATTTTTTATGATCCTGCATAAATCACTTTACGTGTGTTTAAATAACAAATTTTATACTTTAAGTTTGTAGTATAGGTTTGAAGGTTTAATATTACATAGGATTAGTGTATTTAAAATACATAATATTTTTAAAACATATAGTTTAGTTATAAAAGAACACAAAGGTTTTGTAAAATTAAAGTGTAAAAGATAAATGCTGTTTAGGTCTATTGATGAATTATACGCATTTTTATTTTAATATAAATACTAAATTCGTTTTTGAAATATCAATATGTGTTAAGGTTTATAAAAAAGATGAGCCTTAGATATTCTTACTCGCTTTTTGCTATTTATATCACTCATTTATAAATTATTATCAGTAAACCAGTGCACTGCTCAATTTAAATGCTGAGATATTCTGTATATTATGAATACGTGATCTAATCAACACCGTTAAAATCCTTTTTTTATCTAATATCAGTTTATGTTCATTCATTTATTTTGCAAAATTTAACATATTTAGCACAAATATCTATTATTATGATTTTTAACATATTGATTCAAAGAATGATCTCTTATAATACCCTACTTTTTATATGTAAATTCGTGCATATGTTATGCTTTTATAGATTAAAGTGCGTAAAACTATAAAAATCAAGAGTTTTGCCCATAATAGTCGCTACATATAATATAATTGGGATAAAATATAAAATTAAAAAATGACATGCCTACACTTAAGAAAACAGATCAGATTTAAGCATAATAAAACGTACTATTTTTCTTTAATTAAATTCCTGATATGTTTTCATACTAGCAAATCACTGCATTCATAATACTGTTTGCAATATTAGCACTCTTTGTGTTGCAAAAACTATAAATTGATACAAATGATACTAGAAATTGCATTTATTATTTTACTTCCGATTAGGGTGTTGCTTTTCATTAAAAATTATGCTAAAATCTAATTAGAATCAGAAAATAATTAAGAGTACATTATTTCATAATGAATCCATAAATTATTTTTGATGTTCTAAATCAATTATATCAGAATAAATATAATTAAAATCTTATCAAAATACCACTTTAATTATGAGCAGATGTTTAAAATTATAGTGAGCATTGTATATCATTATTATTTTATAGATTTTTATATAATCTGGTACATAATATCAATAATTTATATAAAAAATCACGGTGACCTATGTAACTATTAAAAAAAAATCGTATAATTATCAAAAAGATTTGTAAATCATATTTCACTAGAACAGTAATATTTATTGTAGTTCTAAGAAAATATATACAGTGAAAGCAATAACATACCTCTTAATGTCTTGGAAATTATAAAAATCCAAAATTTGTGTCCAGAGCTTGCAACATATTTGGTTCTAAAGATTTTTTAAATATATAATATAATTTTCCTATATTACAACACATTTGATTATAAAAAATTTATAAAAGCCTATTTTTATGATTATTATGTGTTATTTTTTTCAAGGCTGAATGGTAATACCTTTTACATTTATAGAGCTTATAATTACAACAAGAAAAAAAATTTCAGCTAGTTTTTTTTTAATATTATAATATTATATACATATATTTCATATTATTATATCAGTTTATAGATAATTTAATTAATCTTTTATGATAGTAAAAAAAATCACATGCTTTTATGTTTACATACAACTGATACATGTAATCATTGTTTTCAACGTTAAAAGTGTACTTATTGCCTATGTTTAATAGAAATATAAATAGATCATTCAAAATATATATAATCCATATTATTCGATTAATCAAAACTACACTTTTTTAATCTTTTCAGGACCATAAACAAGCCAATATGATAAAGTAAGTATGCAGAAAATATATATAATTACATCCCTATAAAAATTGATAATGTTTTTTTTTGTGTTTTGATATAATTTATTTTTAAAAACTAAGATTTTTTTAGTCTCAAAAAATGTTTTACATAGATGAACAGAAAAACAAATTACAAATTAATATATTCATAAATGTGCAGTTATTTGTTCATTATTATATTCACCTACAATTCGGATAAGTCATTTCTAAATCCCGAAAAAATATAAAATTGCATAATAATTCTTTTCATTAGTTATTTTCGTCATGTAATTATAAAAGGCTGAGTTTAGTGTAGCTAAGAGTACAAAGAAGACGTTTCTGAATTGATGCATGGTTAAATTTACATTTGACTTGAAAAATTATATAAATCATAGTCATTTTTTATTATTAATATCAGAAAACGATTATAATTTTCTTAAGGTTTTTATTATATTATAGAAATTACTTTTTGGTGCAAAAAGTAGAACAGAAGAAATAATTTAAGAATATAAATATGATTTTGACATATCTTAGTCATAATCTAAAGACCAAAATTTGAATTTTACAATATTACTGCACACGAATTTGCTTGGAGATCTAATTCTCAAGAATTCTATAATGCCAATGATAGATAATTTTATTCATAAATTAAAAGTATCTATATTTTACAAACTTTTTTTTAAATCCATATAGTGGCAAAAAAAAATAATAATCTTTTTTTTGTGAATCCATCTTACTATTTCTAAAAGTACCATAGAAAATTTCTATGTGAATCAGATTTGTATTTTGCTGCTAAAATATAGTTTTTTGTTGTTTTCAGGCATTAAAAAAAGGTTTTTAGAGCCTATCTAAGCGAATAACTTTGCTCTGTCGTTTTCAGTAATGAAAAATATTGCATATATAAGGATCTTGCAAATTTTTTGTTAGAAAAATAACACTTGATACATTTCTATCGTTCTTCAAATCTCTCAAATAGTCACGATGCAGATATCATATGAATCTAGATTATGGTAATTCGATTACCTAAAGTAAACAAGGGAGCTTAAAATGTATAAAAAAAATATTATTATAGACTCTGTTTTTAATCTTTTCACAAAAATCTGCATATTCCAAGTCACATAAATGTACTTTCAATCATATGCAATATCATATGGTATAAATTGGTTTGAAAGTATTTTTGGATCTATAAAATTTTTATTTAATCAAAAAAGATGTACAAAAAACCACTTCGCGTCAAAAAATACGTTAATATGGTGTTCCTTATACAATAAACACAGAATAAAATATAAGTTACAAATTTTTAAGAAAATTCTATAAATATCTTACCAATCAATACCCTGTTTATAAAAAAAAAATTGTCGTAGTTTTTACTTTTAAAATATAGAAAAGCTTTATTATTGTAAAAATGTGATCAAGCAAGACCATATGTACTAAGAACATATAAAAAGCTAATCAGGACTATATGGAAATTGATGGTAGTAAGATAGAATGCTATATATTTTATAATTTATAAAAAATTTCTAACACAATTTGCATTGCATATCCACATAAGTATACATTTATCACGCAATAAAAATTTTAAACTTTGTACAAAAATTCCTTCTGTAATTTAAAACTTGTATTTTATCAGCATATATGTGATTTATGTACTATTCCAATCTCAAATATCGTTTTTTATTTGATATATAAATCATTTTTAATCACTAGTGTCATAGCTATATGTTAAAAAAATAATATACAGCATCTTTTAAATTGCTTATAAGATCGTTTTATATATTTTAAGTTTACTAAGTTATATCTATTTATTTTTAAAATAAAAAAATTATTTTATATGTATAACTTTGGCACCATACCTAAGTTTAAAATACCTTTCGTGCATGTTCCTATATAAGGGGCAAGAAAATAATCATATATTTTATTTTCTAAATTCAAATTTTATAACTTTGTCATTTTAAACAAACAAATTTTCACATTTGCTGCTATATCCAATTATATTGAATCTTAGATTTTTTTAAAAAAAAGACAAAAATTAGAGCTTTTGCTACTTATTTGGAATTAGCGTTAAAAAATCTTGGTTTAATCTTTTATTAGTATCTTTATGATTGTGACATCATCGATAAATTTACACATATTGATTAAAATGTGCATACAAAGAAATCCATTTACATAATATCTTAGTAATTAATATAGATTATCGGTTACCTTTATAAGAAAGTTTTTTTGCTCATACATTTTTCTATTATATGCAGTATTTTATTTCCCTATCATTTTCTTTCCGACGAATATATAAATGTCATTCGTTATTTTATATTTTTGTAAAAGTTAATTTTTATAAAAGAGTCTTTTTTTCAGTTGTACTGCATACAATTTAAAAATTTTTGAGAAATATGTCTTTTTTTACTTGAACATGGTTTTTATATACATGATTTTTTTTTTCTGCCACTAAAAAGTCCAATTGAAGTCACAAAAAAGATAAAAATTATTTAAGTTTTATTCAGATATATTTTTCATTTTTCAGTTTATATACATGAAACAGAGCTGATTATTCTTACACATGCATTTTATTTATCACACTTCACTTCTAAGATTTTATTTATCGTAAAATTTGTGTTTTTATTTTTCGCATATTTTTTGTATAAAAAAAATTTCTGTCATTTCCAGGTGTAAATGCGGATTAGAATATAGTTTAACTAAATTTAAAAACATATTCGGAATCGAACTATATGTTTTAGATTGCGTATTTGTGTTAATCCCTCAGTTAGATTTCGCTAAATAGATAAAGATCAACTAGTAAAATTAAGATAGATTTTTTAATTTAAAGTAAATTTTTAAGATCATAAATAATATTTTTTCGTTCATCGTTCATAAGAATGATATTAAAGATAAAATTACATATAAAAAACCCGGTTTTTTACATTTAAATATTTTAAATTTTATTTTTAGTAATACAAACAAAATGTAATCTATTTTTTTTACATCATGGTAGATATATATGAAAAATACACAGATGAACTTTTAAAGAACCATCCTAATTAGAAAATTTGTGAGACATAAAATTACAAAACAAGAACTAACTAATTTATGTCAATGTTTTATATTGAAAAATCATATTTTTATTTTCACTTTTTTGGAATAATATGTATTTTTATCTTCGCTATTTGGATTTAATGAAAGGCTCATGCATAAGTACAATATTTATAATTATAGAAAAAATATATATTCTTAATTCTTACTCCATTAATTTTTTTGAATTTAAATTTTAAACTTGGATAAATTCAAAACAGTATTAATATAGTGCAATGAAACATTTTAACTATTGTATTTTTGAGATAAAAAACGTTCGGAAATTTATGATCGAAATACATTAAATAAGTTTGTATTTATTAAAATGCTTTTTAAACATTAAATATACAAGTTTTAAATTACACTGATATATATAAATATAAAAAAACATTATAATTTAAGTTTCTACAAATTATTACGCATACGAACTAATAAGTAATATTTATCGTATAAATGTTTCTAAGATGCTATTGCCAGTATAAATTCTAATATGATTACAAAAGTTGTTAAATGTGATGTTTAGACCACCATTACAGGTGGTAATTGATTTACTCGTAAAATCATGTAGAAAAAAAATATTTCTCACGTATAAAACCGCAAAAAAAGAGAATATCATGATCTTTTGTACATTTTTCTATGAAGTAATAGCATTTTTATTGTGAAATTATTATATAGTTCAATTATTTAGGTTTCTTAATAGGGTGTTATGGAAAAAAGGATATATACTTATTTTAAGCGATTAAATTTCTTATAATACAATAATTGAACTAGTATTAAAGACGTATTTTAGTCAATCTAGCTGTTACCAAATAATTTGACGTAATTTGCAGCATGTTTTTGCTTTGAAAGTAAGATATTTTTGTGATTTTAAATGTGTGAAATAGAGACTCTATTTATTTTTGTAATTTATGTATGTATGTTTTTATTCATTCTCATATCAGATTTTTGTTCACAAATATAATTTAATGAGCATCTAAACGTATCGAATGCTACAATATTATGACTTTTTTATATTTTCGATTTTTTTTGTAATATAAATCTATCAAGATCATGATCTGTTAACAAAAAAAATATTTAACTTACCACATCATGCAATGATTTCATAAAAAAATATTTAATATTTGTTAAAATATAAAAATATATATAAATCTAATTTACAGTGGTAATTGAACTAGGAACTTTATATTATGAAAAAATCTAAATACGAAAGAAATAAGATTATGTATTACTATACAAATAAAGATCTTCTAAAAGACAAAAACCTTTTTATTGATTTTCAGTGTTGCATGTGCACAAAAAACATAGATATATTTTTTTATACCTATAGTACCTTATTCTTCTTTTAAAGTTGAGCTGTGCAATACAAAAATATCAAATATGTAAATCAACAGCTTTTAGGTATCACTCACACATGAACAGAATTAATCAACATTTGAAACCTCGAATTATGTTTTTCTAAGACCACATAAATTAGAACACAGTCTATAATCTAGAATCAAAAAACATTCCTTGTTTATTTTAAAAAGAGATAAATTAAAGATTTTTAGGATATGATTTAGAAAATATTAAACTAGAGGCAAAAATAGATGTTAAAATGAATTAAAATTATTTTAAATTATTTTAAATTAAAATCATAGTTATAAATTTGTACCATAGTATCGCTTGGCATCATAAATAAAGTATTCTGACGGAAAACGTGCCGTAATTTATTTTGTGTTTCAAAATCATAACAAAATCTATTAATATATATTAGACTTTTAATGAAATACAACAAAATATTTATATAAAATTATAAAGTTTTTTTAATAGGCTTGAAATCATAAAATTTTTAGTTCTATAAATTTTATATTGATTCGAAGTTTTCTCAATTAATATTAGAGTTAATTAATATTTTGGAGCTGGATTTTTTTTGTTAGTATATATTTAATTGTATAGAAATACTAAAAAATATTTTCATAATTTTTTTTTATTGGTTCTTTATCCATTAGTACTAAGCTGATGTCAATAAAACTCGGTACTTACGATCTAATTTTTATAAATTAATTATCTGAAATATACCGTTAAAGTAATGGATAAATATTTTATGCGAAAACCATAAGAATTAAATATACAAAACGATAAATTTCAAACATATCAAGAACAGTAGTAATTGTAAAACAGATTTTTCGTTAGTTTCAAAAAATTATCCACTTTAGTTTTGATTTGGTTGATGTGTATATTTAATCTACATGAAAATTCCGATTTTATGATTAATGAATAAAAGCAGTTATTTACTTCATAAATTATAAAATGCTTAATATACAATTAAAAGGAGCCAATGAAATTTTATTCAACGTATTTTAATCCGCATTATAAATTAATCAAGAACTGTAATTTTATATTTCATAATTTTTTACTCTGAAAACGTAAATTAAAATAAAATAAATTGTGTAATTAATCTAAATTTATAATCAAAAAGGCTTATAATTTTTTTAAATTTCATCTTAAATTACATTTAATATTTTATTAACCACAATTAAAAATCTATCGTTTAAAAATTATATCAATAAATTGGATCAATTTTATTTATTGGTTTATTTGATCTTTGGTCATACAAAAGCGTCGAATGTGATCTTTATATTTCTTTTTAAACAGTTTGCACATCAAAACTTCAGAATCACTATTTTATAGTTCTTTTCAATATACATTTTCTTTCAAGATACATCAAATTAACTTTTTTCTAAATCCTATTTTTATTCGTTTGAAATTAGATTCAGCTTGTATTTTTAACTTTGGAGCTTAATACTAATATTAATTATGTTTTAAATTATTTAAAATGCCACCCTTAATATTTTTTGACTGTCTTTGTTCTCTCACTTTTTGTTATTTTATATATTCATGCTATAAACTCACGTTAATGCATTTTTTTAGCACAAAATTTGTAATATATATATAAAACGCAATCATTATATTTATTATGCGTAATTGCACCCATGAAAATTTGAAAAACATCAAGCAATTGTTTACCCTAAATATAAACAATAATTTTAACATGAATATTACAACTTTTATGTAATTCATAGCCGTAAAAGAATTATTTTCGAATATGCTTTGATACATCAATTAATTTGATTATTGATGCGTTTGTAATTTGTATTATCATATGGATTTCTTTAAGCTAAATTTCACAGTATAACTTGTATTTATTTTGATAAATGTTTATATGATTTCTATTTAACATACAGCATATTATGACATTGTGTTAAAAAATTTGTTATAATTAATTCGATTATTATCTTGGGGTATGTATACGTTAAAATACATATAATTTAATCTGAATTTTACAATTAACAGCCTTTCTTGGTCTCATAAGCTGTATATTGCAACATATATTCGATATATTAAGCTTTTGTTTGATTTCAAATTTTATATATAGAGCGCTTATGGCAGTTTTAATGATAAATGAAACTGAATAATCTTTAAAAATTGACGCCTAAATATGTGTGTTTTCTAATGAAACCAGATACTAGCTATAAAAAACATGTAATTTTTCTTTTCTTTTGTCGTATTTACATAGATAAGTTATTCATTAATTTTATGAATACCGATGTGTTCGATTTTAAGCCAATATATTTCTCTTCTAGAAATCACTCTGTGTGCTAAATGTCCTTAGATCACATTTCAATATTAATTTGTAAGCTTCATATGATAAATAATATTTCACGAGTCTTCAGCAATTTATAATAATTAAAAATTTAATTAAGTTATAAAAAAGATAAAAATCCTTTTCTTTTGTAAGTATTTTTTATATAATAATTTACATTAAATAGAAAAATTGCAACGCATATGATTTTATTTGAATTGAATTATGTTTAAACAGAAAACAAATTAGCTTCAATATTTCAAGAAATAATGATAAAAGTGTATAGAAACCAGCAAAAAATATAGGCGTAAACAAATTTTAGATATACTCAACAATTACAAAAATCGAAACTTACTAACTTTATAGTCAGATAAATTTTTATTATACCTACCTATATAAAAAAGAAATATACTTTTAGATTGGAACTTTAAAAATATACCTTTTAGATTTAGTAAACGTTTGATCATATATATCATTAAAGCCGATAATGACAAATAAATAATTGAAATTATGCTTCCAGATAGAGTGTTAATTTTTAGATTTTGAACTACATATAAATAAAATATTGTGAATTTGCTTTTTACCACAGACGGACTTATTATACGATAGATATAGGTAATACTATGATAGAATTTATTTGTGCATAATATTTTAGGCTGTGTTTAAGGAAACTTAAATTTTATGCCTAATGTTGAATATTATAATGATCGTCTCATGCATAACTTTTGATAGCGATGTTTTAAGTAATGTCAAATAATTATATTGTATAATACATATTCTTATTAGGTTAATGTATAATAACATAGGCAGTATTTCAAAAATAAGTATGATAAATATTCGCTTACAATTTATGAAGTAATAAACAAAAAGGATAATATTTATTAAATTGAAAAACATCATTTTATGCTAATATTCAGTTTTCTAAATTAAAAAAAAAAGTAATAGTTCACATTTCTTTATAGAAAATATTTAAAAATATAAGCTAAATATTAATCTGAACGCCTTAAAATTTATATTGTTATCATAAAAAAACAGCTTGTATATACCATATATTCATTCACCAATAATATTTTGTTTTGTATTTCAATTTAATATTTAATAATTGCTTATAGAACAGTTTTTATTTCTTCTTAACATAAATCCTACGCATTTATACGTAAATAGATATTTATGGGGTGATGCAAGACACTCGACTCATCTCATTTGAGAGAAGAAGAGCAGCTGGAAGAGATAGGTCAGTATAGGTGTCGAAAGATCTTCCAATAAATTGCATAACATTCCTAGTGAACTGACTACGTTTCAATAGATGGAATTGATAAAAAAAATTACACATATTTATAAAAAATAATTATTGTTAATTATTTTGTGTTTAATCATAAAAATTAAAGTTTGACAAAAAAAATAGTTTAGATATAAATAGATCAATATTAATAATAAAAAAATTGAATGATCATATTATATTTACAATCCCAAACAAATATCTAGCTCGTATATGAAAAATTAGGTTTGGCCTTTAACCTATTTCTCAATAACCGAATTTTTTTAATATAACGAACCAGCAGCCACGATTTTGAATCTAAAAGCCTTTATCTTTTTTTATATCTACTGGTTAGAGAAAATAAAGTCAAGTTATTGCAGTCTTTAAAATTGAAGGGAAAAGGTTTCGGGATTTATCGCCTATTGTTTTACCGTGACAAGATTTATTTTTTTTACTTGTGCGAACTACATACATTTTCTTTACACATTGATAACAAGGTAATATTTTTTTAAGTAAATAAATTTCAAAGGAATTATGTCAGCAAATATCCACATATTGCGATGAAAAATGGTAAATTTTATATTTTACAATAAAATATATACAAAACATAATATAATAAAAATTTAAATTGATTGAAGTAATATTCATAATTTATTAAGATAATTAATTTATAATTAATTAATGCCAATCAAATTAAAAGCGCAGGGCAATATACGAAATATAAAATAAGATATAATAAGATTTTTATTGTTTAATTATCTTAGGGTTATGATTGCTTTCATACATAAAAATTTTAAATAAAAATCTTAAATAAACTTATACATCTAAGGAAAAAAGCACATATGGAGCTAGACAAAGATCGAATAATCCAATATTTAAAATTCAATTGCAATTTGAAATCTTCTATTTCTAGAAAAAAAATTACTCATTGCATGATTTTTATATATAAATAACAATAAAAAATATCTAGTAGTCTCTGTTACACTAAATTCGCATTTATGGGCTAATTTTTCTATTTTAATTAATTCTAAGTACTTAGATGTTGACGGCTCATTTAAAATATTGCAAAACGCTTTAAGACATCTTTTGACACCATTCAGTGATCTAGCTTCTTCAGAACCTATTCTTATGTTTAATAATATATGTACAATTGCCTTACAAAGTGTTTGATCTTGCATATATGCTTAGACTTCATATGAGATTTTTAATTCCTTAGCAGATTTATTATGAAATTCTGTGATCAAACCTTTCCCATTAATATCGTAATTTATTTTTTTATTTTAAATTTTATATTAAACAAAGTTTACCTGTGATTCTAACTTTTGATTCTAATAAAAATAACGGCTCAAAATATAAATCCACTTATTAATATTATACATAAATGAATCAATATTTCAACACAATAGTGATCTAGATAGAAGACAAACAAAATTCGGAATAATATTATAAATTAAAATTATTATCAGTATAAATGTAAAAAAATATACCAAAAGAATTTTTATTTGTAAAATACCTTTAATTTATTTTATTTGAAATTTAACCAAAATTTTTTTTACGAAATTATTAGTGTAGTAATAAAAAGCTCAATTAAGTTAGTATGATCATAATCTACTTTACAAAACTACTTTACTAAATATAGTGTATATTATGTATAAATATTTCAAGTATAATACATTACCTGCATGTTTTGTGTTTTCTAATGGACTGTTATTTTATGTTTATAAATCAAAGATAATCTTCCTTCACACATGAATTAAAACGAAAATAAAATACATGTTTAATTTTATATTTTTAAATCTTAATCACCAGTACGTTTAGATTTTATAATCGTTTTTTATATAATCTTTTACCCCTTTACATAAAAAATATTTTAATTGAATAAAAAGATACAATTACTACGATAATTGTTCAACCCGAAAAAAGAACAGAATCGAGGAGTAAAACAACCATAATATTAGGACGGATATTTGAATGAAATGGTCTCGTCAGAGTGAGAGGTAGTGAAGAAGCAAGCCAAAAGTATTAATACGAGAAACGTAGAAGACATCGAGAAAGTTGTGATCCGAAACAAAAGTCTATTATATAACCATGAATTATATCCTATAAAAATCCAGCAATTTACGATACTCTTTAAAAACAAAAAAAAATAAGGTATTTAATTGAGCAACAGAATTAAAAAAGCGTTTTATAAATATTATATACAGTTTGTAATTTTATGAGGTTTAAAACCTTTTTAAAGATCTTTTTATTGTTCTTTAATGTCCATGATAGTACAGGTCTCAACATCTTTATTAACATAATTTGCTGCAGATCAATTTTTAGTGTTTACGTAGAGTATAATATTAATTTTTGCATGATAGAATTTAATTTTCAATTATTTCTAGACAAATATTTTCAAGACAAATTATAGTAATTTTACAATTAAATTTCGAATCGATTTGCTTTATGCGATATTAATTGTTATATAACTAATTTGATCAATTTTAAAATATTACATAACTCTTTATATTATTCTTTTAAATATTCACTTTCATTCTAATCTACTTCACTCCTAACATAGCATATATTTATAAGTAGTTTTATAGGCATCAAATAGATAGAAAGTATTTTTATATAAATATTATAAATTAGTATTTTAATGACTTAATTTATCAAATTATTGATTAGAATTTTTATTTATTTATAACAATTCGTGAAAAATATGTGCGCCCATCGAATCATTTTTTTGTTGTTTTTTGAAAAATTCATACTTTTACTCCTTTTTATTCCTATTTTATAAATTGTAACATATAGTGTTTATAATCTATGATGTAGATATAAAGGCGTATTTGATTTTTAACACATGTATAAATTCAACTTTATAGCGCCAGGTTAAATGAAAAAATTGAAATTTTAAGAAAGAATAAGAACATAAAATACATCATCAATTATGATATTCAAATTAGTTCAATATGGCATTATTTAACGTCTAGTTTCATTTTAAGAGCACATTTGCTATGCTAAAACGCCACTTGAAGTTCAACAAACTAATCGGTAACATTAAACGCCATTAAGAAAGGAAAACGGTTAGAAAAGTAAAATTATTTTTTAGACCACTATTTAGTATATTATTATTGCATATTCTCTTCTGTGTTTTATATGCGACATTTTTTATATCTTTTATATTTACATTCAAGCAGTCACCATTTATATACAGCCCCATTTTTATGTTTTAAAAGTGTTATTATATATTATATTTTAATCTTTTTAATTTCTGCATATAAATGGAAAATATCGCAAATTATTTTTTTATATATTACTTATAAAATGAAATACATCATTTTAAGTATTTATTCATATGATTTTACCGCATCTATA
Source organism: Rhyacophila brunnea (assembly GCF_057557595.1). NCBI lineage: Eukaryota > Metazoa > Arthropoda > Insecta > Trichoptera > Rhyacophilidae > Rhyacophila > Rhyacophila brunnea. Next base: position 3,847,716 of record NW_028233037.1, read on the forward strand.
CTGTCTTTTTTAGTATAATGAACAATTATAAAATCCATTTATCAAAAATATTATTAAATTAGTTAGTTGGTGTTTTAAATAAGTTTTATATATTAAAAATGGTTTTTGAAATAAGTAGAATCCTTTAGAAATACCGGTTTTGTTGCAGGCATCTATTAATCTTTAATAGTATTTTAATTTTAACTAACAAAAAATACGAAAAATAACTAAAATGTTTTTTAATCCATTTTATGACACAATAAGTATAAAGTAAAATTATTGCTTAAAACAAAATCGGGAGAGCAAAATGAAACTGTGCGTAATTTCGTAAAATGCATAAGACTAATATAAAAAAATGTCATATAAGATCGTAGCTTATCCTAGAGACACAACTATTATTCTAAAATTAAAATATTTTGAATTTTATGCCAAAGTTGATTCTATTTTAACATGTTTTCAGTTGTAAATATTAAAAAAATTTCATTTCTTGCAACAGTCGTTGAAACATTCTTAAAAAGCAGCAATTATAAAATTTAAAAAACACATTTAGCTTAAAAACATATAAACTTTAACGGCTGATTTAATTTCTAATCATCTATTCACACAGCATGATTCTTGTGAAAAAACATTATGTGATTTTATATATTGAATTAACATGATTGAATTACTCTTATAAGATCAAAAAGGTGTGAACTTTCGTTGGGGAAAAAAAGATGTATAAGCGGGCTGTGTTCTAGTATCAAGTATTTCCATTTTCGAGTATATTACACAAAAAATAAATAATTATGTAGGGCGAACTTCTAAAACTAGAAATCGAAAACATAAAAAGACTTAAAGCTGAGAAAATATAAAATATCCGATGTGAATGAATCTTTGAACTGTACGCAAATTGATTTTCACAAACTCCACTATGCAAAACAGATTCAAAGTGTAGATTGGTGGATGTATAGTCAACCAGCAATATAAGCTAGATTGTTTTTAATTTCAACAAATAAATTACAACCTAGTATAAAAGGTATAAACAAAGAAGATTAAACTGTTTACAGAAAATGTGAAGGACCACATATGGGGGTTAATCAGATAGCTAAGAATTACATATTGTCATATTTGAATTTCTTTAAAAATCATAACACATGAAAATATATGATTCATCTACTAAATAATACATATGGATTTTTTTCTTTTTTTTGCTTGAAAATTAAGAATACAACAAAAACAATATAAATAGAAAATTCCACACATAGCAAAATTGATGATAAAAATGGAGAAAAGCTATAGTAAACCTATAAAATACAAATATATAATCTTTTCAACCATTTTATTTTTTTGAAAAGATTTACTGTCAAATGTCTTTTTTGGCACGAAAATGTATTATAAATTACGATGCATATATCTTAATTATTGGTAAATACGAATTCTCAAGATTATATATATTATACAAACCATAAAATTTGTTAGACGTTCACGAAATTTTCTAAAATATAATATATTTTGTGCAATTTTTATATACTATAGCACAAAAATTTTAATATTTAAATGCTGATGAATATTTTGTATATAATCGCACAACTACTTTAGAGACCCGATATTTATAATCTTATAAATGTACGTGATTTACGTAAATCTATTCTGCAAATGTAATAATAACACATTTTAGATATCTCTTCTTCTGATTATATATATTTTTTACATAAAATTATGCATGGTCATTAAAAATTGCATTTAGTTTTTATATACATCTATAACGTTTGGTTTCACGAAAATCGTGTTTGATCAAATACAATAATTTTGTAGTTAATTTGATATATTAAAATTATTTACTGCATGTTTTATTTATATTTAACTAAACAGCCACATTTAATTTATAAGATAATTAATTTATCATATTGTTTTTGTTTAAAATTTAGCGATAAACAATACACATAAGTTTTTAGAAATTTTAAATTATAATAAGATTTGATTTTTCGATTTAATTTTGCATATCAATCAGCTTTTTGCATATTAACAGACTTACATAAGTTTATTATATGGGAAATTAAATTATTTTAGCATTTTATCTTTGTATAATATTTATTTTTTATTTAATATCCAATGAAATATAATGATACCTATAAAATTATTTTTTGTGTATAAAATCTATAATCTATAAACACATTGATTTTAAAATATCAAAAATGAAATATTTATATTTATTTTACTTAATCTAGCAACTTTTACAAGATTGTTAAAAGTAGTCTTGCATTCAATTTTATATTTAATTCGAGTTTGATATTTGTATATTATAATAAATAATGTAAATATCATGAAAAAATTATAAACAAAATGCAAATCCCAGATTTTGGAAAAAAAATCATTCTACACTATAAATATGATTGCGTGAATATGCTTTGATATAAGTATTTTCAATATTAAAGATTTTGTATGTGTTAAAAAATTTTAATGCTGATATACATGTATATTTTTTTGCTAGAAAACAAATTTTAGCTTTTTCTATTGCGCTTATAAATTTAATTTCGGTATTCTAGATTGAATATTTCCTTCAGATTTACTCGATTAATTTCTTGCGCACATAAATATATAACTCTTGAACATATCATCTTCGATACCTCTCCTCTGGGAATATGCAATTAGTTCAGACTGTATATAATCCTATAATTTAAATATATATCTCGATTTGGTTTTTGACTTCAGCTCTATATTATTTGCCTTTTATGATATTTAGCTACCACTCCATCCCATGTTACGACATATGATATATTTGTTATGGTATAAAATTGAGAACAATAAAAACAAATAAAGATCAAATGATATATAACATGATAGTAAGAAACAGACAGATGTTTATACTTATATATACAAAGATAAAGGTTATTTAATTCGTGTTAGCAATAAAGAGTTTTCTTATTGAACATGAATAGTAAAAATTATCTCTTAGCCTCAGAAACTTTTATGTGAATTTGATTTTTTAGTGCAATAGCATGAAAAGTTTAGCTAACAGAAAAAATAAACGCGTAAATTGGATTTTTAATAGAGACCTAACCTAATGATGTTATTATCGTATTTTACAACTGTGTATTTCTATGTTTGAAAATAATATTTATATCATCTATGCAAATTTCAGTCCATGATAATTTAAAAAATCAGTGCTATACCACAATTTTTCTTAGATCAGTCATCAATGTTTTTTAAAAAATATCTTTACCATCGTAGCGAACCAGCGTTTTAGATAGGCAACTCTACATGTCAACTTAATTTTGGCTTAGTTTCCGATTTTAAGATAATCCGATATTGATCAACTTCAATTACATGCGTGTGATAAAAAATAAAATAACAAACTAACATCTTTATAATTAAGGGGGTAGATTATAAATCAACTTTTAATTCGTGATTTAAAGAATGACTATGATGACATTATATATTAATCTCTAATATAAATAAATAAGTCTACAATATAAATAGAGAGCCGATAAAAAAATATAGATCGGAAAGAAATTAAAATACATAAATTTTTCACTATGCATGTGTAAAAATATGAAATATTGTATTAGTACGCATAAAAATGATTTTAATCTATATTCTAACATTCATCAATGTGCTGTCATTATATCTTTCTATAAATGTAAAATTAAATTATAATGTTACTATAAATAGCTAAAAATCATAGAATAAACAGCAAATTCCATATATATAAATTTACAGTGCTTATATTCTAGACATAACATAAATTCAGTTATGTTTTTGTGCATCTATCTCATCACAAAAATTCAATCTAATATGAAGACAACTATTAACAAGCAAAAAAAGATTTTTTAACATATGGGAAAATAATAATTTAACGAGTATCAAAGGATCAAAATGTTTTAGGTAATTTTATACAAATAATCATAATTAAATTATGCAAACAGACAGCTTTATAAATGAATTATTGTTTGACGTATAAGTGATCTATCAAGATTTTTATGAATTTACTTCTATCGTATCATATAAGAATTAGCAGATTCTGGTTGTATACTTAGTATCTGGTAAGTTTAATATTATAAAAGCCGTTTTAATAGAAAATTATAGGATCACTGTCGAAAAGATCCGCAATAATTATTGTATGATTCATGACTAATTTATAAAAAAAATGATTTATGAGTATATAAACATATTAAGCATGCAAAAAAATTGTTAAATCTTTTAAAAGCTTTTATACAGTTATAAATTTCCAGTATTCATATATTAATATTTCACAAATCAATTTTGGATACATACTATGATGTAGATTTATAAATCATCGTTATTTCGCATGAGTTTGGTTTTATTATATTATTGTTCAATTGTAGTTTTTTATACCTTAAAAACTATTTCGATGCCTAATAAAGATACATTTCTGGTCACTTGAATTTTTTATTCCAAAAAAAAGACTGCTCGTTACTTTACTCTGGTCATTAGGTGTTTAACAGTGCTTATAAGCTGTATTTACTTGTTTTTTGTCGAAATTTATTTCAAATACATTTTTGTAATCATTTCAAAGTAAATATATGACACAAAAAACTCCGGCTTTTTAGGAATACTAAAACTAAATTTGATGCATTTTTGTTTATAAAATCGTCACATGTATTTGTGTAAAAATATTAAAAATCCTTTTAATTGTATATGCTCGAGATAATAATAGACTTGATTTTTCTTTTTTAGTTTTAAAAAAACTTGATTCTGATACTAAATCGTGCTAATAACTTTTTTGGTATCTAATAAATAATATCTAAAATACGTCACCGAAAAGATTCCAGGAAAAATAAGCTTTATACTTAATCAAAGTTAACGGGCATTCCTATTTTAGAAATGCATTTTTGGCCATTTTTATTATGATCTACAATACAATCACCACATTTTTGCCTAGACACTTGTTAAATACTGTAATAAACATTACCCGGTGAAAGACTATCTTCAAGCTTGATTAGGCATCATAAATTAACGCTGAATATTTTTAAAACTAGACAAAAATGCAATTCAATATGTAGATTAGCCATTTATAAAAATTTATGAGGCTTCAAAAAGTCATAAAAGAAATTTTTTTTTACCTTCTATTAAATACTAAGAAAATTAAAATATAAAATAAATACTATTATCTTACTTATCGATGTCTTTATTTTTGATTAGCTGGCAATATTCATATATTTAATCATATAATTCCGTATTATTTAGTTATAAAATGATCTTAACAAACAAAGAGCGGTAATTTTCACATCGTTTTGCTGTTTTATCTTATCTAAATGATATTTATTTTTAAAATTCTGTTTTTAGATTATGTACTGATAAATAGATTGTTTCTTTGAATGCTGCAAATTAAAAAAATATCATTTAAGATATTAGTAATACATTTAGAAATATATTCTAAGAAAATTTTTTATTCAAATCAGCTTACAAATTCATAAAATCTATAACTGAAAGGAAAAAATATATAGAATTTATGAGCAACTTATATCCAATGTCTTAACTAAATAGAATTTCACCTTTTAAATTTTTGTGCTATTAATGATCAATATTTTATAGACTATAAATTTTTTACTACCGTAATAACATTATGTATGATATAAATCCTATTTAGGATGTTTGATCATAAAATAAATATAAAATTTAGTCGAAATGTGTTCCGAAAATTTATAAATAAAAGTAAATTACAATAAAATTAGAAATTTCAATATTTTTTTCTATGCATTGAACATATTTTATCAGAATTATTCAAATTTGCTGCAAAAGTATTGGAATGTGTTTTCATCTTCGTACTTATATTCGAGACTAGTTATCATCTTCAAATAAAATAAGCAGATATATATCTTCAGAAATTCAAGTTTCTATTTATAGCATGTGGAATATCCTCAAGTGTTTTTAAAGATACAAAAATCATTTTAAAATTCATTATCGTTAAGAAAGATATAAAACAGATTACTAGAAACAAAAAAATACGATAAAAGATACGTTTGCAATTATAGCCTGATTACAAGCATCCGACATTAATGATGATAAAATTTGCTATTTTTTTATATTGAAAACTTTCTAATATTATATTTATAAGCATGTGTTAATATTCACATAAAAACTACAGATAAAATATATTTTTTTAAAGATTAATTTTAAAATATATCTGCATAGGCAAATTTTATCTTGAAACTATAAAGTGAATAAAACAGTTATTAAAAGAAAAAAAACACTAGTATCGTTTTCTTTTTGTTAAAAAAAATGCATTCACGTAGAAAATATTTATTATCTGGCAAGAATTTATTTTTTATATATTATACCGTTTAATTTCATCTATTTACTGCTTTCTTTCTGTTCTAAAAAACAGGAACTATAGATATTTCAAGTATAGACATTTCTACAATCGTATTGATACATTGTTTGCAATAAAAGAAATGATGTTAATAATATTTGGATCTTGCAAAATTAGAGTATATATTACAATAAAGAACATGAAAGAAAAAATCATTTCTGCTAAATAATATATGATAATTATTGTATAAGAGCTGGTAGAATATTATTAATATATTCGCATTGTAATTTTATATAAATTTGGTTTCTGCTGTGTTTTTTTTTTGCTAAATACGCAACAAAATAATAACATTAGCATCACTACAATCTTTAATACAGAATTGCATAAAAAAGATTTCTTTATGAAATACATCTAACTGCTAATAAATATCATAGAAACCCATATTGCTTTTTAATCACATAAATCTTTTTAAATTACAGAATAAAAATAAGAAACGAATAGTTTTTTTAACTGTACATTGTATACTTTTTGAATTCAAACCAAACATTAAACTCTGCAGTTTTGAAGTGAAGTATATTTCTTACTCTTAATTTTATAAATTTCGTATTTTATCTGGATGTATTCCGCATACAATATTTTATAATATTTTTAGGTCCGGATTTCGTCAAATAAACAGCAAATTAATTGATTTATGCTTTTTCTAAATTAATACGGAAATCCTATATTATATGAAAGTATCGGTTAAAAGATATTTGGAACATCTATAAAAATTAGCTTTTTCGTTCGATTGTTAATTCACAGTTCACCATATTTCAATACTTATTTAGATCATTTGTTTTTTATGTATTAATCAATACTAAAAAATTTGTGTGTCCGATAATAAAGCAAAAAGGAACGATATACAGGATTTCATTTATCATCTAGCTATTCAAAATCATATGTAAAGAATTTTATTTTGTAGGCTACTAGTTGAAGCGCCAATAATAAAATAATTCTTGCAAAAAAGAATGATTATGTCTTCGGTATATTCGAATTGATTAAATGAAATTTTTTTTTTACACATAAAGGGCAATGTTTTTTCAGGCAATATGACGTTCAAACTGTATTTGCATGTCTATTTTTTTTCTTTGATATATTTCAGTTGTGATGTATAAAAAAGAAGTTCTTCTGTTAAAACGTCACGATATGATTCCTTGGTAATACAAGAATTTAGTAAAACTACTCGTGCGGTTTACATATTTCTGTCATGCTTAGTTTATATATACGCTATATATTAAATTTTTCTTAAATTAAAAATATACAACAAAAAGTTCGTTTGAACTGCATTTTACAACTTTTTTGGTAGATATTGCTCGCGAACACAAATATTTACTATCAAAATATACATATTGAAAAAGCATATTTTTCTGTATGTTTTTTTATCAGTCTACGAAAAATACCCATTTAATGTCTGTTTGAAGCTTTCAAGACCACAAAATTAATATTAATAAGAAAGACTAGGAAATTTTTTTCTTTATTAGAGATTACATCATAAAATTTGCTTTAAATGTGTGAAATTTTAAATCTGTCTTCAAAGAAAACTATTCATCTTTTCTTGCAGGCTCATGTATTATATTTTGTTAATATTTAAATCATACGATTGACGTAAATTAAGTATTTGTTTTGTATAGCTACGCCAGTTAGTCTCAAAAAAGATTTATAGCCATATTCTCTTATTTTTTCGAGATAGACACGACATTAAAGAAATTATACAAGATAACCCACAAAATAGCAAAACAAAATTATATTAAAATGCAAAAATAAGTTGCTTCCGCTTATATAGGCGCTTGTAAAATAGTTATAAGACTTAGTTTTTTTTAAATAATCATAATTTTATTATAGCTATTTCTAAATAAATAGAATTTTATGTAAGTCTTTATAAGCCTTTTTTTGACTTTTTTGAAGTAATAAATAGATTTTGGGTACATTATATTGGCAAAAGTGCAAACTTGGATTTAAATCTTTCTCTGCTATAAATAAGTAAGGTTTAGGTATAGAAATGCACCAAGACAAAACTATAATTTGTTTAAAGATAAAAAATAATTTTATTACTATTAATAATCTATTTTAGTGCAATTATATAACAGTTTGATTTCATCTATTTTTAAATTTTTTAATATAAAAATCTCTGATAAATTTAAATTCGTTAAAGATGGATTTTATTCTAAAAATCTACAATGGAATATAAATTTTCTGCATATAAACCATAGTAATTTGTTCTATGTGCAAAAAATCATTGATAAAATGTTTCATGACTACTTATTAAATTTGTACAGTGATTTGTTTTCTTTTTGTACTATTTAAAATAAAAAAAGTCCAGAATATCAGATAAAGCAATAATGTTCAAAATAATAATGATATATATAATTAAAAAATTGTTACATTTACTTATTGTGCGCAATTTATTTCAATACAGTTACTCTTACAACACCCTCAAGAATGATGTGATGGTCAATTAATTTCCTTTACCATTTTTAGAAGATTTTATATATATTTAAGAAATATGCTTACATGTCAAACATATTTGGATCTAGCTTCCATTTTTATAATTAGTAAAATAAATCTAATCTCTTTTTACTAAATAGAATTTAAAAAAGTATACTACATCTTTCTTTTGAAATAAAAGGTATAATTGATGGCCTATTTGTATATGAAAAAAAATTAGTAGCTATAATTCTATCATTTTATTTAATAATATGACAAAATCGGAATTTTGCTGTAAGCAAATAAATATTTGATTATAGTTGTGAGATACAATACCTTTATAGGAAACCCGAACTAGCAAATTTCATATACACAGACAGCTCGACCGAATCACATAAACAAAGATAAGTTTTTTGGCTGTAAAAATGACGATGAATTTATAGTAAACAATTAAGAATGCAGTTTTTTTGATTCCATAGAAAAATTCAAGAAATTAATAGTATAATAAATAAAGAATTTTCAATGCGAAATATTTTAAAAGATGAGAAGAAACACAATAAAACAAGTCCAATATATCGACATATTGTATCAAATAATCAATTATGCAGCGAATATCATAAAATATATAAATTTTCAGAAAGTTTAAAGAATATTAAAACACAAGATGATCGGAAAATAAAATATTTTTCATCTAAAAATTGATTCTGTAGAGCATTAACATGAACTAAATTTTTTTCATAAATAAACTGCACATATATATACAAAAATTAGCATAGCCCTTTCAAATCCAAGATTAAATGAAATACATATTTAATCTGTCAGATTGGTTTCAAATTTCATTGTTATTAATAAAGCCATATGCCGCTCAAATATATATTCAGTGGATGAAAGTTCTATTAATATATAAAAAAGAAATATATTTAACAGAAATGAGGCGAATCAATGAGAAAAACGTAAAAAATTATAAATACACATTTAGAAGAGTATTGTGGCTTTTATGGCTAAATATGTGGATTTACAAATTTTATTGAATTTTTAAATAGTATCGAATTTATTAAGATTATGATTGCAATATATTCAATTATAAATCTCTACATAAAATTATGATGAAAATCTCCATACAGCTCCGTAAATTTTTAAAAACTTTGTACTGCGTGCAAATTATATATAATGATAAAAATCCAAAGATATTAAAATAATTATTTATTTTTAAAGCAATACGTATAAGTTAAATATTTTTTTGTGTTTATTGATTCAAAATATTTAAACCAGCATTTTAATAAACAAATTTATTTGATAGTAAACATTAGAGCTTGTTAAATTAACTAAATTGTTTGATCTTGTAAGATATAATGGTCATAAGAACTCTATTATTAATTTTCTAATATTTCGAATACCGTGTCTCGTTATTTTCGATACACCCTTTTAAACAATAAGACCGCCATGATTTCATAATAAATACGCAAATTTTTTTTTTGCAATTCATACGATATAAACTAAATTATTCAATCGGTCATATTTTTGGTATTTTTGGATGCCTCTTTTAAATTAAGCATATTAAAATTTGCAATGAAATCTGTTTAGTGAAAATTATAAATTTACTACTATACTTTTAATTATAAGAATTAAATTTATATTATTTGTATCCTTTAACTTTTTCGAATTAATTTATCACAGCAAATTGAAATTTCTAAACTAAGATCAAAATAGCCATAACCATATATTTATCTGCTTAATTAAGATATATTTGCTGTCTGTTTCTGTTATTTATACCCTTTTCACATTTTTTTATTTCTTAATTTATAAATTTTACTTCAAAATACTATATAATTCTTTATTATGCTTAATTTAATACTAAAAAGATTCGTATATTCTCATAGGAATTAGACCCTAGCTGTTTCATATATATACAATTCTTAATACATGTACTAACGATACAGTAATGACTTATCAAAGTCGGTTGTAATATATGAAAGATATTACAATACAATACTTATTTCGCTGTATATTTAATGCATAATTTTACTTTACATTTTCACTTATCAATGATATATTTGAATTTACAATTTGATACGATTGGCGAATTGACAATTGTATTGCGACCATCTTATATAACTTACCTTATAATTCTTATAAACATTTATTCTCAACTACATATTAACTATCTCTTTAGCATTTTCCTTTTAATTGCATATAAATCATAAATTTTGGCAGTATGTATTGAACAAATTCACATAAATAATTATCGTAAAATCACATCAACGTAGTTTACTCCATTAAAAAAATTAAAAAAAATATCACTTTTGGTTAATTAAGTTTTGCTCGTAATCAAAAAGCCGATGTACAACAAAAAATATTCACGATTAGTTTATGCCATAAAATTTGCAAGAAAACCCAATAAAAACCAAATATTAACAATTAAAAATGATGAAATTATAATAAATGTCTAATATATCTTAATAGACACGATTCTTGATATTATAAACTTTTTTATAGCAGATAAAAATTTACAATATGCATTCAAAACTAAAAGGGTAATTAATCACACATTAAAATGAATAAGTCATTTTATTAAAAATCTATAATGTGTAATAACAGAAAGGAAACCCTATAAGCTTATATGATATTAAAATTTGATTCCGATGAAATGGGAAAATTTATGGGGTTTATTTTTATGCTTTTTAAAATTAATTTCTAATTAATAGTGTACGAAATCTAAGAGGTGCTGAAACCATGTTTTTAAGATAGAAAATCGCAATCTAAATTTAGAAATTTAAAGGTAAAAATTTAAACATATTCACATATAAATAACCACATCCAGATGCTCAAATATGTAAACCTAAAGAAGGTGAAATAAAGAAAAAGCTATATATGAAATTTATTTAAGTGTAATATAAAGGAATCATAAAGAAACGAGATTATAAATATTTTTATTTGAAAATTTTTTACAGATATTTTTTCACTTATATATATTTTTATTTATACAGTTTATGTTTCCAAAAAAATATTTGCGTAATATAACGTGAAAATTTAGAATTTTAATAAAAAAGGTTTTTATAGAAAGCATATCAAAACATATCGTTTTTTATACACTGGTATCAGTTTTTTATTATATTCAAATTTTCAAAACACTTTATGTATTAGAGAATATATTAGGTATTATGAATATATTTACATCTAATATTCATTGCTGGGACTTAAGATAATTCGAGATATTAAAAACACGTGAATTCATGTATAAGGTAGTTTTAGAGCAAGAAAAATTATTTTTACGTATTTTTTTTAGACGCGGGAAAATCTATATAATTTTGCATTGAATTTTAGTTATCCATTAGTTTCAATACAATTTAAAAAATAATTTATTGTGAAGAAAAATTTTAACACACAAAATTACACGTAAATTTCAGAGAAAAAGAGTCTTAAATTTAGAATATAGACAGTTATGCTCTTTTAATAACGTTTTATTTTTATCACTATTTGCAAGAGCTATTTAAACGGCATATTTTATATACTTAAAACGTTTAAGAAAGCCAGAAAAATACCTTTTAGTTAGTTTACATTTTATTTAAATAAATTGAGAAGAGCTTATATGCCCTTTAAGCCTTTAATAAAATTCATGGGGAGCTGTAGCAACATTTTTAATATACAAATCAAGCATGCACTTTGAACAATATTTATCGCATTGATTTTTACTATAAAGAATTTATACTCATGTGAATTAGATAAAATTTTAGAAAAAATTATTTTATCTTCTGTTTACTAATTTATGCTATAAAATATTTCCTAGGATTCTACTATCATGTATACATTTACATGTTTTTATATATTTAAAATAATGCCGATAATATATATTATATTTTTTATTTATGGGCTAAAATTATTGTTGCAATTTTTATTTTTGTTCACTGGCACAGCTTGCTTGATTCTTTTTGCCAACACTGTATTTATACTTTCAGGTATTTTCAATTCTTCAATACCACACATTCATCCGAAAACTATGAATAGATGGGTTAATCTAAATCGCTGTATTTAATATATGGCTCAACCTGGTATGTGACATCTAGTTCCTTCATGCAACTTTATGATATCATGTCACCACACCGCCCATGTGTTAAAAAATGTAATACTTTTGTCGTGCACTTGTATATTAATGTCAGCAAAGACGCTAGCAGGTCATATTATCATAATTATTATTTTCAACTATGTTTAAACTGTAATGCCTGTCACGCATATTTCGATAAGAGTAACGCTGTTCTTCTTTTTGTCGGATACGTTAATATCAGGTCTGTCGTTCGTAAAATTAATGTCTTTTTCTATTCTTGTATCTACTTTGATCTCCGCAAATTCGTTTTCCATTATTTCTTGTATAGAGTGTCTGCGCATTTTCTTGGTTTTTTTGAAATTATATTTTCTTCCCAACATAACTTGAAGACATCTGAAAATCACGTTGTGTCTTCTTTTAGGGTCATGACCAAGCTTTTTTTTATATCTGCTTGCTAAGTGGTCAATATTTTTAGAAAAGTCTTTACAGTGCTGACTACTCTATCTTTCTCCATGTTATATGTTGATATCCTAAAAAAAAGAACCAGATTCTTCTGATGGTCTTATATTTTCATATTGTAATACTTTGCTATCCAGATATTTCAAGCGTCAAATTTAAATGAACATTGAAGAATATTTGAACTAGTGTTTTTTGTTGCATTTTTAACAATAAACTCTCTTTTTATTTATATTCAAGCCAATGAAGATCTATGTAAAGAAGATCGTGTTTTGTTTTAAGGAATATATTTATTATATATATGTAATGCATTTTCATTTTTTAATTTTAATATTGCGGCTTTTCTGGGTGATTGTCCTTTTATTTGGTTTAGGGTTTTATAAAGTTGGTAGAGTATTCTTTCGGATTTAAACTCTATATTTTCCAATCCACGTCCTTGTTCATTTCTTTTAAGATATAATATTTCTTTATTGGATGGTTGTAAGTGTATTTCAGTTTCTATTAATATCTGTCTAATTTCATCATCTAGCTTTCTAAAATCTTCTAGTTCTAGCTTTAATAAACCCACATAGTAGTTTATGTGTGATTTTGCATATTCATTTATGGCTTTAACTATGTTTTAACCATTTATTTTTTTTCCATATGCTATAAACTCTTATGTAAATTTCATTTCAAATTTTATCTATTGTTTCGGGTTTAGTTTTCATTTTAGAATCTTCCAGTATCCCAAGATATTTATACCTATCTTTTCCTTCTATTACTGTGGCAATATCATTGCAATTGATATTTCTAGTAGCTAATTTGGCCTCGTTTACTTCCATATCGATACATCTGAAGAATTGTGTTGCTTCATTGGAAATTAGTTTTAAGTTAATTTCTTCTTTTGTTATAATCTTTAAATCGTCAATGAAAAGGAAATCATATACTGTAAATGCCTTTTATCAAGATAAATGGATATTAATATGAACTTTTCATTTAATTGTTTTCTTAGCGGATCCATACAAAGAACAAACAATAGTGGAGATAGAATATCCCCTTGTATAACCTCTTTTTCAATTTTTTTCTTCAAAATTTTTTCATTGTCCAATCTTAGAGATAACTGGCAGTTTTTAATTTTTAGATATGCGGCAATCATCCATTCTTGTGTGTTAAGATTTTTTTAAGCAGGACAGAAGATACTCGCGATCGATCGTGTCAAATACTTTTTTGTGTCGAACCATATTACGTGTAATTTATTTTAATGGTAACTGTTTATTGCAACGTATATCATTGCCTGCTCTTTAGCTCCGTATACTCTTCTGGCCGTCACAAGTTGGTTTTCTGATATTAGATTTTGGGATTTGACGTCTTTCTGTAAATACATTATTACAGATATAGTTGAAAATTCGTATAAGTTTGGCATGTATGTTATAGATATGAATTCCGATCTATTTAAAACTTCATGTTTTGGTATGAGCTATGAGACACCAGAGTTGGACCAACTTTTTACCTCTTCGTTTTCAACGCATACAGATTTTACTGTTACATATAAGTTTGTTGCAATTTTGTAATTTTTTGATGAATAAGTTGTATATACCATCTCATTTTACAGCTTTTCAGTAAGAAAGGTAGTTGATAATCAGGAAGAAACACTGTTTCAGAGATAAAAAACATTTGCGTGTGTTTTATTTAGTGCGTCTTTGCTGAGTAAATAACGAATCTGATAATTTATGTGCTTTTAGTACATATATTAGAACAGAAAGTTACAATATTTTCTTTATATGACTAGATTTTCGAATTTACTGTATCTGCCAATACCCTATAAAATTGTCTTCTTTTGACTCCAACTATCAATTTTCTTATACAAATCCCTTTCGTTTTTCATATGGTCTATCTGTTTTTTTTATCCATATCCTATCGTTATTTTTACTAATCACTTCAATGACATCATTTTTTTTGTCAAGTATTAACTTTATAGTTCTCATGACTTTTCTCTGAAGTCTTGTCTCACTTTCTGAAAGTTTTCCTAAGTTTCAAACGTAGGATTTGAGTGTTGTGTTTATTTGATCGTATTTTTTTATTTTTCCCACCTTTATTAATGCATAGTACATTCCTTCATGGACAGGCTTCGATGTTAATTCGTCGAAATATTTAAGAAAACTGCAATATCCTGCTATATCGCACATGCTTCTGTGCGGCGGTTTTTAAATACGCGCTCTAACCGCTGTATTCAAACCTTTAATTATATCGCCTTTAACTTTTGTACAGGATATTTTACGTATTCTAGAATGGTTTAAGTAGTCTGTATTTTCTAAGTCCGTCAGTACTCTAGGAATTTTTTTTGCATCTATCGAGGTTAATGCGATGGCTTTATGTTTATTATTATTCATCTTGATCGCTTTATTTTCTTCTATTCATTTCATTTTCTTTGTACTTTTGGACTTGTCATCTTTTCCCAACATTATCCTTTAGAACGTTTGATGATTTGGTTTTAATTTCATTCATGCTCATATAACAGTTAAAAATATAAGTGAATCTTTAGGAACTCTTGCCAGCCAGATCTTGGTATTCTTTCGTATCGTTTTAGGATCGAGGTATAAGCCATTGAATTCATTGCTCTTTCTCGGCGGGTTTATTCTTGCAGATGGCTATGAGAGTAAGAGGAGCCGTGGTATGAGTGCGTGTGGCCCTGTGAGGTTCGGGCAAGTGCTCTGTATAGAAAATTGTTACGGGGTATGTTTTTGACTGATTGTCTTCGTGGTTCAACTCTCTTGTTTCTCATAATCCCCACATCTGTTTAAAAGTGCTATATATTGATATTAAAATATATATCGCAACTTTTTTTTTAGGACGCGAGGGGCCTTTCTAGATGTTTATATAACTATAGGCACGAATTATATCATTTAATAGGCTTTATGCACTTATAAAATTTGTTCTTGCAAAATTATTATAGTTTTGTCCCTGCAAAATATTGGCCCATATATGCATTAAAAAAACAAAAAAAAACCAATATATATCCAATAGCGTATATAAAATAGCGTGTTAAACGGTTTTTTATATAAATTAAAATTTGTTATACATCTAGATAATTTTTGATATATTTGATTTTTTTTAGCTTCTCGAAGCAATATTAAGATTGTAAAGATTTGCATAAAAAAAATATTTTTATCCATGAATTTCATTCTTCTTAAGTAAACTACATATTATAAAAGTAAAAAAAATAAATACATGGGTAATTTCAGCATATAGAAAGGTAATTAAATTCAAGTCCTTAAAATTTTTGTGTGAAGGATTTACTGATTTAGATCAAATAAATCAAAGTGTAAATTTTATTTTTACGATTAATATATAAAAAACTTTCTATGAATTGACTTTGACAACCTAAATCCCACCACCATCACAAGGAAACATCCCCATCATACCGATAATGGCTTTTATTACTGACACTCGCATTCATGAATTTTGTCAAATTCTTTAGCGCTTTATTCAAGTACATGATTAATGTTGAAATATTCATTTACAATAGTTTTGCCGAGTGTGTTTCTGCATTTACAGCTGCTATGCGGCATTAATTACCGCTGGATAATTCATCAATGTCTTTGCAGATGGTGCATTCGAGCTTTAAATATTTAAATAAAAAATTTCGTAATATATTAAACATGAAATAATTAAAATTTTAATATAGACAATTTTTGCATTCACTGGTATTATTTTTCAAGTTTTGAATACAGTTAATGGAACATAAATTTTTTTTAAATGAAAAACATTGGTTACATATAAAATATAAAAATCTCTAGCTTAGCATTTAAATTATGTGCAGGAGTTAAAAATCCCTGGAGAAGTAGAAGCATATGTGCAAGCTCTAAACCTTCATAAGACACTTGAACTTATTTCATTTGATAGAAGTAGGGTACTCGATGAGGATGAATCCGAAGAATTTGTCGAAGATGTATCAAGAAGTTGTGCAATATATACAATTGAATGAATAAATCACAAAAGATAAATTGATAAAAATAAACTTAACCCATAAATATTAAACTTTAGCTTTTTATGCTGAATATGAATTCAGTTCCTAGCTATTATTTGAAGAGATGTCTGAAAATAATATTTAAACCTATGAGGCAAATTATATTATTTTGGATATTCGGCAATTAAGATTTTAAAAGCCATTTGTAGGAAACATTTCGGGCACTCATGGAGAACTTATTTTTTGATTAGTGATGTAAAATGATACTATAAACAATTTTAAGTTATCTATTATTTCGGAATATTTCCATTATAATATATATAATCAATTACATCCACCACAGTATCTTTTTAAGATAAATATTATATCAATGTCCAAGCGCGACTCTAATTATTAGAAAAACCAATGCTTCGAAGTATATATAACGCATGAATTACTTTTTATCTTTAATGCTAAGAACGTAATATTGCAATTAGAGGATTTCATAGACGTTGTGTAATCTAATTAAAAACCTCAATTAATATAAGAAACCACAAAAAAATATTGAGAAGAAGATAAAATACAAACACGCACAATGAAGCAGTAAATGCGCTAAATTAGCCATATATACGCAAATAATCCAAATAAGGAAAATTAGAATATTTTTAAAAGGTTTTTCCGATACATAATCATGAAAAAATTCTAATCCGAAAACCAAGATTAATAAAAATGGTTTTGATTACTATACTTTTCTAAAAAGAGTTTAATTAAAGATATTTCGTCATAAAACAAAGAATTAAAGAACTTACATATCTAATTTAATAATTTATATGAAATATCATTTAAAATGGGAGATGAAAAGAAAAATCATATTATCCAAGCCTAAAGGCTGCAATAGATGCCTTAATTTAATATAAAATGTAGCTTTTAGTATTTAATAATAAAAAATGCAGATATATGATCGTTTATCAAATAAATTTACAATGAGGAAAAACATATTTTTAATTCTATTTTAGAATGTCGACAGACTAAGGATATCATCCATTTAATACTGTATATACAGTGACTTATAGCTATAATTTTAGTTATTATTTATGAAAAACATTCATTATGTGCATCAATAGGTATTTTATGCGTAAATATATCTTATAATGATATTTTTATATATAAAAACACTTAAACGTATAAGTATTGAGCGTAAATAATGTATAATGAAGACAGATCGGTTGATATGCGTTTTATAAACACATAAACATATAATATTTAACAATCCAAAGTTTTAGGCTAGCAAACATAAAAGTTAATAGAAGAATTAGCCCTTACTTAAATAAATATTTAATATAGCATATCTAGAAATGTAGAACAAAAAAAGTACCATACGTCATAAATATGGCTTCTGCGGTTACAATTGCCATAAGTCGTATCTTAAGTAGTTAGAAATGCAAATTAAGGCGAAGATTAGGATCGAGGAAGAAAGCAGAATTAATAAGTCTGAAAAGGAAAAGATTGATAGAGAATATTTGTAAAGATGACGATTTAGAAAGAAAATTGCCATATAAGTCCTAAATACAATTGCGAATTTTTTCTTTATTAAGATTAAATAGCTAAAAACCAAATCAACCTATAATAAAAAAATTGAGAAAAATAAATTATGCGATAATCATAATATTTCCCCGTGTTATCCATGTCATAACTATAATATCTATTCCTAATGCACAAAAATATAAGCTTTCTATATCAAAAGACAAAAATCAATAAAAATTAGTCAAAATGGCCTATATCATGTTTATTAGATCATTGATTTGTCCCAATGAACATCATTTTCAGCATATTTTGTTAACACGTCAGATAATATTACGATACTAGTGTATTTGAAAGGTTTATTGAGATACGTATCAATATCTTACCATATAGAATCCATTTATACATAATACGTCTGCATGAGGCTTTAAATAAGTATGCATCGCTTGTATTCTAGTCACCGTTGCAAAATATCATTTTTTAGAATTAATTTTCAATCTAAGATATATAGAACTATAAAATAATATACTTCAAAATCAATATTTTTTGATCGATAATAATTACAATAGACCCACTAACATTGGTATTTTATAATAAAATATAGAAAGCAAGGCTATTTGTGCATCTATTTGTTTTATATCATTATATACAACACAATATTGACTTTTTTGGGAATCATAAAGGAAAAATTCAAGTAAAATAAACTTGATAGATTCTATAGTTCAAAATATCTTTTAGGGAAAAAAATTAATGTATAAATTAGTATTGTACAAAGAATAAAATTAAAATAATCAATTACCCGAGTTGTTTATAATAATAGTGTATTAATCGAAATCTCAAAATTTTCTGCTCACATTCAATAAGTGTAAATAATCAGATATTATTATATATAATTAAATATTTAATTTACTTATATCACACATAAAGTGTAAGCGCTTTATATGATACATTATCAAAAACCTTTATCTTTAATAACTTTTGCATATAAGATTCCAGAATTGTGTTATATAAATAGTATCACTTTTACTTTTTTTTATATTATAGTATCTTATTTTTTTAAGTGTTTTTGTATGGCTTTATATTTCTTATATTTTATTAGATGAGTGTAATGCTAAAATTTAATATTTATTCATCCGAAACTAGAAAAAATTGTAAAAAAATAAATTAAGAACTAAAATAAAATCAAAAAGTTTATGTTTTTGCCGAATTGTGTTTACACATTCTTCAATAAAAAAAATGACAATTAAAAAGAGTATTTATGCAATTATGCGCAAGGAAAAAATTTTTGATTATTGATGCTTCAAAAATAATAGAAAATTAGAAATTATCTATGCTTTTAAAAAAATGGAAAATTATAACTTATTTAAGCTGTAATAAATAACGTAAATCCATATAGATAGACATTGCTTATTTAATTTTTATGATTAAAAAGGAATTATATAAAAATAAATTTTTTTTGGATTTGATATATTCTATATACAGCGTCTTATATTAAAGATATAGGAAATTTAACTGCTGATTAACCTTCAAATACTATTAATACCACAAAGCTCATGGTTTTTATACCTCTACTATTGACATAATCCACTTAAAAATAAATCAAGCATTTTCAACGTTTAAAAATTGAGTTGAGGAAATTTCAAACAAACTTTGTAAATATTTTAATAAAATTGCATATTAACCGAATATAAAATTAGAGCATCATTTACGTCCTATACTATAGCAATAAATACAAAAAATATTTTGGTGTATCGATGTAATAATATAAATTTCTTTTATAAATTCCAGTATTATTATTCGTATGAATATAAAATTCATACCAAGCAGTCTTTTCCCATTTAATATAATGATAGACATCTATGAAATTACAGCATATTGTTAGATTTGTTTAATTTTCGTTTGAACAAAATATTTATTTCTTTACATTTATTGATTAGTTTTGTATTGTGATTTCAAATTTTTCTTTCAAGCATTTAAGATTGGTTTTCCATCGGCAGATAATATCTTTATTCTAAGATATATCCTCTTGATACCTCTCCTTGTTCAATAACTATTATTTCTATGTTTTTTCTCTATCCTATAGTTTGGATGTATGTCTTTAAGGTTTGTGACTTCGAGTTCTTTATGTAACTTTTATTTTATTGTGCTGCCACTTCATCACATTTTACGCGTGGTAAGAGAACACAAGCAAATAAATCTGAAATTGATTTGCGAATTATTTTAGAATCTTATATACTACACATTTGAAGATTGAATTCACCAAAAACCTCATAGTATATTATTTCTAACAATATACATATAATAAAATTTATTCTTTTATTATCCATTTATCTTAAATCATCATATATCAATTTATTTTATAATTTGCGAATATTAAGCAGCTAGGTTTTCACTATATTTTTTTTATTTAAAGATATCTTTCAAGGATAAAAATACTACAAATTTTAAGTCCCCATTATATGTGACATAGTAATTTTAAAGCACATATTTTTTTAATTTTAAAATATTTAATAAAAATAAATAGTGTCATTTTGATGACAAAATAATTTTACAATATTATGCTATACGACACGAAAAAGCAAGTTTCTTCGAACACACTAAATATTATAGATTATAATTTTTATTTATGCTGATAATAAACATGTTTTTATAGCGAAATCAAAATGAAGATTAACTCGATATACTATTTAGATGCGGAAAATATTGTTAGTATATGCTTCAAATGTTAGAAAAATGTTTAAATGCATAATTTTAGCGCATTCCAATAAAAAAAATAAATATACCCAATATCTTATAATTAAATTTATATAAATTGTGATTTTAGCTAAACACACCTCAATACCATTAGAATCTAATCTTTTTATCTATAAAAAAAAATACTTAATAGATAAATATAAGACGGAAAAATAGAAATTATTTCCAAACCCGATCAAATAAATTTTATATGTGTAATGTTACTGAGCCATAAATATTGATGTCACTAAATTACTATTTAGACTGAAAGATGGTATTTGTCTCTATAGGACCATTAAGGGAAGAATAGAATGGTTTTAAGTTTAATTTATCAATTTAAAAAATAATTATTGAAAATATTTTAATTTGGAAATATATTTTTTTGGGAATAGATGTAAAAACAAAAAAAAGTAAATACAAAATAAATTTATACGAGAATACTAATACATTTAAAAATATATATTTATTTTTCTATCTATAGCATAAATTTATTTTAATCATTTATAACTATTTGGACGCAGTCAGCCTATTGAGAATATTGCAAAACTACTTGATACATCTTTTGACACCTTCCCCTATTATATCCTCATCAACTGCTCTTCTTCCCTCAAATGAGATAAGTTCAAGTGTCTTGCGGTTGAAAATATAATTATTATTTATTTATGGGTTAATTTTCTTTTTATCGATTTTATCTATTTAGACGTGTTCAGCGTGTTGGGAATATTGCACAACTCCTTGATGCATCTTTTGACATCTTCCTCTGATCTATCTTCATCAAATGCTCTTCTTCTCTCAAATGAGTGAGTTCAAGTGTCTTGCGGAGTGTGAGAGCTTGCATGTATGCTCTACTTCGTCCGGTATTTTTAACTCCTTAACATATTTTTTATGATATTTTGTGACCACCCCATCATAAGTCATTACATACGGTTGAAAAGATAATAGTATTTTTTATATATATTTTAGCCGAAGAATTAATTTTTTCTAATATAGTTTATTAAAAAAAAGTTTCTAGCCGAAAAATTCAGAAATAACCATTTATGGATTTAAAAATTTATTAAACACAAACTATTTAGCTAATAAATTTCGATATTGAAATCAGATATATATATTCGTATGCCATATATTATAATAATATTTTTCTAGCCATCATATTTCAATATAATGGACCCAAAGATATTTACATAATCAATTCACTAATCACTCTTCTGTGGACTGAATCCAAAATATATTCAATCCCAGCATTGAATTTAAAAATTATGGCAGAAGAAAAGAGATCGGAATGGAAAAAAGAGGAATTAGACAAAATATCAAGAAGTTTAGAGAAAAAATTAGGACCTGAATATATTTCTTGCAGACAAGGATTCGGTAACATGAAACTTTCATATGTGGAAGGCTGGCTTATAATGAGTCTTGCAAACCAAATATTCGGATTCAATGGATGGTCAACAGAAATCAAATCGACCACAATAGATTACTTTGACTACAATTCAGAGGAGAAATCCTTTTCTGTGGGCGTCAGTGTAAGTGCAAGAGTTATTTTAAAAGATGGTACCTTTAGAGAGGATATAGGATTTGGATCCGCCGAAAATTCGCGTAGAAAATCTGATGCGTATTAAAAGGCAAAAAAAGAAGCAGCCACTGATGCTTTTAAAAGAGCACTTAGGGAATTTGGAAACGCACTTGGAAATTGTTGCTACGATAAAGATTATTTGAAGGATATAATGTCAGTCGAAAAAAAGAAGAAAATTGAACTTGATGTTAATAACCTCTATAGAAAGGATTCAAAGAAGGATAAATTTCTTGAAGATAGTTTCGATATAGATAATTACGATTTGACACTCAGTGAAGATAATAAAAAACATGAAACGAAAAATCATGCGGGCTCGAGTGAAAACAAAAATTCAAAGAAAAAAAATTAAAGAAATACACATTTAAATTATATACATTCTTATAGATATAATCATAAAAAATCATAAGGCTATTCCGAAAGTTTACTTATATTAAATCAGAAATTAAACCTAAGGCAACCTTATCGTTTTTTTGTAGGAATTTTCTAAATCGTCTAATAATTAAATATCACAAAAATACAAAAAAAATGTATAGAAACAATAAAAATAAGAAGTTTAGCATTAAAAAATCACATTATTAGATGATTTTACTAATATTTAAATAGAGAAGCCAATCATAGGGTATATGTCTAAATATATAGACACTTCATGATCAAGTCGGAATATTATTTCCAGCAATATAAATCACGTAGACTATTTTAGGTGTTATAGATCCTATGTTAAGATCTTGTGCGCATGTATGGAATAAAGTAAAGGTTTTGTTTAAATCAATTGCAATGTAATTAAATTATGAATATTTATCGCATCAACACCTTTCTACAGATGTTAATTTTTATTAAGCCGATTCTATAAAATTAGAGTTTTTTTATTTTAATATAATTAATATTAAATCATTAAGTATTGACATCATGCATTCACCATATATTTTGCAAGTTTAATTCATCATAAAATGCTTTATTATCTTTAAATATCGAAGCCATAAAATTACATCGGCACATTAAGTGGATTTTTGTAAAACCAAGGAAAAAATAGAAGATTAGCACGAAGTGTGTATGTATGTGAAAAATCGAGAAAATTTAGCAAATAAATTATTTTTTCTTTGCGAAATCTACATATTTAATATGAAGAAAATCCCATAAGTTTTTTTGGCTTATTCAAGTAAAGAAATCATAGTATTGATTATTATAATAAAGATACAGAGTAAGTAAATACTGGTCGAAAACATATATTAAACAAAAAATAGTCTAATAATAACTGCAAAATAAGCAGCTTATTCTTATATGATAATCCTAATTTCGGAGTATAATAATTATCAGCCAAATTTTATGAAAAACATATAGAAATGTGATACATAAGTAAACTGGGATTGTATTGAAATATTAATATGCTACAAAATGCCATAGAAAAGCTTCAACCTAATTTTCACATAAATTAAAGTTGATTTCTAACATAATTTTACTATATAAGACCGAGGATATATAGTCTCGTACAAGCTTATTGCTTGAAGCTATAAAAAAATTAATAAAATTCATGCTCTTTCTATTGAAAGAGATTAACTAATGACGATTTCTGTCAAAGAAGAAAATTTTGGGATAACAACAGGAGGTTATATTTTAAGTGTAAAATCTGTATTATAATGACAAATATAGTTGATTCTAAATACCAAAAGAATAAATTTAAAAATATGTTTTTGCAATAAGAGTTCAAGACGACATTCATAAATTGAAATCTATAGCTTTATATTAATATAAAAAATATTAATTTCAAAGATATCCCATAATATTTTTTTAAAGCACCAAATAGATGCACAAAAATATACGCATATAATTTCAACCGTCAAATAAAATTTTATTTTACGGATTAAGTTTTTTTGATGAATTTCATCCACTGAAATTTTACAGTCTATTAGAAATTATGACAACTTCTAAATGCATTTTTTGACACTTTTCCTTGTTTTGTCTTTGTCAATCACTCTTATTTTGTCAATTGATATGTGTTTAAGTACCTTGCGCAACCACTAATTATAATAATTATTAATAAATAAGATTTTTCATATATTCTTAATAAATTTAAATTTGAGCTAAATAAAAAGTTTATTATAAAATAATCGCACAAAAATATGTTAAAAACTTATTTAAATATAATGTAAGATTTAAAATGGGCGCCTAAATTATAAAAAGACATCTTATTTGTGTATCGAAAGAACTAAAATGACAAAAAGGTTTACTATTTATATAAAAATGATCTGAAATATCGTTCATAATCCAATGAAAGATAAATGTATACACATCTATAATGCATATGGACTTTAGCAAGTTTTATTCCTTTCAAAGTACCACCACCGTTATTAAATTTTATATAATTTTAAAATTTAATAAAAATTTATCAATATTAATAATTATCACAATCTTTCAATAGATAAAACAAATAAAATAATTAATTTTTTAGGCTCGTGATTTAATTTTCTTCGAGCACTTGTATCTATCTTATATATTTTATATATAGATTAGATTATAAAACTCATTTTGTTGTCTTACATCCGGCATTTACTAATCATAAAACTGCAAGAAATTGAAAATAAATATAAAGGATGCTAAAAGATTTAGAGAAAAAAATTAAATAAGATTTCGTTGATATTTTTATGGGTATTTCTTAATTTCAGTAAAAATATTTATTTAAAATTTTTTATGAATAGATAACCTTTTAAGTCATTGGAATTTTATAGATTAATTTTTGCTTGCTCTATAGTAGAATTTTTTTGGTGCTTCTTTCAGTCAAAAAATATTAATCATGACCCTTAACGTAACATTTTTTAAGATTTGAGAACTAGTATATTTTACTGGATCTCATTTCTTGTATTCCTGCTTCTTCTTCAGTTATATTAACAACTTATTTTACACGACCTATGAAATTTAATGATCCTACCATGGAATTTCGGAAAATATAACCATTTCTGCTCTAAATTTGAAAAATAGGGTATGCTGGTTTTTCAAGTAATCTTGCTATAACATTTTTTTATTATCTCGATAAACCAGATTATAAATATAAGCTTTTATATTTCTATTAATCAGGTGTGTTTTTTCTTTAATAATGCACCGACATTTCCGGTTCTTTTTTGTTAA
Organism: Rhyacophila brunnea; assembly: GCF_057557595.1. Lineage (NCBI taxonomy): Eukaryota > Metazoa > Arthropoda > Insecta > Trichoptera > Rhyacophilidae > Rhyacophila > Rhyacophila brunnea. The sequence continues at coordinate 3,873,778 of NW_028233037.1, forward strand.
TCAGATGTTCATTTATTTATAATTTTATGTTTATATAAGCTAGTTATTATTATTTATTGAAGCTAGCTTCTTTTGATTTTCTTTGATATTTTAGAGTCGAATTTTCTTACGAGCACATAGCATTCACATCTTGAAACTTCGTTATGTATCTGTACGTATAAATGACCAATTTTTCTTTCACATCATATTTCCAAATAATCATAGTTTTATCTTCCTTACCGCAGCATTGATAAATCATTTTTCCAGAAAATCTTATTCCCATCCATCAAGAAGCATAATCTATTAAAATCACTCTAATTTTTTTGGCCTGCTTCTACGCACATAAAATATACTGCCATCTAAATAATCAATTTGTTTTGAATGCTAATAAGTTTTTGATGCAATTGTTTAATTTTTTTATTTTGCCCATAAAACATTCATTCTATTCCACTCCAATCATATTAATCCCTATAAGGCACATTTACTAGATGATAAATAGGAAAATATTATTCGGAAAACGTGTTTGATTTCACCATTTCATTTATATGCATTGAAATGCTTGCTGTGTGATTTTCCCTTTTCAGAGGTCAATGTTCATTTTAACATGAATAAATGTTTATGTGATAGAAAAAACTATAAGATAGTATTTTTTATATATATTTTTTAGCTTTTATAAGTCTATTTGTCTGATAGCTACAAATGATAAATGCTTGTATTAAAACATTCCTTGTACATCATTTATGATGGAAAATCCTTCATTTTTTAGTTAGAAAACATCTCTATATGGTTTTTTACATAATAAATTGCACCGTTAACAATGATTGGATGTTATTTTGCTGTTAATATAAGTTTTGACTGGGTATGAAATTCTTGGAACAATTCTAACTTAAATTTAGCTGAATACTTCGTCTTCAATGAGATATACTACCTTACGGGATAAATAAAAAATTTTTTTTAATAAAATTAAAAAAATAAAACAGGAATGTAAAAGTGAAAACTTCCTAGGCAGACATTATAATATCGAAATTTCATTTATTATTTTTTAAAGTTATTTATCGATATAAAACTTATATGTTATTACCTTTAAAAAAATATATACTGAATTTCAAAGCACAATATTATATATTGCTCATATTATATCTATATAAAAAACTACGAATTTTTTAAATTTTTTTCCTTTAATCATACTTTAAACGCAATCAAACATCATCATTATTATTCTTGTAAAAAATACTATGATTTTTTTATGCATTTACGTAAGACTTAATAATTTTTTTATACTGGATTCTTTAAAAGCATTACAATATTACATTAATAGCTTTTAAAAGCTTTTTGATTCTGATTACATAAAAATAAAGCAGTTCAAAGCAAATAAAAATATAATATATAGTGAAACAACCGAAAGCTAAATAACAATAAAAACCAGTATTTTCTCCGGCTTTCTTGATTAAACCGATTCAGTATTTTATAAAATTTAATGGTATATCTATTAAATTTGGCATAATATAAAAAATTTTATCATGTGGTTAAGAGTGTGCATAAATGTTAAATATCTGAATCGTGAATTTCTGGATGGGTTTTATGATTTTATTATAAATATATGATTTTTTTAGTTCTCTTCTTTATTGCTTTAATTTTTTTTTGAAAATAGAGAATTTCAGCGCATTTTTTACTAATTTTTATGAAAACACACAGTTTGTTATCTATTTTACAAATCTATTGTTTCAAAGGGTTTCTGAGTTTACATCTGCTAAATTAATTCATTTCAAATTCGTAAATTTAAAGTTTTTATGCCTAAAAGTCAAAATTTTTATGAAAATTATAGAATCTTATTTTATTAAAAGTATGTAATGTGTTCGTATGCTTCTAGCTATTTTACAACTTTCTTATCATATGAAATTCGAGTTTTTTATTAATAATTAAATAAAATAATTTTGCTAAAATAGGATTACTTATCATTCTAATGTATTAGGAGCTATGTTTTATAATTTTTTATTTAATTTTCCAAACCAGGATTCTTATATAATTTTCTTTTATAAGTGGGCGACTAGTAGTGCAAAAAAAATCATGTAAATATAATTATCTACATATTATTATTTTTTTGATATGTATTTCGTTTTTCAAATCGTTTATATAACAAATACGGCTTCCCCAACTATTTTTTAACCTTTCCAAGGCTACTAAGCTGTCAAATGTAAAGTTTATTATAAAATAGTGAGCTGCTATGTAATCTATAAGTTGGTTTTTCTATTAATAATAGATAATATATAAGATTTTTTATCCATCTGATACTCGGTATTGTAACTCATAAAGACTGCATCTTAGTATGTGTCCATAAATACCATAATAGATCAAGTTTTAAACTTCTATCTCGCATTGCTTTATGAAATATACACAAAAATTCAAGATAGCGATACATTCCTTTTTATGCAAATATATAAACAGGCGATTACCACTAGATTTCACGTAATGTTCAATTACACTTATTTTGAGTGTTTTATAATTTCAGGGTACATAAAAATATTCATGAGCCATCAGAAATTTGTTTCTAATTATTTTTTCTATTTTTCTTTAGGGAAGAAAAAAATTCTTTAACCTTTTTTTATTTTTAGGCATTAATAAGCTATTTATTGAACACATTCTATTGGATAGTCTATTTTTCTAAAATTTATGCTTACACATTTAAAATTTTTTTTATTGCGTGCTATAATTTTTCTCAACGAATAAAAATCAGCAAAAAAAATCGAAAGATACTCAAACATGTGAACAATTCCTTTCTTATACATATATTATCTTTTGAGCAAAAAATAAACTTCTATAGAAGCTAAGAATAAAAAAGTACATATTTATATTTAGAGTTGATTTCTTGCTTTAAAATAATTTATATTTTATTCTAAAAAATCTTTTGTTGCAAGGTGACCCTCTGTAATATTTACATAAATAATAATTTTGTATCTAAATGCTAATTTTCACCTTTTTTTACAATAGCTTCTTTCGCATTTGGCTTAAAATAGATAAAATTCTAATCAAATACGAAATGCTTCGAAAACTATATATTATGTTTTTTTTGTATACCATTTATATTTTAGGAAAATTTACATTAGTATATAAACAGAAACTTACAACTAAACTTGTTGTAGAAATAATTAAAAACTTCCAATCTAGACTAAATAAATCTTAATAGTGTAAATATAGTCAAATCAGTTTACTTTTAGGTAAGTTTTCTTGTAAGCTCTTATATTATTGCACTTAAAAACATCAGATGTTTATTATGACAATATTCCTAAAAATAAATTAATAGAAATTATTTTTTCTCTATATCCAGCAAATAAAGAAAAATTGGAAATACTGTAATAAAACATTAGTTCTAGAGTGAAATTTTGAATATTAAATAAATAAAATATTAACCATTTATAATGAATATAAAAATGAAAAAATGCCATCAATAAAATGAAGGTTTGGAATAAGACTCATATTAAACCAGCTGATAAGCATTTTATAATCTCGATTAACCTATAAATCCTTTATTTTTATGATAATTAGAAATAAATCACAAAAATTTATGTTACAAAAAGGCAACACAATTTCATACAAAAACTTAAGAAATCAACACGAGTATACGATTCGTATATTCACGACATATGTATTTTATATCTAGACTTATAAGTAAATATGAACCCAATATTGCATTTTCTACAGAATAGCAAAATCTTTAAGGACAATCTCAGAAAAATTAAAGTGGAATGCTTAAAAACATTAATCCATACAAAATTATAATGGGAAATATCTTATTTACGACTTCAAACACATAAATTTTTTTTGAAAATATTTTTAATCATTTTTAAAACACAAAAATTTCTTGTTTAGCATCTTAAAGAATCAAAAGCCTAACTTATAAAAAATAACTAAAAATATTCTAGCTCAAAAAATTAAGCGCCCTAATTTGAAAAGAATCTGATTATCCTATATAAAGCTGGAAATTATGTTTATGATGAAAAGAAAAACTTGATAAGATCATAGGAATAACTAGCATTGATAATGTGCTAGAAATTAAAAGCAGAAAATATTTTAATTCACACAAAAGAATAATCCATATTAATAAATATATACACCAATGCATCAAGTTTCAAAGCATGCATGATGTGATCATCTAATATAAAATACAATTTTTTATAGCTCAAAATGATAGCTAAAGAAAAAGCGCAATGAAAAAAGCAATAATTAAGAAAAACACGTATATTAATAAGGCCTATGCCAAAAACTTAGAAGATAAAGATATTGGAGCTTAAATAGTACCAAATAAAATGTTCTATAAGCAACCTATAAAACTTCATTGCAAATTTAATGTGTTAAAAATATAATTAGCTACTACTAAAAAAATTTAATCAAAGGCATTTGAAAGTAGATAGATCAAACAGAAATGAAAACGATCTACAATCTGTTCAAAAATATATGAGATTTATGATTTTGATCTACCTTGAGGATGAAAACTAGTGTATACACCAGAATTATATTATTCAATAGGGACAAATTAATTGTTATAAATTTATTTTCTTTATCAGGGCACAGCATGGTTTATTTTATTTGAGCGTAGCGTATTCTACTTTCGGCATATTTCTGATCTATTTAAGACACTATATGCAAAAGCTCTTTTTCATTGATAGTTTTGTAAGTATGCAACGATAAGGTTCGTAACTTTGATGTTCTATAGTATGATTTATTGATACTGTGTGACCCCAAATCCCAAGTTATGCAATATATGATAGATTTTGTCTTGTGCATGCTAATCTATAGCAGTTTATGTACTAAGACATCTTATTTTATATTTATTCCGTCCTCAAGTATGTTTTTATTGTCAATTCTAGTTACATCAATTTCGATAAGAAAGATAATTTTTTTTTTTATTATATGCGAAAATGTTTAGTCTGTTATATTTAAATTTGAGATTTATTGAATGTCTTCTATCTACGTTGATTTTTGAGAATTCATTTTCTATTATTTCTTGTACGGCTTGTTTCAGATTTTTTTTAATAACATCAAATTAAGTGATATGTAATCGTAATTTCTTCTAATTTTCATGACTAAGCATGTTCTTAAATCTAGTTTGTAGCTAGTTAACGGTTTTTAGAGTAGTTTTAGTGGGGGCATCTTATTCTTATACCTAAAGAAATATTTATATTCATCATAAAACAGAAGCGAATCTTTCAGAAGGTACTATAAATCGATATTTAAGCCCCGATGAATATCCTAGTATTTCAGGTGTTGAATTTTTAAGCGGATTGTAGAGTTTTTGTGTAGCGTATTAGAATAAATTATACGGAATCGCCAATTTTTATTTTATCTTAGAGGTCTGACTGATAAATTTTTTAATTTTGTATTTGGACATTCAAAATTAATTTTAAATACCAGGAGCGTCGCTTTTTTTTAACTTTTACATTGCTAATTTTCTGGAAATTGACTTCTTTCTTTCACCGCTAATTTTAGTAGCAGGAGAAAAAATCTTTCGGATTGTATTTATATACTTTCTATTCCGCGTCTTTGTTCATTTATTTTTTTCCAATTATTGCAGATATATTCTATTTTTTATTAGAATAGGTCTAATGACATCGTCCGCTTCTTAAAGTCTGCGGTTTCTATCATATATAAACACATTTAGTAGTTTATTAGTGATGCATGTGAATTTACCTTGAAAAAAAAACAACAATATTAAATATAATTAAAATTGAGCAATTAAATATGAATTTATTTTGCGACGATTATGAGATACAATAATACTTTTTTAGCAATATTAAATAAAATAATTAAAAAAATCAAGTTCTATTTGATGCCTTTAACTGCAATAAAAATTTAAAGATCAAATATTGGTAATTTTAAGACTAAAAATATGATATAATATTGAAAACTTCTGGTTTAAAAAACACTGATTAACCTTTATAGTTATTAAAATTGTGTTTCTATTTAAATTAATTGATTTATAGGAAAATATTGTTATAAAGCAGTTTGAAATACCACAGACATACAATAAAGCTAGCATGCAATTTCATCGTAAAAATACGGTGTGATACCATCTTACATAATTTAAGATGCATAGAGTGAAATAGATTGTATAAATAAGCATGTCTGCATTCAATAGAAAGGTACTAATCAGTATATATATTATATTTCTTTATGTTTTTTTGGGTTTCAACATATTTAAGGATATACGGATTATTCTATAACACATTCGGCTTTACTGCATTATTTCTAAAACTAATAAAAGATTCGGGCTCATAGTAAGGTTCAATTCAAAGAATTGTTTAAATTACGTATCCTTTTCAGATTCATGGGGATTTCTAATTATTTAAATGTATAATTGCAAAAACTTGGTGCATCTTACTCCTATTTATAATGAATCTTAATGCCTACACCGATCATATAAAATTTGATTTTTTATAGGATAAATAATATAAATTGCCCTTTTTATTTGTTTTAAAAAAATATAAATTTCGAAAGCGGGTTTTTATGTATTTTTCGTCGATGTCGTTTTTTTTTCAGATCTGAGTTTCAAAATAATATCAATATACAATACTAAAATACAGAGAAAAAACCTTTAAATTATTCAGGCAATCCAAGTTAATTATAATATAATTATAATTTTCTTTGAACTTAATAAATTTAATGCTTGGGCACTATATATGTAATTATTTGTAAAAATTGTTGAGAAAATCAATAAACAGTCTTCTTGACTATCTGTGAATAAATCAATATAGGTATTTGAAATTAATTATGAACCATCTTTGCTAATCCAAATAAAAAAGATATCTATTTCTTATATTGTAATTAATGTCGTAAAAACCTATCGATTTGCAATTGAGATTGAATTTTTTTAATATGAAGATAATGAAAATGTGTGCATTCATAGCTACTTTACCAGAATATTTTTACAGACTAACACATACCATAAAATTGTGTTTTTTGTGGGTGTTCTGTAGACGAAACTGCGGCTAGAACTAACGTCTAATATTATATTATCGTATAAATATACGGAGTAATAGAGGTTTAATTTTGAAAAATTAAAATAGTATTTATTTTTGATCTGAGGATTTAAAATATAATTTATTCTGCAATCTTTAAAAATTAGTTTGAAAGATCGTTAAATATTTTTTTTAAAAGGGCACATTATTGCAGCAAAAGAAATAAAAATTCATTGTGAGTGCAATTTTTGTATAAAAATAGATAAACGCGATTAATTATTGATTACACAATAGGAAAGCTTGTGTATTATGGTATTGTAACAATTTATCATGTTTGATAATATTATTTCAGATGGTCTAAAATGATCATGTGACTATAAATCGTTTTTTAAAAAACTAGTTGATCGCAAGAGTAATAAAAATATGCAATGCATTTTTTATACTGCATTTGATGGCAGTTTTATCAAGAATTAATGTCTCCAAACGCCTAAACTAGTGTTTAATTAAATTTTAAATGTTTTTTGGTTGTTTAATATAAAAATATTAGAATTTATATGAATTAAAGCTGCATACATTTAATACAATAATAACTAAATTGGATTTATATATACAACTTTTTATGTTCTTACATTATCACATCATAAAAAAAATTATTTAACATAAAAATTAATTGGAGGAATTTTTTTAAAGGGGATAATCTCCTTAATATGTACATTAAAAATAAATGTGAAGGATTATTTGGCTAATATTATTATTGAATATGTCCTTACATAAATATATACAATCACATTCGCCTACACATCATAAGCGAAATCGAGAGTAATATGCCTCTGCTCTAAAATTAAAAACATAAATACTGTAGATTTATTCTTCCTGATATATACAAAATAATTATATGTTAAACAGTGCATTATGATGAAGTATATGAAATGTATACTTATAGATAGCCTGTTATTTCCATGACTTAAATTGAGTTTAATTAATTTCAGACGAGATAAAAAACATTTCATATATCAGAATTATTGTTGATAAAATGGGAAAATGGATCGACCTTATTAAAAGCCCCAATAAAAATTTTATATATCAGGAGTAAAATTTATACACATCTAAATCATTTTTATTTGGATTTCGTTGTTTTAAAAATCTTTAAATATCAATAATAATAAATAATAAAACTAAGTTTGATTATATTGAGGGGTTTTGCAAGAAATTCTAGATATATAAAATATCAAATTTAATTTCACTATATTATGCACTGTATAAAATATTTAACACCAAATTTTGTTTTCTATATACAATATCAAAATTCAATTTTATTATATTTTACTTTTAATAAGATAATTAGCACAATTAAATATTTAATGCAAAAGCTTTTATTAATGTATCAAATATTTATACTGAATTTATTTATTTTTCGGTAAGAAATCTTTTATTTATTGGTAGATTTTGGAATAGTAATTTAAGATTTTCTCTTCCAGCATAGCGTGATTAATTTTCTGTGGAAACACCATATATATACTCTCGGCTATATCCTCTTCTCTTAAATATTATTTGATACCGTACCTCTTTCAAGACCTATTAGGCCTAAGATTTCCACAATCCTATATTTCGAATAGATGCTTTGATTTGCTGGTTTTAATTTATCTATTTCTAGTCCTATACAAACAAAGAAAATAATTTTTTATTCTACGAAAACCCAAAAATTTTAATGCATAAATATATCATAATATATAACCTTAGGATTGAGTGAAACTCTTGAATTAATAGGTCTCGAAAGAAGCACAGGTATTGAAAAAGACTTTGGAGAGGAGAAGATAGCCGAAAGTATAAATACGCTGTGCGTACAGAGAATCAAGCAAGCTGTGCCTTAGAACAAAAACTAAAAATACAACTATAAATCTAGCCCATAAATAAAAAATATTGTAAAATAGTGAAAATCTTATTTTATATATGCCCTTATTTTGTTTAAAAAGGTTCAATAAAGAATATCCTTAAAAATCTACGTTTTAATATTTACATTATTTTTTATACATCAGGTAAAAATAATTTTGTGGTTGCTAATTCGTGATTTGAATCACGGTGCCTTGCTTCATCTGCCCTAACTGCTCTGACCACATCAATAAGCCTTGCATTTTGTGGTAAATTCCAATACACTTTCGAGCTTTGGGGTGCATCTACATTTAAGATATTCCCCTTTAAGATCTCTTCTTCGAAACAATTATATGATCGTATTGCTTCTTCTTCTAAATACCCAACAAACCTATGTGCTGTTTTGGGAAATATTCCATAAAATATCATATAGAACCAAAAGAAAAAAGGCTGAACGCTTTTTATCAAAAACAAATCTACTAATCGAGGCTTTCCGATTTCTAAAAATGCTAGTAAATGTTGCCTTTCATTCTCAGCCTCATCTAAAAGCTTTCTTATAACAATGCCATTATCGGTGAACGTTCTTAAACTGTATAGGTGTCTTTGTAATCCACCTACCATTCCTGGAATCGCGGCTACTGTTTCTAGGGCGATGGCTCTATTGGCGTAGTTCTTTTTAAAATATATATCAGCAAAGTAGCGCAAGAATTTCACAAAATAATATGCTGTTTTATCCGAAATATTTTCAGGAATGAAATGCACCTTTTTTATTTGAAATGTATTTGATGAATTTAAAGTTAAACCAATATTTGAATTATTTAAATTAATTTTCTTTTGGAAATTCGAACTTTCTAGTTTTGCTTGGTTAACTGTAATTGACTGTCCTTTAAAGAAAGGAACAATCGCACATGATAATATTTTCTGTGTTATCTTACTAGGACTTATTATTGATTGCAGCATTTGTTTATGGGTACGAAGTTATATAATAATCCCTTTAGATATTAAACATCGATAAATTCAGATTCTACATAATAATTGTTACAATTTCAAATTTAATGTAATATTTGTTTTATTCATGAATTTTATAATACAAGATGATGTAGAATCTATATGGCATAATTAATTATTTTATTTTAATTTAAATTGTAATCCATTTGGCACTTTGAAAGATATGAAAAAATGCATTCTGACATACGTATTTGAAGTATGGGCCTGCACTGCTTTATAAAGCCCTAAAGTTCAGCACAAAAAAATTAACTCGTCAAAACAAATTTAACCCGCACATAACCAATATGAAAGGAATATTCGTCATGGGCGAGTTTATTACAGATAATTATAGTAATAATAAAGTAAAATGGCCGGATCCAGAAAATAAAATCATAATGAAAATTACTTAAAATAACCCTATCTAAGAAATTAAATCCTGTGAATCTGTATTATGTCAAAAAATTGCAGACTAAACTAATACAATAAAACTAGAATAAGTGCCAAGACAGATTAAAATCCACTCGATTTGAACGATACGAATGTTTTAAAGGCGATAATAAATATGGTATTAAGAATAGAATCACCACGAAGATGATTTAATCCGACATTTAATTAAATTCATATGAAATAAACCAATTAAAATGTAAATAAATAAGCAAAAAATAAAACACATCACAATAATGGAAATAATTTAAAGAATTTGATAATAAAGAAGCCAATCGAATTTAGCTAAGCGTACTATGATTTATAAACGCTAAATAAATTAGATTTTTATTTAAGAGCTAATTTTTCTTTTAACTTTTCATGTTTGCTCGTGCAACACTTTATATTTCTGTATATTACAGATTTAGCGCATAATATTTTTAAGCACAATATTCTTATGGTCTTCCACAATACATCGTCTGCGTTCAAGATAATATATCCAAGTGGATTTCTTAATGTTATTGTTTGCGCATATGGTTCCACGTTTTTTGAAATCCCCAATTCCTTAATATACGAAAAATAGTATTTTGTAATTCCATTATCATATTTTATGATATAAGGTACTATTTTTCCAGGTTTCTAGGGAGAAATATATTTTTTTAGTCATTTATTAATTTTATTTTTAGCTTTTAGTGTAGTTCAAGCTTAGGTTTAGCTCGCTTTATAGAAAAAATTTAGCTAAAATTTCTTTCCATCCCAGCAACTTTTAAACCATTTCTAATACATCTTTTTCTCTCAAGACTTTTAGTTCAAGCGTCTTCCTAAATCCTATTGTTTGTTCATGCTTCCTGCTTCAGCATTTATTCCTAACTTCTCAATATATATTGTTTTTATAAAAGAAATTTAAACTAAATCAGAGCAAATTAAAATATATTTAAAACACAGTTAGATGAATAATATCTATGGCACAAGCATTATACAAGTTTCCATATGATTTACAAATTTAAGCATTAAAAATCTATTCGTATGCATATTTAGTATTTTGAAACATTGTTATTATGGTCATTTTTTTTCGAATTTTCATATATCATTATACTTTTCGGGATCACATTTATGCCTTCCACATAAAAACTTGATTTAGACATGAAAAAATCAATATTTATACATATATGCGCAGACAAAAAGGTCAAATGAAATATATTACGATATTAATGTATATGTAATCTAATGATGAAAATTCAATTTGCAAAAGACAAAATTTTATCGACATAGGATCTGGAATATTAGCTATCATCGCCAGAAATATATTTCAATGTTAACCTAATTTAGAATTTTATAAAATAAATATCAAATTTATAATTTACATACTCTATAATAACAACTTAAAAATATATTGATAAACAGATATTCCTAAAATTTGCTAAAAAATGTTTTTTGAGATAAACTCAATCGAAAAAAGAAGTGTGTGAGAATTCTATTTTACGACAAATATTTGAGCATAGTAATTTTAAGATCATAATTTTAAACCCTAAAAGATTACCTAAATACATAAAAACATGATATATGAAAAATACCCCCAATAGATTTTTGGTTAAATCTGAGCAGAATTAAACTATGGGAAAATAAAATATAAATAAGATGATTAGATTTTAGAAATCTTATTACATATTTTTCTTCATAGTTAATTTAAAGTTATTCTTAAAATTGTTGTTATAAAGAATAGCAGAACACATTGAAATAATCTAATATTTATATTAATTTATTAAAATACAGCTTTATTATTTGAGATTTTTCGTAAAAAATACAAATACACAGCATTAAATCTATAGATAAATAAATATTTTATACATATCAGATATTTATTTATTTTAAGGCTGCTTTTTTCGCTATAATTCTAATTTTGTTTTCAAGCACAACTTACTTGATATCTCGCCCACACAGCTTATTAATACTTTTGGCCATTTTCATACTATAAAGTTAGTTGATACCTCACCTCCGTTCAAGACTCATGAATTCAAGTTTTTTCTATCAAATTCAAGGTTTGTATATATGCCTCAATCTGGTTGATTACTTCGAGTTTTTTAAGATACATTTTATGATATCGTGTTATCATACCGTGCAAAGTTATAACATGTTTAATAATTTTTGTCTTGAACTTGTATATATATGACAGCTTCATACCAGCAGAATTACTTTTAATTTTTTTTTTGTTTTCAACTATGTTTATTTTTTCAATGCTAGTCACACCAATTTTATGTAAGCGATATGGTAATCATTTTTATCATATATAAAAATATCTGGTCTGTTTTTTGAAAATCTTATTCCGTTTCAATCTTGCATCTACTTTGATCTCCGCCTACAAATTTTTCATTATTTCTTCTGCTAAGTGTTTACTGTATTTACTTGTTTTTTTTCAAATCATATTTCTTTGCTAGCATAAGGTAAAGACACAGAGGGATTTATTTTGTATTCTTGCATATTCATGGATAAGTATTTTTTAGATGTCCTTGCTTTGAAATCTTCAGTTTTAAACGAGTCGTTACAGCGCAGCATCTTCACCATAAACATAATAAAACACTTTCATGCTAAATGAAACGAAATCTCACTTCTTCTTGAGGTCGTAAATATTCGTACTGCAGCCACTTGATGATCCTTATATCATAATCTCATTTTTATGCACATTAAAGAGTTTTTGATGAGGTTTTTATATATTAATTTACATAATAAACAATCTTTTTGCTTTAATTCAGGCCTTGAAAGATCTAGACTAACTATTACGTATCTTGTCTATAAGAATATATTTTTATGCGCAAGGTGCGCCGAGCTCTCTTTTTTAAGTTTTATCAAACCCGTGTATATAGGCGTTGTACTCTTTCTTGATCTAATGATGTACGTAACTGATTGCATTTTCTAAGTTTATAATTCTATGTTTTCAAAAACGTAAAAAGTTCTTTATTTTTTATATAATGTCGTTTTTTGTATTTTTTTGGCAGTATATATTCCATTATACATCTATATTCGCCTAATGTCGTTGTCTAGATTTTTTAAATTTCCTGCCTCTAGCTTATATAATCTTACCAAGTAAATAAAAAACTTTTTTTCTCTTCATTATTTGCCTTAATCTAGTTTTAACCGATGTGTTAAGTTTTGCACAAAGTTTTGGCCCGTTGAAACATTTAATTTCTTATCTTTAAGAATTTTTCGTATTTTTTCTGGATTTAGAGGTTTCGAAAATATATTTATATCCATCTTTTTCTTTTATTTACGCTGCAGGATTGTTGAAATTTTTGTTTTTAGTAGTAATTTTTGACATGTATATTTCTATCCTATTGCATTTTAAAAATTTGGTTGCTTCATTAGACATGGTTTTAGTTGATTTCGTCTTTTTCCACAATATTTAAGTCTTCAATCAATAGAAACTGATTGTTTGTGATGATTTTCTTGTCTAGGTTGATTGCTACAGAAAGATATTTTACGTTGCATCTACGGCTTAGTGGGTCCATCCATATAAAAACAGCTATGATAATAAGCTGTCACCTTAAATAATTGCCATTTCAATTTTTTCTTTATAAATATATCTGAGCAATAAGTGCGAGTGTTTAATAATTTAGACATAGATACAATCATCAGTTCTTTTATGTTAAGCTTTTATTAGTAGTATAAAATGTACACATAATCTAGCGAGTCAAATACCTTTTTTAAGAACCATGTTACGTTTAGTTTTCTGTTTTATTCGTTATTTATCAAAATTTCATCCTTGCCCGTTCTTTACCACCCTACACTCTTCTGACTGTTCGTAGTTGGTTGTCCGATAGTAAATGTAATATTAGACTTTGTTCTGCAATATCATTGTGAGTGTTTTTGTCGTTAATTTATAATGTTTTTACATGTATGTAATAGAACTGAATTCCGATTCATTTAATATTGTTTGTTTTGGTGTTTAGCATCTTATACCGGAATAACAATGCATCAAAAAACATTTTATTAGCCATTGCCTTGATAAAGGATATAAATAACATATATTTTTTTTTGTCTGATGTAATATTTAAAACACTAGCTAATCAGGAATGTGAGCTATTGAATTCTTGATGGTATATATTGTTATTTTCGACTAGCCAAGAATTTTCTTGCTTTAGTTCAATTGCTAGAAAGAATTTTAAAGGACAATATTTGCACATAATTTTATTTAAAGATATAATAGTCATGTTGAATCATCAGTTAATATGAAGTAATTTCACATGCTCAATAAAACATGCTAAACTTTTATCATTATGTTTTTATAATCAAAATTTCCAACTGATCAAATAAAGCAAGAAAATAAATTAGTAGATAAAGAATATTCATAAACAATTAATATATATGTTTTAATTTGAATTAAAAATATCATAAAAAGGAATCACAATTTAAGAATAAACTTTAAATTATACTTATAAATAAATAAATTATACTAGTAACGCAAATATTGATACATAAAATATAAAAAATTGATATTTATTTATAGGTTAATTTTATTTTTATCGATTTTATCTATTTAGATTTGGCTAGCTCATCGGTAACATTGCACAACTTTTGATGCATCTTTTAAAAACAAACCCTGATCTATCTACCAAAACTTCTCTTCTTCTTTTAAATGTGATGAGTATAAGTGTATTGCGAAGTGTGTTTACTTGTTTTTTTGTTTCTAAATTGTCCGGGATTTACAGCACCTCAACATTTTTTTTATGGTATTTTGTAAGCACTTGTTTCCTAGTCATTACATATGGTATTATTCATACCTTAAAGATGTAAAAAATACCAAGTTCCTCCACCAAGATATTCCACTTCATATATTTTTCACTCTAAACTTCAGTTAAGTTATCAAGGGTAGTTTTACCTATAGAATCAACGTAATGATATTTTCTTTTGTATTGTATAGAAAAATGTCTGATCTATTTTGTTTGATTAATATTTCTGTTTTTATTCTGATATCAGTCTTTATTTCTGCATATTTTTTTGTCGCAGATCTCTTGTACTGAATGATTTCAGATCTTTTTGGTTTTCTTGAAGTTGTATCGTCTTAATAGGAGGAAATATAGACATCTTACGATTTCATTGTTCCTTCGCTTGTAATCATGCTCTAAAATTATCTTGCATCGTTTTAAAGGTGATCAATTGTTATCATGGCTTCGTTACGATGTGGGCATCATACTCTCTCGCTGAAAAACACATTTCTGTCTTGAATAAAACAGAATTTTACTTCTTCACTTGGTTTATTGCCGTGGTCGATCTCAATCTTGATAATTCAACCATATCATTATTCTTGGCTTCTTAAAGAATTCGGTGTAATGGTTTTTCTTTTATTTTACACAATAGAATTTCTTGCTGCATTTTCTCGGGTGTCCCAAAAATAGGATCTTAATATGATATGTATTTTTAAGATATTTTTAATTGATTAGAGATGTGACTTGTTATCTTTTACTACTTTTAAAATTGCAGCCCTCCTCGGTGATCTGTTTTTACTGTTTACAAGCAGTTTTTTTTAGCTGGTAGATCATCTTAACAGCTTTTAATCATAAGTTACATAGCCCTTGTCATAGTTAATTTTTCTTTATACATAATATTCTTTTATTACTAGGCTGGAGGTGAATATAAAAGCTGTTTAAAATATCTCTTATCTTAATATAAAGTTTATTGTATTCTTCTGGTTCTAATTTATATACAACTTTATGGTAATCTTTGTGTGATCATGCATGTTTTTTCTTGGTTTGAATAAATCATCTGCATTAAGTTTGGTCTTACATAAATTTCTTATTCGATTTAGTATTTATTCTGCAATTGTGTCAATAGTTTCTTGCTTTAAACGATTTGATTTTCTCAATTACTCCATGATATTTATAGGCTGTTGGGTCTATAGTAAATGTTGCTACATTAGCGCATATTTCATGGTTAGTGGCAGACTTGTTTTTGTTTATTTCGAGGCCTACTGCATTAAAGAAGGTTAATGTTTCGTCCGTCATGAGTTTTTGTGTTTCTGGAGTTTCGATATATAATTTTGGGTCATCTATGAAGAGTAGGTGATTTTTTAATAGGTGTATTCATCTTCCATTACAATTACCCCTGGAAAGCGTTCATTGTATTTTGCTTAAGGGATCAATACATAAAACAGATAAAAAACGTGAAAGACTGTCTTAGTAGTATTCTTCTTATTTATTCTTTTATACATGATTTCTTCTCCATTTAACCTATAAAATATATACTTCATTTATATGTAATCTCTATATTAAAAGACCTTACCCATGCTGGTTGATTCAAATTTTCAATACATGCATGTAGGTAGTTATTTTTGATTGAGTCAAATGCTTAGCTTTACATGAACCCACAATGTATATGGATTTTTTTCATGCTCTTTATTTATCGAAATATTAATAAGAGCTTGTTATTTTGCTACTTGAACGCGCCTTATTGTTCCTAACTGATTTTTACAATTTATTCTCTTGTCTCCACTTCATACTCAATGATTTTTTATACCGTTTTTGTCGTTAACTTATATAAATTCGACATACATGCGATTGGTCTGAATTCATTTCCTATCTTGACTTCTTCTTTTGGTATAAGATATGTCGTACCAGAGTAAAACCATTCTTCCTGATTTTTATTTTGCAAACTTTTATCCGATAAAATCTTATATATGAATTTGTTAAGGCTCGTTAATTTTTTTAATGAAGAAATAAACATTCAATCTGGTCCAGCTGCTTTTCAGTTTGCAGTGATTATATTAAATTATAAAATTCAACTTTTGTTATGAAGCTTATTTTTTCCTGTTTTTGGATAAGTAAGAATGGGCATAGGTAATCTTTATAATCATTTCCGTTAATATTGTTTACGTACCTTTTCCCCGCATTTTCATTTGAATTTTTTTGATATGTTTATCTAGCTACGATTGTATAATTTTTGTTTTGAGTCAATCCTCTGTAAAAAAAGGTCTTCTATTAAGCTCAAAGCACATATTTTCTCTGGTAAAGTCACATCTTTTTTTGTACTGCTCTATCTTTTTCTAAAAGATTCTGATCTTTTCTGTTTAAACATTTAACATTGTTTTGAGTTGAGATGATCATCTATGTCTAGGATCATGTTTCCTGATCGCATTATTTTTCTTAATTTTTTTACTTCCTCTTCTTTGACTTCACTGCGTTTTTTTTTCAATTCTAGTCCATCTCTTAATCTTTCTAAGAGTCTAATTTTTTCTAAAATATATTGGTTGTCTTTTTTCGGTTTTGTTGAGAGGCGATTGTAAGTCTGTTGTGTGGCTTGTAGCAATACTATAACATCCGACATATTCTTGGGTTTCTTTGAGAATGCAATTGACACTATTATCATATTAATGGTTTGGAGAATATTAGAGTCAACTTTGTTTATAATACGCACAATACAGATTTATGCAATAAAATCGAAATATCTATTGAATGCTAAATAAACTCACCATTACCATTTCATATAATTTTATGTAGTCTTAGGGAGTTCAATCATAAACGTAAGACTTTTAAATTTCTAACTAACATAATATCAATGTAATTAGTAAAAAAATGAAAGTATACACGAAAAATAGACAATTTAAATATAAATTAGAAATTAATTTAAATCATATCGTTTTGATAAAAAAAATTCGACTACAGATTTTTTAATGAATTCCATCTTTGTCGAAAATAAATAGATTCATAAAAGATTTCATGGAAAAAATTTTATTTTAATGATAGAAATGTAAATTATATATAGCTGATAAGACAAAAAAATTACTAATGTTGGTATTTAGAGCCAAAAAGCTATATTAAAACTATCAAGCTATTTTATAAGAGACGATATTGTCGGTGTTTATACATAGATACTTATAAATGATTAATTCATGATAGAATTACTTTGATCAATAAAAATTTTAAATTTACTTTAAAAACTAGCATCTTATCAAATTAGAATACTCAAAATAGTTGTTATATTTTTTTCCTTCAAAACTTCTTATAGATATGTTCAACCTAAAATCCTATTTTTGCTGTATGATATTGGTGATTTCTATAAAATTATGTCAGTGTGATACAATCGAATTACTAAATTTTGTCTCAAAAGTATTTATATAATTTTTTACAATTTTTCATATTATTGTCCATCATTTAAAAAATTATTTAGCCCCTACTTGTAATGATTTCCTTTGAGCTCTATATTTATACCGCTATCAAAAAAAAAAATTCTTGTCCGCTATATACCGACAAATGACGACAAAATACAATATTTTATGATCTTGAAATTCCCTTATATTTTTTTCTTTATAAAAGTTTATATTTTGTTCTTGAATGTTCTTTTTCTTAATAATTATAAAAAAATTACTTTGGAATCATTAGATATCGATATGTTAAGCTTACAAGTATTTTCAGCCGATTTAAATCCAAAAACCAAAATTAAACAGAACAATGATTTTTATGTGTCTTAAATAGTTTATGCTATTATGTTTTTAACATTCATAAGTAACCGATCCATGCATTTTTCGCTATTTAAAATAATTTAAAAATGCACAAATAATTTTTTAAAAACTTATAACACAGAATCTTACGCAGCTAAACCAATATTTAAAAAATTTGGAGCAAGAATATTATAAATTAATTTCTAAACTTTTTAAAAAAATATACAAAATAATGCAATAATATAATACTATAATTCCTTTTACCATATTTTGATTCTAATTTTTTATTTTCAAAATTTGTATCTATTCCGTATTTCTATGGGATAAGCTTCTAGTCATACTGAATGCACAAAATTATAATATATATAAATACATAATATAATCTTAGTCTCTATTTTTAAATAATTATTTCAAAATAGCATTAATGTAAGAAATCGTATAAAGTGACATAATTGGCGATTTAAGTCAAGGTGGAATCACCCCTGGCATCAAATTGGCTATCCGAAAATTAAAAAAGATATATTGTAACCGATAGATACCAAGCGCTTATTGTCAAAACAAGAAAATTGATTATTAACAGTGTTTTTTTTTCATTTTGATCCTTACATTGATAAAAAATCACAAAATATATTTCACTGAAGATTCCTTTTGATAAAACGAAACGACAATAAAATTTTGCTAACTATTTTATAAGATGACAGAATATTATCATTAAGGTTGTATGCACGGTTGGAGCATTTTTTATAAATGTACTAGCTTTTCAAAGAACTAAATAAATAGTTGAATGTATTCGTTTCATTTCAGCCTGGTTTTTACAATACAAATCAGTAGTTTATTTAAAATTTTTATATTTATAAAATCTTCTTTGATTTCTGTCAGGTTACTGTTAAATCGGCTAGCTATTTTAATGTTCATAAAAAATGTCTTACATTTGAAAATATGAAATAAGAAAATCATTAATTCTAGAAAGACTGCTTATGAAATACCTGAAAACATCTTTGTTTTGCAAAAATCACAAGACCACACCTGGAAATCGTTAAAATAATGCAATGCTTTATAAAAGACTGTAAAATACAAATTTTGCGCATCTTATGTTTCGAATATATACTAATAGCACCTCAATTGGGCTAGCGGGTCAAAAAAATCAGAAAAAAATAAAAAAAAATGCATTTAATTCCTTTCTGAATATTTAGTTCCGCCTTTAATTTTTAAGATAATATTTCTAAAAACTAAAGTTAATATTGATCATTAAAATATTACGAATAGAAATTTCTATAGCTATCATAATAATTTTTTGATGAAGAAAAGAAGATTAGTATATAACCACATATACCATTTTAAAAATTTTAGGTGCCTTAAAGAACATCTATTATGTTTTTGACCCATAAATTAGTATTAAAAGCTTTTAAATTTCATATCTTCTTGAATTTGTTTCTTCAATCTTTTTAAAAATAAATCTTAAAAAATTAATGCATATGTACATTTGAAAATCATAATTTGAGTTTTAGGATGTTTTTATAGCAAAAAGTTAGATTTAAAGCATCTTTGAGTTTATTTTTTAATGGAGTTAACACAGAAAAATGTTCTTAGTAATTTTATGCAAACACAAATTAAGCCATCAAACTGCTTAATAAAATCTAGTCTTAAATCATTTCTATAAAATTATATACGTAATTTGAATTTTTTTAAGTTTTTTACTTTGATGAAAATTTTATCGTATAATCTATCTATAAAATAAAAAAAATACTTATTTCAGATTATAATTTTTTCAAGGCTTTATAATTGTATTAAAAAATTTTCCAAAAGTTTTTATTAAATATTAAGCCAATATTTTATCACATTCATTTATATTCATTTTTAAAACTTAAAAAAATCCTTTTAATATTATTTAGCCATTTGAAGTAATTGATTAAGAAATATGATAATCTTTTTAAGATATAACTATTAAAAATATTAGGTTATAACATTGATTGTTTTTCTCAATCCAAAAAACCTCCAATTAGAAATTATATTTTTGACGATTATAAATAAGCTTCATTATGCATTAATATCAAAACTTAAAATTATATTTTAAAATCCAAACCCAAATGATATTACTGCCATTTATATCTATAATATGCATTTTTAGGAATTGAATCTATATAAATATTGTCGAAATTTTTTTTTACCACAGATGGATTTATTAAACGATGGATTAGCGTAATTAAAGATTATTAATTTTGTTTTATTATTATATATTAGTCTATATTTAAGTAATCCTAAATTTTATGTCTAATGTTGGAGAAGATAATAACATCCACAATATACTTTTTTAAAATATATTCTAAGTAATGTTCAAAACAATAAGATTATATAGTGCAAATTTTTTTTTATATAATCTCTAATGATATAGGTTGTATTTAAAAAAGATATATATCAGGATTCAATTTAAAATTATCACAAATTTCATGTAACATGATTATACAAACCGAAAAACATCATTTCATGCTATAGTAATTTAATAAATATTTTAAAAAATAATTATTATAATGCAATTTTTTTTAAAAAAACTTAAATCTTGACATTATTCTAGCTATATTTTAATTTTACATTGATGTTATATAAAAAATAATCGGAAATAATATCTTGTAAATAATATATATTCATTCACCATCAATATTTTTTTTTGTATTCCAATGAAATATCATAAAACTGGTATAAGAACTCTATTTATAAATTCTTGATATAGATCTTTCGCATTTAGATTGAATTGGAAGTTTATGCAGTAATTATTTTCAGATTAATGATAAAAATAGATATGTATTAAAACATAGATTGATAAAAGATTAATCTGATTTACTTATAAACAGAATTTAACAAATAATCTATTTCAAAAAATTCGAACAAATGACCAGCATGTGAACAATTCTAATTATTTTTTAAAATTGAAAATTTATTTTTTAATTAGGAACGTGGCCACATTTTTTCATTCAAAAATACTTCTCCCATTTTAATTATCCTAGCGAGAATTTCAAGTCTCTTATTATTATAGTTTTCAAATTTGAAGGAAAAGTTTCAAGGAGCGATACCCTATTATTTTACTATAGCAGGATTAATTTTTTTATAATTATGCGAACTTCAGTAAATTTTCGTCATACAGTCATGTGAGTTAGGATTCTTTTATCGGGCATTTAATGAAAAAGAGATTTAGATAGCAAATAATCTGATTTCGTCATTTAAGACGGAGAATTCAATATTCTAAGAAAATATACACAAATAAATAAAGAAATCATTTAAATATAATAGATTGGATATTCTTAATCTATTAAGCATATATATGTACCAATTATTCAATGCCGATCAAAACAAAAGTCCATGTATCAAATGAAATCAAACTATAAAATAATTGATATTTGATGCTCGATTACCATAGAATTCGATTTTTTTATATATAAAAATTTACAAAGCAAATCACAAATCACCTTGAATATCTATAAAAAACAAGAAAATACCAACTAGACTGAAATTGAATAGTCCAATATTTTTTTCAAGTTAAATTGCATCATGAAATCTTTTTTCAGTTTTCTAACAATCAAACGTATATAAATTACATGATATATCAATATTCAAGCAAATAAAATAGGAGTTAGAGTCAATGATAACATTTTTTTAATTATGTGTGTATTTTCCTCTTTTCATAAATTCCATCTACAGAAATGATTACGACGTATATATAATGTTTCAAAACTGTTTAATCCACCTTTTGACGTCTTTATCCGATCTTTCTTCTCCAGCTGCCTTTCTTCTGTCTAATAATATGAGTTCAATTGTATTGAGAAGTGTGAGACCTTGCGTGTATTCTTCTACTTCATCTGAATTTTTGATTGTTCAACGTATTTTTTTCAAAATTCTGTAATCAATCAATTCATATCGTACTGATATTTAACATTTTTTATTAAACTAAGTTGATCAGTGAGTATATGTATAGAATCTAATTAAAATAATAGAATTAAAATAGCGGCTCAAAATTAAAATTTAGTTAATTATATTATAGATACATGGATGAATATTTAAACCAAATAGCCATCTAAATAAAAGACAAACAGAACATGCAATAATATATAGTATAAAAATTATTAATAGATAAAAATTAAAAAGGTATTCAGCAGAATTTTAATTAACTTCTCACTTTTAAAAGAATTTTTTATAATTTGTGTTAAATTTTTTTATGAACAAAATAGTGTGGTAATAACAAGCTTGTATTACAATAATTTATTAATTATATCTATAAAAAACCATCTGCGCACATTATAATTTCTATTTTGCAATGGAATTGGAGGTATACTACATTCCCTAAATGTTTTTGCTTATAATCAACTATTAGTTCTATATTATAGGGAAAATGATAACTTTCTTTTAATCATAGACTAAGCTGCTATCACACACGAATTAAAATTTAAATAAAATACATGTTTAATTTTCTATCTTTTAATCTCCATCACCAGTACGTTTTGGATTTCATAATCTGTTTTTTATATTATCTATTACCCTTTAAATTTAGATTTGTTAGATTGTTAAATAAAATACTCTTACGGCAACAGTTGATGTGACCGAAGAAAGAACCAGATCGGACACATATAAAAACATTGGGATAGGTACAAAGGCATGAATGAAATTGTCTCGTCAGTGAAAGATGATGCAAAGAAGTTTCGGAAGAAAGAAGCAGTCCAAAAGTAGAAATACAAGAAGCGCATGGGGCAAGAAAAAAATTGTATCGAGAACAAAATCCAAATATAGAACTATGAACAAAATCCTATATTTAATACATAAATTAATGTAACTCTTCAAGATTTAAAAAATCAGGTTTTAATTGATTAAAAGAGGAAACAAGCGTTATTATATATATTATGTATAGTTTGTAATTCATGTGATTTAAAACTTTTTTTGAATATCTGTCCATTCTTTTTTTATGTCTATGATAATCAAATAATGCACAATTTGAATAAAATATTTTGCTTTATAATAATTATTTAGGAGTTATGTATTATATTTATATTAATTTTTACATGATATAATTCAATTTATCTATCTATTTTAGTTAATTTTTTTAAGATGAATAAAAGTAATTTTACTGGTTAATGTTCAATCTAATCGCTTTATGATGCCATATAATTGTTATAGAAATTATTTATTAAATTTAAAAATGTTACGAGACTCTTTATGCCATTATTTTAGATATTTTCACTTTCATTCTGATCTACTTCTCTCATCATATAGCATATAGTAATAAGGCGTAGATAAGATATAAAAAAATTTTTCTATCTATACAAAATTATTTTTTTAATGACTTAATTTATCAAATTATTGCACAAATAAAAATTGTTAGTTATAGTGGTTCATGAAATAGAGTGCAACCATCGAAACCCTTTTTCTTGTTTTTCATGATAAAATTATAACTTCGCTCTTTTTTATCCCTATTTTGTAAATCTAATATATGATATAAAATTGCTATCATGTAGATATAAAAATACATTTGATTTTTAAAACATGATTAACTCAAATTTTATAACGCTAAACTAAAGAAAAAATTATAATTTTAAGAAACATAAAGAGCATAAATGTATTTTATCGACTATGTAATTCAAATTTTTATCAAATGTCTCAATATAATTAAATTTATATGACTAGTTTTGTTTAAGTGCGCATTCTAGTTGGTGCTAAACACCCTATGAAATTTAACAAATTAGTAGGTAACATTTTACGCCATTAAGAAATATAAAACAACCAGAAACTTTTTATTTTTTTTATCGAAACTGATTGGTATGTTTTTATTTAATATTCTCTTCTAGGTTTTTTATGCAATATTTTTTTATCTGTTATGGTCAGTATTCAAGGATAATACCATTATTACACAAGGCTAATTTTATGTATTATTGAAGTTAATAAATATTATATTTTAATTTTTTTTAGTATGGTTATAAATTGTTTGAAGATGCCAGGTATTATTGCTCAAATACACTAATCTAAAATACCAGTAACATAACATATCCAATAATATGTAGTAAAAATAACTTGAAATGTTTTTTTTTGATCAGTTTATGACATAACTAATATATCGTAAGATCATTGCCTTTACAAAATAGGGAATTGAAAACACTAAATAAGTATACACTTTACGTAAAATCTATTAAATAAATATATGATATGCTTTATTACGATCATATCCTTTTAAAAGAAGCAATATTATTATCTAAAGACAAAATACTTTTTATCTTATGCCAAAATTTTTCCTACCTAAAATTTAATTTCATATGATAATAATTCAAATATTTTTATTTTATCAACTATTCTATGAATCATGTTAAATAACAACAAAATAAAAAATAAAATACACAATTAGCTTAGAACGTTTAAGATTTGTTACAGATAAAGTTTATATGTATCTATATACACAGTATGATTCTTATAAAAAAAAATAAGTAAATCAAACAATATAAAATCTAAAAAATGCAGTAACTCTATAGCAAAAATATGCACAATAAAGCGTTTATGTTTTTACCGCAACGAATCCCCAATTTCGAGTGATTCTTAGATGATAAATACTCACATGATTCAGTCTGTCGAAACTAGAAATTAAAACCAAAAAATACAGATAAGTTAAGAATATATCATAATGTTGCTGCCTAAGATCTTTTTAACTGGCTAAAAAAGATTATTCTTACACCATTTATAATAAATGTGGCTGCTTATAGAGTGGCGATAGCAATTCATACTAGCGGCGAAAAGTAGATAGAATTTTTGTTCCCCATATAAATAAAAACCCCGATGTAAAATTCTAAACCAGGGAAATAAAACTGTTCACATAAATGTGAAATATCACACAGAGGGTGAATGGGATAGAGAAAAGTTACATATAGTCATGTTCAAATTTCTATAAAATATAAATATACGAAAAAAGATATGATAAATTTTCTAAATAATACATTTAGTTGTTTTTGATTTTTTTTTAAAAATTAAGGTAACAAAAACAATAATATACATCGAAAACTCCGCACATAACTTAATTGTCGTTATAAATATAATAGAAATTATATAGAAAACTATTAAAGAGGAATTCTTTCTGTATAAAATAAGATTTTTTTTTATAAAAAATATTTAAATCACATGCTTTTTTTGGCGCGAAAATAAATTTTATGTATTATTTGGTAGTTATAAAGTCAAAAATTGAGATAATATATGGTTGATAAAAAAAATATGTATATAATCGAACAACCATTCTTTAAACAGAAATTTATGATCTTTTAGGTTTAAGGGATTTACATAAATTTATTTTATATCTGTAATAATACCTTATTTTGACTCTAGTTCTCGTTAATTATAATTTTATATTTATTTTCCTTTAATTTTTACAGTAACCCAAGAATTTCTGTACAATCCAAAAAAAATATAGTTTATTGATACATCTTTACACTTTTTATGCATATGACATATATTTTATCAAAAAAAAATTTCTTAATATATGATATATAAAAGTAGTATTTGTTGTATGCGTTCTATTCATTTAACTAAATAACCCTAATTAATTTATAAGATATGTATTTTATCATATTTTTTTTTGTTTTAAATTTAGCGATAAACAATACATGCAAGTTTTTAGAAATTATGATATGTTTGATTTTTAGCTTGAATTTTAAATATCCATGAGCTTTTTTGTTATTATCAGACTTTCTTTAATTTATTTAATGAGATAATAAACTATTTTATCTTTTTTCTATTTTCAATTTTCAATTTTTTTATTTTATCTCTAATGAAACATACTAAAACCATAAATAATATTTCTTGTCTAAAATATAATATATACAGTATAATGATACCTTGGGATTGAGAAAAACCCTTGAATTAATAGGTCTCGAAAGTAGGAGGGGTATTGAAGAAGACTTTGGAGAGGAGAAGATAGCCGAAAGTATAAATACGCTGTGTGTATAGAGAAATAAGCAAGATGTGCCTGAGAACAAAAACTAAAATTACGACTATAATTATGGCACATAAATAAAAAATTAATTATTGAAATTGATTTCTATTCCTTTAATTATATTTTTATATATTATGTATCCCCAAAAAAATGCTTAATGCTATAACAAACCACCATAGTCGAATAATTATAGGAATCTGATTATTATTGAATCATCATAAAATTTGGCTCATTATCCTTTTCTATCAAAAATTACCGGCAAAAATTTGCAGCCTTTTGATTTTAAAACAGAAGGAATTAATGGTATAGTAACATTTGAATAGATATATATTCAAACATGCAATAAAGTGATGCAGTTGATTTAGAAACTCTTATAATATAAACTTGTGATTAACCGCAAAGAACGTGGATTCATATAAATTTACGTTAAACAGGAAATAGCTGCAAGAATGCAGTCTAACAAAACTAGAAAGCATACCCTGAAAAAGACTAATAGCCGAACATAAATTGAAGATTGCTGTTTAAGACGTCGTTAAACTAGCGTTTGTATTTAAAGACAACTACTGCTTTCAGCAAGGATATCGGGTAAGTGTAGAGTGTGGGTATCATAATTAACCAGCGACGGAAAGTAGATAGAATACTATTCCCTTACAAAAGCAAATCGCTTAATAAATAAGAACTGATATACGGAGAATTAAATGGTAATAGGAATGTGAAACACTACATGTGGAGTGGCATCAGATAATCAAAAATTCCTAATAGTCGAAATTGAATTTCCCAAGAAGAAGATACATACGAGTAAATGATAAATGCAGTGGATTTGTCAATAATTTTATAATATAACACAAAATATGGGATTTAAGAATACTACTAAGCATTGTATACGCACAAACAATAAGATATAGGAAGACATTTGAAATAATAAATATTTAGATAAGAAGATGAAATGAAGTAGAAGGCTAAGATGACATAATAGAAAAAAGTATCAGTCAAGTCTATTCAATGAGCATTCTAAATTATTCTCCGAACACCATTAAAAAGCTAAAAATCAAATTAACCTATAAATAAAACTTTATTTTATATCATACATATCTGAAATAGTTTGGAATCTTTCTTCGATTCACAAATTAAATTTATATAGCGACAAATCAAAATATTTCATTCGGATGCCTTTGATTATTATCTCCTATATACATATTAATTTGTGTCTTTTAATATCCACATTTTTTCATTACTTTATTTCATCGGCATATAAACAACTTAAATTCTAGAACGCATAAGTTTTTTTAATTGTGTCTATATGTTAATTCTTACCACAATTTGTAGATCAATAAAAAATAAAATTCGTTTTTATCAGGATTTATAATCTTATTCACATCAAATAAAATCTGATAATTGTGGGTTTAACAATATTGAGGACAGCATAAGTTTGTATTTTTTGTCTTTATCAATAATCTATTTACATGGTTTTATTATACTACTTAAAACATTTATATTTCATTTAAGAATTTACTATTTATCACAACATTCATAAATTACAAAATAAACCAGAACAGCAGATTAAATTGTTTCTTTCAGTTTTACCTTATTTCCATCAATTTTATGTAAAGCAAACGAATATATCCTTTAACAAGGATATTTATGACCGGTTACCGCTAGATATCGCATATAAGTTTCATTAAAACATTTATATATATCGGAAAACCCAATTCCTAAAACTAAAGCGACACAGTTCAAGGAAACATTTTCTCGATGCAAAAAATAGTCCAATACCTCAATTTTTAATATTGATGCAAATAATAAATCTTCATTTTTCACATATTATCGGTATTTATAGTTTTATATTATAATTTATGTTTTACGTGAATTAAATTATGTCATGCGTAATGTTATATTATTGTAAAATAGTTTTAGAAGCTTAAATAAGCAAAATAACACTAAATTAAAACTATATAAAATGTTTAAAATAAAAAAATACAGCATATAAAGCATTCAATTTTTACTGCCATTATAGATATAACCATAAGTTTTCTATAGCTGTGTATATAAATAACAACCAAAAACTGTCTAACACTTTACCTAAAGAACTTTAATCCATAAAAATAAATTTAGAAATAAAAAAGAAACTATACTCTTAAGTATTTAACTAAAAAACATTTTGATTTATGTGCGTTATGATGTATTTTAGGTCTATTGTTTAAGATCAAAATTAGTGTATTTAGAAATTATTATGACATATAGATCGTATAATTAATGTAATACGATTAATAATTCATTTTACGTAAGAACGCACAAAGAAGATTCTGGTTCAAGTCAATTACTTATATTTTAGTCTAGTTTATTAAAAAATATATAAATCACTTAAGTTTCCACCTTCTATTATATGTTTAAATATGCTTAGAGAAAAATTAAATTGAACTTCAGATAGTATGCAATATATTTAGTATTTTTACCACTCTTTTATAAATTAAAATCAGTCATTGCTCGTGCACTAAAGAATTTTAAAATACTGAAAGATTATGTCAATTGTGAATTCTTAGTTTATATGATATGGTATGAATCTATTTTTGAATGATTATATAGTTTTTTGTATATTCGTTTACAAAAAAAAATGAGCCATGATTTTTCCTACTCATTCAGACAATTCAAATATGTTTTTTTCTATATTTGGTCATATGCATGCTCTATTTTGCAATACATTTAACTTTTTATAAAATTTTATCTTATAAAATATTTACCAAAATTATTTCTGAAAAAAAACTGAAAAACACATAATTTCCTACATAATATGCGTTTTTTATAATAAGCATGACTAAATATATTGTAAATATGCATGTACAAATTCAAATCATCAATAGAAACATTAAACAGCTAAAAAATAGCAGGTCTACAACTAATAAAAAAGATTAGCTATACATAAAATTAATTTAAAATTATTTAATTTAACCCGTTCTGTAATTCTAGTTATTACGAGGATTTAATTGTAGAAAATCTTCATTCTGAATTTACCATAGAATATATTTGAATTTCTAAGCAAAAATGAATATAAGTAAAAATGAAACTGCAGATTACAAGGATTATTTTTTTTCTTTTCTTCGAATATGGACACACAAAGCTTTTTTACTTGCGCCAAAATCAAATTTACAATAGAATATTTATAGAAACACTTTTTAGAGAATGTAATCTATTTATTTTTTTGATTAAGAAAATCATATATTTAGAATATACATATATTTATCCGAATAAATTTTATCTTGAAACGGATTCTGGACTAAATTATATAATATGCATGAATGATAATCATGATATTTATCAATTTGAATCTATCAGGTTTGGAATATTATGAATTTGAATAAAAAAATTTAAGAATAATGCCATTTTTTTCAAAAGTAAAAATATTTTTAACTATTGTAGGAAATTCGTGTAATATAATTATTTTATTTATCACAAAGGAATATTTACGGTAAAACCAAACTAAAATCCCTTAACCCGTGTATAAAATATTATGAGTATATCATCTAAGTCAACTTATTGATCATATCGAGATAATTTTTATTTTTCTTTATGTTGGGCTCATTTTCATCATAGAAATATTAATCGGTATAATTTTTTGTTTTTATTGTTTAACTGAATTACAAAACCATTATGTGCGATCAAAGTGACAACATAAGAGTTTTTTTTATGAACACACAAGTAGACTGTTCTTAGAGTTACTAAACTCAATGAAAATATACCCAAGGTAAAAAAATAATCAGATATACTAGATCAAATTATATCTAAATAAGTCTAATGAAATTAAAAATTTTATTTGGCATCTGAATTTTATCGAAAAATTGCACATATCATCAATTTTTTTATTTCAAATTTTAAATATGCTGTCTAATTACAACCACACAATAAATAATGTCATTACAATACTAATAAAGTTTTTATGTTTTTGGTTTGCGTAAAAAAAACACAGTTTCAAATTTAGTCCCTCAAAAAAGCCAATATGATTATACTAAGTTTGTTCAAAGTTTTTTTGGTCGCTGGAATAATTAAATTTTTAAAAAAAATACATTAAGTTTCTCGAAATAATAGTTTTTTAGATTTTCAAAAAAACAAATAATAAAACTAATGTTTTGTAGCATTTTAAATTACTTTTACCTTATATAATAAGTAAAAAATCAATCAAAGGTATTACGCCCAATAAAAAAAGTATTTAACTTATTTTTTTTTACATTTTTTTGTTTCATTATGTATTTTTGAAAATAGAGAATTTTAGATTTGCGTCAAGTTATGATTCAAAGAAGATTTTTTTAAATAAATTATATAGTTTGGTTTTAAATTAAACACTATTAGAATTTTATCTATCATATTTATTTAAAAATATATTTAATAATTAAATTTATAATAAATCTTATTTTTATAATTCTATCATCAATCTATTGTTTAGGTGTAAATTGTACCAAAGTAAGAACACACCACGATTAGGATAATATAAATATGTAATGTATAACACAAGTAATAGATAATAATGTGTATTATATAATATTGCTATCCATACATTTACATTAGAAATAAATAATAAAGGTAACTTAGGTATTTTATTATAAAATTAAAAATCACACTAATTTATTTAATTTTGTATAACAATTATAATCTTAGCAAATTATGTTATTTTTTTAATTCAATCTTACAATTGCTAGAAAATGAAGCCAGATTTTTCTTTGTTAATTGCATAAATGTTAATCTGCTAAACTACAATATTTTTTTTTACAAGAATATATGATAATAAAGTTTTTAGCACATAATTCGACGAATAACGGCTGTTTAAATATTTTTCCAATATTAGCGCATTTTAATATTTGTAAATAAAATTTTAGTATGAAAACGATATTTTAGATCTCTATCCTACAATTAATTTTTATACTACCTTCAATGCAGTCTCAAGATACTATAATCACACGAATCTAGATTCTAGGATTACACTCCATAAACTATACAAAGACACCAATTTTTTACAATAAACTACTTCTATCCGCACATAAAATCATATGAAGGTTCGCACGATAGATAAATTAAATTTTAAAGAATGCCAGAGATCATTTTAAATCATTTTAAACAAAGAAGATTATTTAAAAAATATTTTACACAGTATTTTCCTAATTTATGATGTACAAACTTTCCAGAAAATGGAGAAATCAAGCATATTGAAAAATAAAAAAAATTCTTGCTACAGAGTGTTAAATTTGAAACTTTATAAAATAAATTATGTACCTGCTGAAATAAACCCTTTTTGCAATCACAAAATGAAGATGTTGTATTTATATGTAAATATAATCTAAGTGAGATATAAGATTGTAAATTTGATGAATTTATTATATTTCAATCACAATTGGAATGGCTTAGAAATTCAATCACACATTAATAATAAAACTTAATATATTTTTTCTTTGTATAAATATTCTTATTATATTCAATACTTGTATTTTTCACTTCTAATATTTGATCTTTATAATCTATCAATATAAAAAGTCGTTTTTGAATATTAAATATATCATTGATATATATAAGTATCGTCTCTTATAGAATATTTAGATAAGTTAAAATTATATGAAATACTTTAATAAAATATTTTATACATTTAGACATATTTTTAAAATTTAAAATTTTTTTTTCTATGCATAAGTTTTACACCATAGTAACATTTTTAATACTTTGTGTGCATACTAGCTAAATAAATAGCAAGAAATCTATCTCATATTATATTTTAAAGAAAAAATTTTTGCAAAAAATAATCTTTATAGGATTAAAACCTTTTCAACTTAAAAATTGCATTTTTTTCGTAGCTAGGCTCTTTCCTTTTGGTTATAATATCATTTAGAACAAAAGATACAAAAAAAGACTAGAAATTGCTTACTTCTTATCATTTACGTTTATTTCTCTGTGGTTCGTGTTGGTATTGCAATTTTAGAGATTCTATATGCATTATAACATTTTGTACTGATTTATTTTATTTGCATCTAAAGTACCCATCTACATTAAAAATTAGGCATCTAATACATGATTTATGTTTTAAGTGTTTTTTTTTTATTTAAATTACAATTTTTATACTGTTTTTAGCAGTTCGTAACTTTTATTGTCTGTTTAGATGATGGTCAAGGTAAGATTCGTATTTTTATCATGATAGGCAAATCCAGTTTTTATAAAACTTATATCTTTTTTAACTGCATTTAAAAAAGACATATAAATATTCATTACAAAAATTTTATTTTTCATGTGTTTATTCTATTTTTATGTATTTCATACTTATCATTGAAGCAACAAAAAAGATCAAAAACCTTTACCTTATACTATTATAGAATAACATTTTTCAGATGTGTGAGTTTAAAAAGTCAGTATTTTATACGCATTGTATTTTATATATTAAACTTAAGCAAAATAATTTTCTACCTTCTATCAATATATGATCCGAAATTTTTGTATACGATAAATGTTTCTTCATGAGAATAAATTGTGCGTTTTGTTTTTAAACCAATATTTATAGTCATTTCTATGTGTAATAGCGCATTAGTATCTAGTATAACTGATATAATAACATTGTCGAAATCGAACTGAATGCAGCAGATTGGGTCACTATGTTATCTTTAGAATAATTTTAAAAAAATAATCAAATATAAAATGGTGCAATTAAGATAGTTATATTCTGGGTAATTAAAATATTTATAAAAATAGATGATTTTGATGTACTATTACAATAAAAGTAATATCTAAGGTACACAGAATACAAGGTTAAAAACCCTAGAATTTGAAAAAGAATTACATTATATTTTTCTAAATATATTTTTCATAATTAAAAATTTGAGAGCAGTCTTTTAACATCATAGTTGATTTATATAGAAAAATGTACAGATTGTGCTTGTAAAAACCATTCCGGTTAGAATTTTAATAGACTAGAAATATAATAAGAATCTATAAAATTTATTTTTATATTGTTTTTAGACAAAATTGTATTTTTATGCTTTCTCTGTAATTTAGCATGAATTATTTTATTTGCAACTTAGATATAATAATATATGAATGCTTACATCATAAATTAAAACATAATTTTTTCATAGATATGTGAAATACAATTTTTTTTTGGTGAATTTATATATGCAATAAATTTGTCGAATATAAAATGTATATAAACATTTTAGCTGTTGAATATATCACATGTCAAAATTTTAGCGATATTCCAATCAAAATACATCTAGTACGTTCTTATTTAGATATAAATCTGACGCAAAAAGGGTACAAGTTTATATTATACACAGATATATTGCTTGCTATATATAAAACCTAAAAGGTACAAATAAACAAATTTAACTAGTATATGGGCTAAGGTAGAATACTATCTCCATATGTGTTTCTAATCAATTTATCACGTAAAATGTCTATAGAAAATCATTTGTATTCAATTGGCTTTTAGGCCGACAATACAGATTAAATATATCATTTCGAAGTTTCACAATGCAAAATAAATTTATTCACTCAGAAACATTTTGGAAAAACAGAAAATAAACCTTTAGATGTGAAAGCTTCCCCTTATACCTTTAGAATGATGTTGGCGTCACTATAAAAATTGTCCGATTCTTTTCGAATTTATAAAGCGTTGCTGATAAAAGGGGTTTAAAAAATTTCAATAGGTAAACATTATTAACAAAAATGACATAACCTTTGTGACGGGCATGATATCTAAGAAAATTAAGCTTCTTTAATTCTAATTGTTAGTAAAAGAATTTTTTTTAAGTGCGAGAAAGAGTTTTACGGGATTTTATAAATATTAGTGTTAATAGAACACTGTATCTTTGAAAAATAGGCTTTTTGCGTTTTAAAAAGCTTAACGACTCTATTTATAGTTGAAGGTTAAGAAACACCTATTTTTATGCATTCTTATAAGATATTTGTTTCCACAAATATAATTTTATTAGTTTCTAAGATTATCATAAGGCTTTAACGTATAAATTGTTTAATAATTTCAGATTTTTTTCACACAAATTAAATCTTTTCACGATGCTTACCTTGTAAACAAAAAAATTTTTTATTGTGAAACGAGAGCATATAAATCTTTTCAAAAAAATTTTAATGTTTTTAAAAGGAGAGAGGATAAAATCCTCTACATAGCGTGGTAATTGGACCGGGATTTTTTTCCATTTGCAAATATTTTTACGAACGAAGTTCGACTATATAACCATACAAAAAACGATCTGTTAAAAATTTAATACTATATTATTAATATTACACCGTTGAATATTTGGTAAAAAAATAAATGAAAATGGATATGAATCTATAGTAATCTAAGTTTTTTTTAGATTGAGCAACGTGATTCAAAAATCTAAATATAATAAACAACTTAAAGGTATTACTCGCAAATTAACAGAAAAAATCTAAATACAAACCTCAAATTACGTTTCTCAAAAACCTAATAAATTAGAATATGTTTTTTAATCTAGAAATGTGCAAACTTTTGTGTTTATAAAAAAGGAGAAAAACATATGAATCTGATTATTATTAAGAATTGCAATTATACTAGAAGCGAAAATACATATATAAATCAACTCAAATTATATTACATTTAAATCATGTTTTTTATATATTAAAACTAAACAATTGCTTAAAAAAATAAACAAAGCATTCTGATGGAAATAGAAACACAATTTATTTCGTGTTTCATAAATATATAAAAAGCGATGAATATGTTAATTTATTGAAAACTTTTTTTTTTATTGTCGAAAAATAGTTGATATATATAGGCTTATAAATAAAGCTACAAAATATTAATGAGGCACTAAAACGCATTTTTTCTTCGATATTAAATAAATAAAAATATTTCTGGTCCACAAATTTTTCATTTGTAATCTTTCTTGTGAAATATTATATTTAATTATTAATATTTGGCACAGATATTTTTGATTTGCTCTTATAATGATTCGATTGTTATATATGCCAGAAAAAAAAATTCAAAATTAGTTTTTTTCTTTGAAGGATTATCCATTATGCTTACCAGGTCCTATAAAAACTCGGTACTTACAATATAATATTTATATATTGATTATCGTAAAGTGTTCTCTAAAGTAACGGATAATTTTTAAATAAAAAAAGCAATAAGATGAAATATACAAGCATCAAATTTCATAGTGTACAATAACAGATGCGATTCATAAAATTGATCACCTAAACACTTACAGATAATTATTCACTTTATATTTGTTTTAGTTGATGTGAAAGGTCGAAACTACATAAAAATTCTGGATTATATACATAGAAAATAAAACAATAGTAAATCTTTTTTAATGATAAATGCATATCATGCCATATTTCAGTTGTCTGTGAAATATCATGCAAAATTTTTTTATATCTGATTATAAATGAATCAAGAGTTCTAAGCTAATTTAATATTTCATTCCTTTTGTGCTCTGCAAAATGCAAATTAAAATATATGTAATTAAGTCATTAATTTAAATTTATGATAAAAATGTTACAAATTTCATGATTTTATATTTAAGAAAAAAAAAGTTCTAACATTCAAAATGAATCAATTGATAATTTAAAAATTATATCAAAAAGTAGATTATATTTATTGGTTTTTTTGCCTTTTAGTTTTAAAAAGGCGTTTAATGTAATCTAAATATTAAATTTATACTGAATGAGTTCATCAATTCAATCAGACACATTATATTTGTGTTCTTTTCAATCTATATGTAAAGTCAAGATATTTTATTTTAATTTTTTACACAATCCTATTGTTTGTAGTTTAGCATTAGCCTTGGCTGGTATTTTTTGCATTGATGCTTTATATTTGTATTGATTTTACTTTAAACATATCACCATATAATGTGTTTGATTGTCTGTGTTCCTTTACTTCCGTTTATCTTAATAATTCATGCTATAATCAATTTTCTTACAATTTAGAGCATTAAATCCGTTTTAGAATGTATAAATCAATATTTATTATTTACTATGCGCAACCTGCACACGTAAATATGTTAAACTCCATAATTATTGTTTACCCTTATAGTAACCAATATTTTTTCTATACACACATTTTCATATTTTTCCAATTCATATGTCTAGTGTAAATTATTATAAAAGAAAGTTCTGCGATTTAACAATAAATTATAATTACCTATCCTATCTCAATTTTAGATATTATATGGATATCTCAAAGCAGTAGTATTCAATAAAAACTATTATTTAGGTGAACAATGTTGATATATTTTTCGTATCTTAAAAAACTTACACACAAGCATGATAAAGTGTTGAAATATATTAATTTATATTTAAATTGAATATATATTGGGTCTAATACATTATAATACCCATGATTATAGTGATGATCTCTATTTACATTCCTATTTGACCCATTGATTGCTCATAGTAACATATAAGAAATATCAAAAGCTGGTGATTGGTTTCTAATCTTATATTAAGAAGTTTATGGCCTTTTTAGTGACAAAGTAAACAAACACTAATCAATAATTTTGGGTTAAATCTAGTATTGCAAATGCCAGAAATGTTCTGTTAGCTCATCCTTGGATTTTATCTTTTCTTATGACCTATAGCCACAGATATTTTATTTATTTAATTTAAGATGACCAATACTTTTAATTTTCAGCCACGATATTTTAAGCTAAATACCACTCGATAGTCACATAATTTTTTTAATACACATTTCAAGATTCATTTGTGATGTTTTTTATAATTGATATGATCAGATGTGCCTTCAAGCAATCTTTTGCAATATAAAATTTTATCCTATTGATAAAAATGGTCAAATCTTATTTGATGTCGGCTTTTGTTTTATAAAATGTAAATTAAATAAATACATTTTATCGATATATTAAATTTTATTTATCTAAATAATGTTTTAAAAAACAACAATACATATTCGCTTCAGATATTTCTTAAATTAAATATTGAAGCCTCATAAAAATCACAAATAAATTAAGCGCAAAACATGATTCTAATTTTATTCAACCATAATAAAAACCAAATACAATGAATTCAACATTGTGATTAATTTTTGCCATGTATATAATCCAAACCTTACTATAATAAGATATACCGATAATATAGAACTTGAAAACATATCGCATATTTGTTTTATAATAAAAATTTGGTCATATTATCTTTTTTCTAGTCAGAAAACAAAAAAATATTTGAGAGTGTATGCATCTATATTGTGTTTAAGATTTTAATACTGATAGGGAAAAACATGATGATTTATGAAGTTCTTTAGTTATATATGTATTTTTTTTTAGTTAAGATTATATTTTAATTCTAAAAAAATTTGATTAGTTTACATTAAGTTGGAGTTTAATTTTTTAAAAATAATAATAAAAAAACAAAAATATTTGAACTGGATAAAATAATATCCATAAAACTCGACCAAGTTTATATTTGGTTTTTCAAAATCATACATATGTTAGGTACGGATATACAACATGTTTTAAACAAAAAATATGCATTTATAGTTTTTCTAGATTGTAATATTTATATTGTAATCTTTTTATCAATTTTATTTTGAAGAAAAATAATTTATATTTTAAAAATTTATTCAACAAAATATATTCTTACTACAGCCACGACAGATTTTTTTCTTACATAAAAAAAATTTTGTATCGGATTCATATCATTCGTTTTCAAGAATAAATTCAATGACCAGAAATCATTTTTTTTTACATTCCGAATTGCTAGCGAATCTTTGTTTTACACGTCTGTATTATGTGTAATCCATGAAAATCATATATTTTCACAATAAGAGATGACATTTTT
Organism: Rhyacophila brunnea; assembly: GCF_057557595.1. Classification (NCBI taxonomy): domain Eukaryota; kingdom Metazoa; phylum Arthropoda; class Insecta; order Trichoptera; family Rhyacophilidae; genus Rhyacophila; species Rhyacophila brunnea. Next base: position 3,912,167 of record NW_028233037.1, read on the forward strand.
TATTTTAAAATTCATTTTTTCTCTATATTATAGTCTTATATACAATACGACTTTTGTATTATTAATACATGAAAAATCAAGATTCTTTCGCATTATTAATGGTCTTTGATATCCAAAAAAAGTTGATTTTACAATGATGCATACTAACACAAAAATAAGCAGTAATCGGATAGATTTGGCAGTATCATAATCGATTTTGTTTTTTTTCTTGTTAATTTTTCCGTTCTTTTACTATTAATTCCATACTTATATCAATAAAAATTATAGATAATATGTGTGAAGTATCGCTGCACAGATATACTTACTTAAAAAGATAATGCTAATAACCAAAAAAAGTAAGAACAGTCCGTTACCTGATAATAATTTTTGTTTTAAGCAGGATCGCATCAAGATTTAAATATATCTAGATTATCTGCCGTTCACTATTTTTATAGTCTATACGTGGTATCTTAAGATATAACAATGCAAATTAATTTTATATACTCATGAGTATGATCTATGGATAAATAAATCGTTCAAAACATTATGTCAACATGAAATGATCTTGCTTTATATAAAAACAAATCTTTGGCTATAGCATAATGTGATATGCGACATAATACCAGATAATAAGAAAATAAATCAAGAAATTTTTGCATATTATGCATGTAATTTTGATCTTTATATCTTATTACACCATACTAAATTTTTTTTTAATAAAATACATTTTTTATATATTCGGATACCAGATAATGCATTGCTATGTATATTTTATAAAAATTGTTTTTAATATACTTGAAGTCATTTTAGGTAGCGATTCAAAAATATATATGATTTGTATCTCAGTCGTGTTATAAATTCTTTCCTAATGCTCAAAATATAATGTTATAAACCGAATAAACTATTTACACTCGCGAAATCACAATTCTTCGAGTAACATTTTTTTTTATTATTTGCTTGGGAATTTATGAATGTAAAATGATCTTTTTTATCGCAAATTAAAATTTATATTTATTTTATGAATCAGAGAGATAGAAATTCACATTTTTTTTATAACGAAAAATATACATATTATATATGTTTTTTTCGAATCGTAGCGTAAATTTCCGATTTGAAAAGTTGGTATATTTGTATTGCAGTAATTTTATATATCATCCCATGTTATATTTAGATTGTATCAACTGGTAAATTCAGAATACGATATATGACACGTAATGAAAACCATAAATATTACTTTATTTATTAAAAAGAATAGTTTTCTCTATCTTAAAAATCAAATTTTTTTATGTGACGCAATAAAAAGATTTAGACTGTTTTCGGCAATGTGAATTTTAAAATGAAAAAGAAATATATTCTTCATGATATATCACACAACATTATAAAATCCTCTTGTATCAATATATCCGAAAAGATTTTTTAACCTTATCAAATGTTTTTATTATATGTTCCTTACATCTTAAACCTATTTTACTTGTTGTATCAAACGTAGTATATTTTTAATTTTAAAAAAAGTTTATACACCCTATGAAGACGAAATTGTATGTAAATTATAGATCTGATTGTACAAAAGTATATTATTTAGATCTGAAAAGACTTAAAAATTTATAATACTGTAAAACTAGAAAATCCACTATCGCGGAGGATTTTTAAAAACAATTAATGTTTTCCTGTAATTGAAATTCTTGTTCTAATAAGTTGATTTTTATGACAAGTCTGCAATTTAAAATGTAAATTACAGACTTTATGTTCTTAAATGACATAGATCCGCATGCATAAAAAAGACAAGTTCAGACTAAAAAATTCGAATAAGCATTACTCAATATAAAAGTATTATAAATATATAAAATTTAGACATAATTTGATATATAATCATTGCAATATTTTTCTTGGAAAACAAGCATACAATTAACTAAAAAAAAATGAATCTTTTAATTAATCGTTATAAAAATGATTTTTGTATGTTCAAATTTTATTATGATAATATGTTGTTTTTTTGCTTAATATTATTTTTTATCTTCGATTTTTTTAATCCAAAATAATTTAGCAAATCGTTAAATCAAAAAAGAATGAAATAAAATGATTAATAAAAATCTCACAGCATAATGTGATAAAAAGAAAGGTTGTTTATGGATTATATAATATATTTTACTCATAAGTTTTTTTTTATTTTTAGACAATTTTTTTTTGCAAATTAGGTATATAGAATAAGCAGAAATATGCTTTGCCTGATTTTGAACTTTGTATAAATTATTAGTTGAATCTGGTTAAGAATATTTACACTTTTTACTTTTTTTACATTACGCATTTTTTTAAAGATATGTTTATATTTGTGATTTGATTTAGCATTTATGATGCTAATATTTGATGGCAAAAATATGGTATTGACCATATAAATTATTCTATTTTATAAGAGTAATGTTTAATTTACAAATGTAAAACAAGAATAATAGCATATGTGATGACTTGGGATGGGGTGGTTACAAAATATCATAAAAAAATGTATTAGGAGTATAAAACCCGGACGAAGTAGAAGCATACATGCAAGCTCTCCCACTCAGCAAGACACTTGCACTCATCACATTCGATAGAAGTCGAGCAGTTGATGAACATAGATCAGGGTATGGTGTCAAAAGATGCATCAAGGAGTTTTACGATATTCTTAACATGCTGACCACGTCTAAATGGATAAAATCGATAAAAAAAATTATCCCATAAATGCACATCTATCATAAGACAAATACAATATAAATTTTATGATCTCTAAAGAGAGGAGAAGATAGCCGAAAGTATAAATACGCTGTGCGTACAGAGAATCAAGCAAGTTGTGCCAGAAAAAAAACTAAAATTACAACTAAAAATGTGGCCCATAAATAAAAAATAAATATGATCTCTTAAAATTCTGCTATTAGAAATAAATAAAGCCAATGATTCTGAATATATATTGTAAATATGATTAAAAGGTTCATAAAGATTGCAAACTAAAAATATTAATCATAATGAAAAGTAGAAATCTGCGCAAACGATATTTACTGCAGATCCAAAATATTTTATATTGGCTTTCATTGATACAAAATTCACATATTTCGAATATTCTTAAAAGAAGACATTTTTTTGCATGGATGCATAAAAAAATAAATTCCGAATGATGCAAGAATTAGCAGGTAAATAAAACCATCTTTACTTAATAAATGAATTTATGCAATTAATTTTACAAATATTTATGTAAAACATAAATATCTATCATTTTGTGATAATTTTCTATATTTCATGTACTATCAATTTTAAATTTATATATAAATTTACGCGGAAACCTCATTAATATAAAAATAAAATTATTCTATAAATGAAAATATATCAAGTGAATGTATTGAAATCTAAATATTTCAATATAATTATATAAAAATATAATATGAGATCCAAGATTTACATAGTTTCGTGTATAAATCCAAGAAATAGTTTTATTAGTTTTTCCAAATCATTTTTGCGTTTGTCTGATATAGTTCATCATAACTTAATAAAGAAAAATATCATTTACATTGAATACGCGATTTTTAAACCTTTTGTTTGTATTGCTGTGTATTTTTACTCCTTATTCTAGCTTATACTACACTAAAATGAATCTTTATTTTTCAAATATGTGTAAAATTTATTTTAGCAATAGGATTTTGTTTATAAACAAGAAATTTGTATTGATTTAATGTCTTTTATATTACTGTTTTCATATTTAATCTGTTTTATTAATCTTAAATATTTAATAATGGTTTTTAAAAGATAAAGGCTATTTGAAAATTTGTTAAATTTGGTTTCTATATACAATATTTTTATTCTACACTATCACTATATTTTAAGAATGTTATGCCGATGCTTTTTTTATATTATAAATGATAAAAAATTCAAAATATTGTATATTTATGCATTTTTTTCCTATAAACCCCAAAATACGTTCTTAACAGTTGATTTTGCTCTTAATACAAGAAACATATGCTGCGGGTCTTAATTTTTTTTATTGTAGCTTCTCTAAAAAAAACCCTTCTTTGATACTCATTTTAAATACAATTAACTCGCTTCACGCATCTTCATATAATTATTTGCTATAGTTTTATTATAACTATATGTTTCTAAAGCATCTCTAATTTATAAATTATATACTTCTATAATATATCAATATGATTACAATACTTTATGTTATATTTTATGATCAAAAGTGTTATTTTTTAATTATAATGCAATATAACTAATAATAGACGTTTTTATGCTATTTAATTACTCGGAGTTAAAGTTTTTGCTTGGTGTTAAAAAAATCACATACTTAGTTTAGTAAAGATCGAACCATTTACATGCGTAATTTCTATTTAGACATATAAATTACAACTTTTGTGTTTTAATGAATGTACATTTTGACTAAATTTATTCATTTAATTTTCTAAAAAGGCATGTTTTATATTTGTTTAGATCTCTTTAAAATATATAAAAATCGGATTATATGTGTTTCTTGTTCTTATTGCACATATCTTTAGCTAAAATATCAATGTTAAAAATAAATAATTGTTTTCAAATAAATATATAGTGTTCTATCAAAAAACGATCATTTTACCTGATTATAATTTCAATTGAAGCTTCATATTATTAAAGTTACGCAACAGTATATAAAAACGTATTTTTTTTTTGCTAAATAAAAGACAAAAATCGTTTTTTGGCGCATTTTGTCAACTTTTCATATTAAATTATAGAAACCATGGGTGCCGTGCATCTTCATCAAGAAATTTCATGTAAATAAAACTAACTATATAAAAATAAAAATACTATTATTTATTTCCTGCCTATTTGCATATTTATATAACCAAAGTTATATCCAGATCAACCGATGAATGCGCTATGAATTATTTAAAATCTGACAATGTATTTAAAAAGGCAAAACGTATCAAGTTCACCTGCTAAATAGGAAAAATAACATAATTAAAATACATAAATTACTATAATAGATTTTATAGGGTAATCTGTGAATCAACTACCCTGAAAATATAAAAAAGCATGTCTAAAACTATAAAACTGATTTTTATGCATTTAAATATTCTACAAAATTACCCAGGAAATTAAAAATATTTCTATCGCATCAAAACAATAAATAGTTTTGAAATATTGAAATTTAGTATAATTATATGCAAATTTTTTTTTAGCATATTTATTCAAAATTTTATGTTAATTAATTATATTATCAAAGAACATAGAAATGCAAATTTATAAATAAATTATATTCTAAAACGTCACTTGCGTTTAATTTTCGCAAAATTAAACATGAAAAATATAATAAATGCAGTGTATGTGTATAATAGTAAATTATTTCTTATGAAATTACATTTTTTTTGCTTCAAAATATTCAGAATTTTAAAGTAGCATGGAGAAATATAATCTATCTTTTTATATTTATAAAATAGTTGCAAAATAAAAATATTTATAACCCTTATCTTATTTTAAAATATTAAAAACACAAAATATTGCATATGTGCCATGAGAAGAATTATATTTGCTCTTTCCTAATTTAAATCCGACACCCGTGGTTGTGTAGATTTTTATAGCAGAAAATTTAAAAAACCAATAAATTTGATGAATAAAGACCATTGCGAATAACCTTAGATGTTATCATAGATTAATAGGTCTACATAAAAATTTAAAGGCTTTTTTTGTGAAAAATTATTAATTTTGCTTGTTTTAAATTTTTACGGAATTTCACACAGATCCATAGAATTACTAATATGTACATTTGATCCTATTGCAAAAATTTAGCCTAAAGGTAATAGTATTTATTACAAAAAGCTTCCTTTATAAAGGAACTATATATAAGATATTATATTACCTATTGCTATTATATAGATTAATATTTTTTTTTAATTGATAATGGCTGTATATTTTATTAGATAGAAATTTTAGAATACAAAAAATGCTTACACGCGCACTGTTATGCATAAGAAAAGAAAATATTATAAAATCAATTTAACCAGAATATTATGATGATCACAGTTCCTAAATTGTGATTTTTATAAGCATAGATATCATAAATGAACCGAAAATATAGATATAAGCTATATAATTACAAAAATAAATTAAAATCTTATTCGATCACCGGTTATTTTTATAATACCTAACCTAGTATTTTAAATGAATTAAGTTCAAATCATAAATTAAAATATGAGTATATAGTAATGTCACATATACACAAATATTCATGATAGAAGATTGAGTAATATTACCGTTATATATCAATCTAGATATAATACAAAATTTGGATATTTTTTTGAAGATATGAATCTAGCTTTTAAGAAAATAAAAAATAAATATTTCAAGTTAAAAGAAAGAATGTGTAATTTATAGAGTAATTTTTATAAATTCATAATTTTGTTTTTTTTATAAATAAATCCTAGTATTTATCATATTTAAAAAACATAAACAGTCGCCAATATACATTAACATGAGCAATATTATCCTTGTAAATTGTTGTAGACAATATACGGCAAAGGGGAAGTATTTGGACGCATAAAAACAACTAAATCATAGAAAAACTTCAAAATAAAGTATTAAAAGCAATATTTCCAAAAATTGATAAATAAATACCAAGAGATCAATTTAAAAGAAAAATGCAACTAATTCCAAATTTTCCATGATAAATGTGATCTTTTGTATAATAATTGCATATAAAGACTTCTTGGTAAATAAAATTTACAATTTAATTCCACCATAAAAATGTATAAATTGTATATTATTTAGATGATTATATATAAAAACATTGTTAAATATGTATCATATCAAGGCTTGAAATAAGTTTTATGTCTTTTTTTCTAAATTATGTAGATGATAGAATCTATTGGAGAATACAAACTTTTAAATAAATTTCATTTGTCTTATTAAACAAAAACAGGATGTACGAGCGGAAAGATCTATTTATTTTAAGAAAAAAAGTTCTGATGTAGTCATTTAACATAAGAATCAATATATAAATTCCGTTTTATTCCGTTCAACATATATTTTTTATATTTCAAATCATTATCAATAAACCTATTTTTGTATTTTTATCTTCTAAACGTGATAAATAAAATAACCAAGAATTTAGGATTTTTGATACCTATGTAATTTCGTGTTAATATTTTCTAAATTATAAAAAATAGATATAGTGCATTAATATTAGTTTTTTCTTTGTGATTTACTTCAATTATCATAAAAGATGTATACTAAACTAGGGTCTAATCTAAGCTAATCATAAATTTCTAGTTTTTTATTTATACATATTTTCTTTTGTTGGCTTATAATATATTTTTTAAGTTTAATTGAATAGCTAAGCGCAAAAAAATTCTAAGATCTCCTTATTTACATCCAATATGTGTTAAAATTAACTAATACATATATAATAATCTTATTACGTGTTCTTGATCGAAATTTTGATAAATCTTAGAGTAATTTTTATTATGTTGAGATTAGCTCGAAAGAAAATTAAACTATTAGAATCATTATGTCTAGCTATAGAATGAATTTTTTTTGTTTTTTATATAAAACACAGAAAAAAAATTCAATGACAATTACAGAAGATTATGTACAATAACCCACAAAACAAATTAAGAGTATTGTGTGCCAAACTTCCTAAATATAATGTATCATTATAACTCATTTTACATAAAACATTGCTTAAATTTTTTACGAGCTTGATGAATTTACTTTGGTTTTTATTTGTTCGAATTATTATATTTAATGACTGTAATATAACATCGGGCTACAAAAATATGAATAATTTTTGCTTGTTATTTATATAGACATACCTCTAAAATTGAAAACTAAAATATTAAATTACAAGTTGAATAGACCAGGAATATCTTTAGCAAATAAAAAAATTAATCTTGTAATAACAAAGCATTTTATTAAATATAACTAAACATTTAATTACTGTAAAAATTTCTAAAGATTCGTAGTTTTATATTATGCGTTAAGTTCCCTCTTAATATGATTGCATCCACAGAGACGTAGAAAGCAAATTAAAAATATTGCACAGCTCCTTAATGCATCATATGAATACTTCCTTTGATGTTCCTTTCAAACATCTCGTCTTTTTTTGAAATTCATGGATTCAAGTTTCTTTAAAGTGCAATTTTTAATAGATAGGATGGATTTATAATTGATTTATAACATATAGAAACAAGTTAAATAAAATTTACATGATGTATGGAATATCAAGATAAAATAGTTACCTGAATGATTTATTATGACCATTTCATTATACGAATACCAGAATGGGGTTCTCTATGCCTTTCTGCTATATTTTAAGCGTATATATATAAAGATGTTGCCTTTCTATCATAAAATTTAATCTTTTACTTTTAGTCTTCTTCACTTTAATGTATTTGGATTTAATATTCAACTTCATATTAAATTTATATTTTTTTAAAATTCTAATCTAATTTACTTTATGTTTAACTTCTATTACTTCTTTAAAGTTCGCTTTATTTTATTAGAAATGATTGCTTAACTGCAGCGCTTAATTTGGAACTCCCCCAGCACTTCTTGTCACCCGGAATCAACATGGATTGGGCCCTTTCTCATAGGCGGCAGTCATTATGTGGAGGGGATGAGATTCTGTCATCTGTTCATCGCTAAGGTGTACAAGCTACAACCACACTCTACACTTACCCATATCCTTGCTGAAAGGTGTGGTATTTTTTTCATACTGAAGGCACAGTTCAACATCTTACATAGAAACCACCTATTTCTCATGGCTTGACAGTGCCTTATGGTTTATCTTATATTATTCACTGGCCGCCCCCTTCGGTATTTTTCTTAAGAGTAAATTCGTATCGGAAATTGGTGGGGTGGGTGGAAGTGAAACCTGCGACCCCTCACACTGGGGTCCGACTTGTAAACCACTCAAACCTTAAATCTATAGGTAATATATTTTTTGTATATAATTTGTGTGTTCTATAAATGTTACTTATTTCAAGATATAAATACGTTTTCATGTCCGCCTTACTTATTATAAATATTTTCGCAGAGAAAAGGTTTGTTTAAAAAAACACATTACTGTTTTAATATCATTGGCTTATAATATACTGTAATTATTAATGGGTTTTAATTATTTTTATGAGATTTATTTTTATGTTTATAACAGTTTTTAAGATTTGCATCTATTATAATATTGCTCTTTTTATTTTTGATTCTTTTTACTTTTCACTTTTATTATTTTTAATTATTAGATCGAAATTTATGTTTGATTTGCTAAACAAACCACCAGAATATGTATCATATGCTTATTTTATATTAAATAAAAATTGACCATAGATATTTTACCAATGATCTTCAAATAAGAAGGAATAAATATAATAGAAGAGGAGAGTATCCAGGTAAATAATTAGCCAAATTTCATATGATTATCATTATAATCGTAAAATCAAGATTGAATACCTCGTTAGCTCATACTATCCCACGAGAAATGTATCACGTCATGTTTAACAGAAGATAGGAGTGACAAATAGATTTATGTGATGTGCATCTATATTCTCAAATATTTTAAAAAATGCCGATAATTTACTGGAAAAATTCCTTTGGTGTTAAAATCTTGTTTAGATTTGCAAAGCAAGCATAATCCATTATAATCATTACTATCAAATTTTTGAAGACAATGGCTGGTATATAGAGAAGACTCATATATTTATACAAAAAATATAAGCAAGAAAACTCAAATATCGAAATAAAAAAACAAACTTATTTAGTGATCCTGGGAAATCCGTTATAGATTCATATGTGGAAATATTTAACCATGAAAAATTATCTTTATCTTACAAAGTAAAATTTTCCTATGTGCTAAAGTATCACAAATTATATAATGGCTTATATAAATTGTGTAAAATTTATGAGTTAAACTTCATTTATATATACTTGTGCGTTATTGTTAGAGCATCACAAATCCTTTAGAAAATTATTTATGCAGGTAGCAAAAGCCGGTATGTATTAAAAACGTCAAACATTGCAATTTAAAAAGTAAACATCATAAAGAAAATATATGAAGAATGATTTAAGTGAATTTTTATAACGCTAACTTTAAGATGCAAGATAAAAAAGCGTGGAATAAAGGCTAAGAAAGGAGAGTTTAGACCCTGAAAAACCAATGCAAGGTTTATTGTACATTAGAACTACTTAAAAATATATGATTGTAAAGTAAACATCTAAAGCTTTTACAACACCGCCAATAAAAAATAAAAGAATAAAGGCAGAAAGAAAACAATATCGAAATTCGGCCCGATTTCGTTTCAGTTATTGCAAAAAAAATAAGCAAGCAGATATATAAGTACTTTATCACGCCGTAATTAAAGTGCTTACAAATATTATATTAGAAAACAAAGTTCTTTCATAGCATCTACTTACAAAGCCTAAGACACCCTTCTAACGGCACAATTTGATTCATACAAAGACAATAACTCTATATTTAAACATGATTTTTATTAAGCTTACATATTGACATAAAAGAATATAGAATTATGCCGCTCTATTCTGTTTTAAAAAAGTTCAAAATTCAGTTCTATACATGTGCGCCAAATCATTAAAAAAAAATTCAGGTTGACTACTATAATCCTACAATTTATGGACGATCTAATGAGTCGTTGTATTCTTTTCTTATTTTAATATGGGGGAAAATGTAAAATGCTTTGCAAAACCCCTTATCACATTGAGTTGAAACTGAATACAGCACATTAAATTCTTGGAATTCAAAACAAAACGTATATAATGGACATGGAATGTTTTTTGGTGATAAGCATTGTACTTGTTGCAAATTTAATTTGTAAATGTCTAATAAATTAAAATTATGGTTGCCATATACAGTAAATCTGGTATACGAATACACGATCAGAAGTATTTTAACGACTCTGTCAATTTCCCATAAAACTTCTGGTAAATATAATGGCAAATTTAAAGACAATTAGAAAGTATTGCATATGAAACAACAGGGTAGTAATCTTAAGCTGAATGATTTTTGTCGTAAATATTAATGCACAGTTTAATGTAACTCAATTGATATTATTATAAATGATAAAAGAAAAAAGCTTGCTATAATTTTATATCAAAAAAAAAATCGATTAAAACGCGACGAATGCCAAAGGAATAATTATCGAGACTATTTGCTGTACATATTCGGTTTTTTATTTACAAGTACAGCACAAGAATTTTAACTTTGCATATAATTTATTGGTATCATAATCTATCACCTTGAATCTCTTATAACCATTAAAACATGCTCGAGACAATATAGATGTATCCAAAGCAAACAGATTATAAAAATCGCATAATTTACATCATATGGTATAGATATTGTATATGGAATTTAACAAAGAATATTAAAAATAAAATAAAGGCATCCTTAACAAGAAAATAAACAAATTTGAATATTTTATGGGGAATAATACTTGATCTGATAATATGTGTATATTATTAAATAGAAAAGTATGAACGATTTCGCAAATGAATAAATTTTAAAAAAGCTATAAAAATAGGATACATAATGTTCTGTATATGCAAGCAAAACAATTTTTTTTATTTTTTCTGTAAGCATAAATTTTATTGCTATATTTAACATGAAAAATTGCATACGGAATATGATTGAATTTACGAATTCTGTTAGATATTTTACGTAAAAATTGCACTGGATTATTAACTAATGAATTTAACAGAAAAAATATTTTATATAACTAAGGAGTAAAAAATTTAAACTTATTTTGTATCTAATGAACATTATTGGTCATAGAATTCTTAAGATATAAAATAGCTAGTAGTAAAGAAAAATTATTTAATGAATTTTCAGATGTAGTAGACCAGATATGGGTAGTCTTATGGTTTTTATGGCCACATTCTTGTTTTGGAGATGATCATGAAGCCACATTAAAAGATTCTTTATGCTCTATAATCTATAAATTACTTTAACATATAAACAAAAACAGTCATTTATTTGAGTTTTTACTTTAATGGGCTTTTTAATGATTTTTCTAACATAGTTTCATATCTGGCTCAAATCCACAGATTTTTAATTTAAATTTATATTTGTATGAATTCCTGTCAATTGTTTTCTTAGTTTATAGTACAATTAAGCAAAGTGGGAAAAGGTAGACACACTAATACGTAGTTAAAAAACATTAAAATATACGACGTGGATATTTTTTGCAATTTAAGATACTACATTGCATTTTCTCATTTTTATTTTAGATCTGTCTTATTGTCATAGAGTATTTTAGTATAGTAATCTTCTATAATTCTAATAGCTCCCATAAAAGCTTACCATGAGCCTGCAAAGTGTTTACAAGAACGGGTTTAAAGACAAGCTGCATTTTTATTTCATGTTCTAGCAGACACTTAAAGGTTAATCATTTGTAATGTTCAAGACCCCAATACTTCAGAATATAATAACGACTCCATTACCTTCGTAAAATTCTGGAGTATTAGATTCTTGAGCAATTGTTTATAATTTATTTCTTAAATCTTTCACACGAAAAACAGATCCCATAAAAATCACAATTTTTTTAAAAAACTTCATATTTTCCTCATGTTAACACATTTTAATTCTTTCCTTGTTCGAAAAATTATGTTCATTCTGTTTTGTGTGATATCACATAAAAAAGCAAGTTTGTGACAACGAAATATCTTTTAGGTGACAAGCCGATCTTTCTTACTAAAAGACCAGAAAATTCGTTTTTTTAGCAGTTCAATTTTTATTAACACAGGTAATTTGAATTCATACGAATTGTGAAAATTAGGGAAGATTTATGCGCTGGTGACTTTATCTGAAATCGGCAAATTTTTATCTGGAATTTTTTAAAAGCGATTTTTCTGCCAAAATTTACGATTGAATTATCGTATAAAATAAAAATACATATAATTTGTAGTCTTAGCAAAAATATTTTGTTGATACAAAATTCAATGTTATTCAAACAGATTTTTAGATTATGCTTTTCTTTATAAAGAAATGTGATGAATTCTTCTCGTATGTCTCTGTTGAAGGCGCACAAATTGTATAATATCTACCAAATTATTATAATTTTTATTTAACATCCACATTATTCTTCTAGTAGTAACAAAAAAAATACCTGGTCTCTTACAATATAATGTTACTAAACCCAAACTTCTATATGACAGCAAAAATCGTAGTAATCATGCAAATAAAATCAAGAACCTGACCAGAATATGTTGTATCTTTATAAAATTTGACAGTAATGATCAAATGGGTATTCGAATTGTAATAAATAAATAATTGCTTTTCAAGATCAACTGACAATTAATGTCGTTCTTTAGGGATTTCGTATGATAATAATGTTGAAGTTGCTTTCGTAACACAAACCGGATCATGAATATCACTGTTTTGTTTGAGAATTCCCTGATTATCATAATATCGCTATATAGTTTGCCCGGTTTCCTTATAGAAAAGTTAGTCGGATAATCGCCTCGTTAGCAATTTGTTTTTATATAACATATTACGTGTAGCTTAGCTAGCCATATTTTTTTCTTTTTACTAAACAGCTTCTGTTTTCGTGCTTCTTCTACTAAAACATAGTGTTTGTGTTCTCTATAGGAAGCAAAATGTATATCTGCATATTATTCTTCAACGTGAGAACATATTACAAAAATCAAACAGACAATCTTATATTTTGCTGCAACGAAAAAAAAGTTATCAGCAAATGTTATAATTATCTTTTTTCTAATTCATAGAATAGTGGCAGTAAAATTCCGTTAAATTCACAGTGAATTAAATTTAAATGACACAATAAAAAATGAATTAGCCCATGTGACCACAAAAGTTCATCTGAAGCCATTTTTGTTCTCATACCCAGGTTGCCCACATTTGGTTTATTCCATGATAAAATTTTATATTGGTACGTGCCATAAATGACTAGAAAATAAATAGCAATATTGATTTTAATATTATTTGTTCAACATCAATTTCTCTATTTTTTTTTGGTATGCTATAATTTCAATATTCTTACTATATTGCAAAAATTATATTTAAAATTATAAAACATTAATTTTTTTAATCAATCTGATAAACCATTCATATGATCAAAATAAAATTCCGCGGTTATAGTGCAGATGCATATATAAAGTTTTTGCAACTGTTGCTAATTTGTAAAGGCTTTAGGTATTTTTTAACTGTACCCATTTTTTATTTGCACAATTAATGTAAATAAAGATTTGTTTTGGTGTTTTACATTATGGAAAGAACAGATAAAAAGAGAATGTATAATAATACATTACAATATGTAAAAAATTTATAGATATAAATGGTACAAATTCACAAAAAAACAACCGAAGCATACGTTTATTTGAACAATTTGTTCATTCAACTATATAAAAGGCAGAAATATTTTTCCATTTCCTAGGATTATTCTTTAAAGAAAAATTTAAAATTTTAGGTTTTCTTTTAGTTATAACTTAAAATTGTATTTGAATTGCATGTATATCGAAATATACACACAGTATAGTTTATATAAAGCATATCTACAAAAAAAATCTACTATCAATGCAGGATTAGCTCTTCGAATTTTAAAAGATAAAACTAGAAATATTCTGTGCAATGAAATTAGTTAAATATTAGCAAAGGGCATAAAACAATATTTTCAGGGTATATTAATGCATATAGATATAAGTTTAAAGATACTCAAACACAATTATTATCTATAAATCTCGCTTATCAAAAATTTTATTATTATACTTTACACTCTCATAAAATTTAAAAAGATGTGAAGTCTTATCAAAACACAAAGTCGCATTTTGAAAGGATAATTAGTCCAAACAAAATATGTATATGTTAATCCTTATTCTATGCTGAGAATTTAAAAAAAATATCTTCTATTTATTGTCTAAAAGCATTTTTATCATCTTTTACTATTATTGTTATAATTTTTTCTAAAGATTCATATCACGTCTTTTATATCTAAGATATTGAATAGTTCGACTATTCCTATAAAAATATTGAGCCAAAAAAAAACTTTTAAAACATTAGAAATATTCCCATCTGTTTCATGGCATATGTATTTTGTCCCTTTTTGGGTTTTAAATCTTATATTTATAGAATCGTAATTTTTTTATTTTAATATTCTTTAATTAGCGATTTCTGATGTCCTCATATTAAGACCCACCCATTTCTATAAAAAAGATTTCTTTAAAGTTTATGGAACGAATACAGTATACTGAATGCCTACTTTCATTATTGAAAGAACTTTTGTTTTTGTTTAAATTTGAATATTTAAACTTATTCGGTAGGAATCATATTTTAATAATATTATCATTCACTTTGGAAAGCCTTATATTAAATTATCTCAACTATTTACACCAGTCGTGTCTCTAGCAGTTATATTGATTTGCCAACTTGAAATATGTGGAAGCTTCTTTTACATCAATTATCCGGTTTTTCTTTTGAAAAATTTTTTGGTATGGATTATACTTATTGTATTTTACTTTATCTTTGTTGTTTGATAATTCTCTGTTCTCAAAATATTTGACACTGGCATTAAATATAAACATACAAATCCAATGTTATATACGATCGTAGAGGCCTGGTTTACATATAATTGTCCGATTTAATATTAATTGATGCATTTTTATCTATCCTATGCTCAAATGTGTTGGGATTGGAAGGATTATGTGCAACATATGATCCTTAGACACTAATTATCTTATCGATTATTATCTTGAATGGATTTTCTGAGGGAACTACGGCTTTAAAGTATAACATGGGTATATAAACATGTGATTTCACAAATATATTAGCGTGTTTTATTGCTTCTGAAAAATACGAAGCTTCAGTTAAATAGAAGTAATGATGCATATTTTAATATTCTGCAACATATATCAAATATTTGACCATTTATAGCTAATTGATTCCATAGTTTATATAAAATTAGAAGCTCATACAATAGTACAGTATCAAAAAATGTAAATGTGCCATTTATTTGTATGGATCGGATATATTTACGCTTTAATATAAGAAATAAGAATGATAGATTATACTGTTATTAGGTATAGCCTAAATATGTTATAATCTGAAATTGGAAGAAGTTTGCGGCGCTTAGGAAAATGTTTGTGTATTTTACTTAAAACAGGGCGATAAACCTGTCACTATATATTTCCGTCATCGCATTTATTTGTCACAATATATGTTTTTTTAATCCACAACGAAGCGCATTTTTTGAAACATTAGACCATTCTAAAAATTATGCTATATTTTCAAATGTCTGTTTTCATTCGTAGACAGTTTCAAAAACCAAAAGATTTAGCATATAAAAAAAATCAGCTTTTAAATATTTTGCTTTGAATATAGCCACATACCCAGACGATAGACACTAATACAATAGAATACGAAATTAAATTATGGTTTAGGTGATTTTTTAAAAAATCATGCGTTTAATATAAGTGTCTGAAATCAATATTGTATAATTCAGAAAGCCATTAAAAAAAATATACCAAATCGAGCTCCGAAAAGCTAGCTATCATGTAAGTAATTGATGTAAAAACAATCTAGCACCAGGAAATATTGATTTACGAGCTGATTTTTTCAACGATGGTTTCTGGTACAGGGGATATTATTTAGATCTTAATTATCTTTAATTCTTTCTAAAATTATTATTATTATACAATTATGCTAAAATTTTGTTTTATTTATCCCAATATATATTATATTTTATATTGAATGTGGTGTATATTTTCAAATCAGATGATTTATGCGCCATCAAAAAATAACGCCCTATTAAAAAGCTTGTTCACATTTCTTGTACTACAAATGTTCATAAAAAAGTAATTTATATAGTGGATTACTAATTTATAATGTTTAATCAGATCACTATACTTTTTTTTATACGTTTCTCGAAACCAGAAATTATATTTATCTATATGCAATCATTTACAAAATCTTGCATTTTGATAGTTTAATTTCATATATTTCTGGCTAAATATAACGGTCATATTTAATTATATAACGTCTAATTCATGGGTGAACGCAGAGTTCAGGATTAAATATTGGGAATCAAATAATGATATCTATATCCGAAATATGTTGACAATATAAATTTTTATTGCTTTTTATATTTTCAACCACTGGTTTGTGCTTTATTAAAATTTATATAGTTTTCGGTTTATCCATATGAGCAAAAAAATATTTTTGATTAATACAGTGGCATCTTTACAATTATATTTTGAGAATGAGATTTCTTTTAATTTATTTAAATGATTAAATAAAAAACAATAATTCTGTTTAATTCATGTATTGTTTATGAACACATCATAATTCGAAACACAGTCCATTGTATATTATAAAAACTAGTTTTTGATGCGCTATTTGTAAGTTACATGGTAGATTAATTAATTTTAAAACATAAAACCTAAACCTAGAATTACATTAAAACGATAATTGTGAAAGATATATTTTCCAAGGTAGTTGTATATATGATCACATCTACAACCTAAAATGATTTTTTTTGCTGGACGCTTGGACCACTGTTTTATGCCATGATATAATAAACTCAGTAAATTATTAGTTTTTGCCATTATATAAATCCATGAAGTTTACTTATATTTTACTGGTTTCATTTGATGTTAAAAGCGTAAAGAACTGCTAAAATGAAATTAAACCAAAGTTTGGTCTGGATGTCTTTATCGATTCAAGTGATTCGAAAATGATTTTTTACTATAAAACTTCGTACAACAAATACAATTCTTCTCAGGTACGAAAAATGCATCATATTTTTTAAATGTATACTTTGAATAAGCTTGAGGCCTATGTATAAATATTCAGGTGGGAAGTTATAAAATATATTATAACAGAAGTAAGATGGTGAATCAACGTAAATATTCATATCTTAAACAGCGAAATCTAAAGACCCATACTCTTCAATTTCATATGTTTTTAAGTAGCGCCTTTGTTCGATGCATGTTTAGGATATACAAAGGATATCGGAGGCTATTAATAAACAAACTGAATTCAAAATGCAAATACACAAAAAAAATGTTGCGAATTGACAAAATAAATATTTGTTTTGGAAAATATTATAAGATAATTTGATAGAATAAAAAAAAGATGTGGATGATTTAGATTTTAGCAAACTAATAAATGAAAATATGATCTTCATTTTTAACACGCATATTTATAGAGATTTTAATAAATTTACAAACTTTTTATTTCAACGATTCTCTTCGAATAAATTCAAACTTACTATTTCAAATCCAAATTATACAAAAATGATCAATTTAATAAAAAATTTAGAACTAATATTCTTAAAAGATGTAATATAAAATTAAAATAAATTATATCTTAATTTAAAACCACCAGAAAGTGTAGTTAAAATATTCTTTCATACAAAAAAACAGATATTTACACATTAATGATATATCCATTTATATGTAAATATTTAATTATTTTATAAAATCAACTATTAATATATTGTTTTTATTAGCACGTGTTAGGTCAATATAGAGCATAAAAAACAACCCTTTAAAAAAAAGATATTATCCTCTGAAATCATTTATTATTTGTATATAATTTAAAATTTAAATTAAATGGTATTCTAATCAATACAATGTTTTTATTTTAATTAATTGATTGCTATTTCCACTATAAATTTAAGCCAATTTATAGTGTAAATATTTTCCACAAATAATCATTAAAATACTTTAATTCTCTAATTCTTCTCTTATTTACATAAAATAATTAGAGATTAATATGTGCCACCTTTGGTTATTAAATTGGTTTCATATTAAACAAAAAATCTTCGGGATGTGAATTATAATGATATTATGTATATAATTAATTTATACATATATCATAATGCATTTAGTTTTTCTATTATTTTATTCATATAACGACTGTAATTTTTTAGATATAATCAGATTTATTTTTATCCTTATCGTCTCTTCATTTAAGTTAATCTTGTATTTTTTTTCATTCTTATAATATATCTAAAATAATATTTAACGGATTAACTTATGAAAGTACTCATTTTAATACAAATACCAAATTGGCGTGATATACATATTAAAATTTGCCTCTATTTACAACCACAATTAGCTCTTTGATCTTGCTTAAGGCCATAATATTTTTTGTGTTTTATTTTTCTTATGCAAAATAAGTTGGATTTCTTATTTTATGAATAATGAACTGTGTAATTGCATTCGAAATCAAATTTTTATGCTTAGATGGCATAAAAAATACATTACATTATATACAATTATTAACAACAAGCATAAAAGATACAAATTAAAGATTCAAATCGCTATAATCGTTCATGGTGGAAAAAAAACATCCTTTTATTGGTTTTATAATACATAATGCCGTTCATAAATTAGAAATATAAATTGTGCTCATATCATTATTAAAAGATTTGGCAAATGAATAGCAATGAATCTTAAAAATTTTAAGGGGAATCAATTGTTATTGGTTTTCATATGATTTCAATAGATTTTTTAGCGATCTCTACTCTTTTACATCGTTGGACAAAAATGCAATTGCTTATAAGTGTATTTAAGATTTAAATTACAGAAATTACACATATTATGTTGTTTAATTAAATTTTTTATTAAAAGAAAGATATTTTTGATTCTTCCCGATTTTTACAGCAAATCTGAGCACATTTATTATAATAAATATATGATATTTTAAATTATTGATTATACTTTTGTAGCGTAATTAATGAGCATTGGTATAGGGTTTCTTGCTGCAGCTAAATTAAATGATTATCCTATAAGATCTAAATGATAATTATTTTGGAAATTTAAAGAGACGAAATCCAGACTATGAAAAAAACGAACGTTTAAGATGTTCTTCTCAAGACTTAAGAAAAGGATTTTGTGCTGTATAAACTTTGAAAAAATTAGCATCATTTCAAACTAAAAATTCCAAAAAATTAAATGGATAGAAAATATCAATTTTACATGCTCTTAGGAATTGAGAAATCAAAAAAATTTCCAATAAATAAATTTTAATCTACAAATTATCATATTAAAAAGTCTTCTATTTTAATTTATTCATTTACGTGATACACTGTGATATATAAAACAAAATAATAATATATAATATAGGCTACTTAGAGGTTTCTATTCCAATATATGAAGATCTTAATAGAGTGGGATAATTTTAAGACAAGTATATAATTTCAAAGAAATATAGACATAGATATTAACACCTTGTAGATGCTAAAAGTTATTTTTGCATATAAAATGCTGTATTGATCGAACAAAGTTTTTTACTGATAAAATTACTATCTGTTATATTTTTATTACTAGCTCAAATATTGCAATAAAGTTATTTGTCTTTTTTTAGTTTTAAATAGATCAAGAAATCCATTATATTTGAATTGAATCCATCGAATAAAAGTTACCCCTTTATACAATATTTCAACACAATAAACTTTCCAAAAGATGTGGAAATATACCATATGTCACATTATCAATGAATTATGATGTTTTTCTGTGTTGATGCCCGGATTCTATTTTAACACATTTAAAGTTCAAAGGCGCTATAGAGTTTAATGTTTTTAATTGTATTCGGAAAGCAAAGATTATAGATAAATACGAAACATTATATATATAACTAAACTTTGCGTTAGTGAATTTTTCGAAGCATGAAAGACGTTATATAGTTAAATCTAGCTAGGTGTGTTGAATTTAAACATCTAAATACAGGTTTTCTGTTTACAGATTAAAATAAAATTGAAACATCAATACATTCTAGTTTACAGTTTTGTTTTATTTGTTCGGTTGGTTTATAAGCTACTAGCTAGTCAATTTAAAGATTAAACATAAGACGTATTTTTTATTACCTATTATTGTCAATATTCATTTCTCATTATATAGAAGAATCAATTTATATTCTTGAATTTTATGTAATTATGTGGATTAAAAATGACTTTACGTATAATTATCATATATGAGTATTTTTGAACAAATATACTATATTTCTTACATGGCAGCTGGTGGTCATACATATCGAAGCAAAATAAATATCAGTATCAGATCTTTTTGAATCAATGATAAATAGCTATAGATACAGCATACAATTAAAACTTTATGTGTATAAAAGAGAATAGAATATATATAACACCCGTAGAATACCGTGAATCGTATGAAGTATCGGTTAATAAAGATATATTAATTTAGAGATGCAAAGAATATAAATTAAAATTCTTGTTGAGTAATCATTCGTTCGTCATATAGTGTAATATTATTTTTAAGCCACATTTATGATATATATGCATATTTTAAAACGATGTTTGCTCCTATAAAATTTAGGATATAAAATTTTTGTTTTTGAATTTAAATTATAACGATCGATAGAGCAATAAAATGATTCTTTCTTAGTGTCAGTAGTATAGCTTCTATTGGCAAATGCAACCAAAAAAGGTAAAAATGCCATCTATACCATATTTAAAATGATGACACATTATTTTTATATGTTTCTTATTAAAAATTTAACTTATGTTTTTTTTCAGAAGAAATGACAGGAATATGATATAATCTCTGTATAAAACAAAATATATATTGGTTAGGAAGAAATAACAAATTGATCGTAAACAAAACAAGGATTATAACGCAAACGACATTGCAAAAGTCAACTCAATTCAGTTTTTACCCCATAATAGAAACGAAAAACCCAATTAATATTACAAACTTCCTATCAAAGTAATTATGTATGTTATGTTATAATAAAAATCCAGTATTATCACAAAAGAAAATTTTAACATATAAGTTGTAAATTTTTTTAAACCTAAAATATTTTAGAAAAATTTATAGCAATAAACCTAGTTCAAGCTCTAAAACATATATTAATAGAGTAATTACCATGTATAGGATTTTTTATTATTATTTCTTGCCCGGAATTCGACATAAGATATAATGATATATTTATAGCAAATTTTTTTCTATTGCGATGAAACAACGAGATCAATAAATGTTTCATATTTATGTAAATTTTGAAATTTAGTCATATTATGAACTTATTTAGTAAAAAAAATTATATGAATGAATATATGAAACTATTGAACAGTCTTATATAGGTAATAAAAAAATTACTTCCTGAATATATTATATTTCTATTACACAAACTTAGCATATCTTATGCCGCAATATTGCGCCACAAATAGCTTGTTAAAAGTTTAAGCATTAAATATATGATTTTCATGGGTTAGATTACATGCTTACACATACAAATATCTCACATAAATTTTATTTTTGATTAAATTATAGATTCAAGTTACTATTTAAATATAAAGTGTATAATATTCAAACACTAGAAATAGGTTTTTAATAAGAAAATAATAAGGTTGCATAAAGGCGCTAAACTAACGATAAATGTTATTTTTAAGGTATAAATGTTCTTAAACCCAGAACTAGGTTTGAAAGTCTGCGATAAACTAGAAATCATGACAAAGCCTAACAATATTCTTGAATTTTTTTTATGTTTTGGTGCGAGGATTGTTTTTTTTTGCCATAGAATTTATGTAAAATACACATAGCACCGTTTATTAACGCTAGATACCTACGAGAAGAATACTTTTTTTTTGAATTTTATTCTAAATTTGATTAGGGATCTGCAACAAATAGCAAACTTTTTTTTTCTGAAAACAAAAAAAATTAATAAATTCCATTAGATTGGAAAAAATATTTTGAATATAATTTAAGTCTGGCATATGTGTACTTTATATATAATTTGTTAAATAGTTAGTTAAATATTGTTTTTGAGTGTTTAAATTTTTCAGACATGTGACTTTATGTTTCTAATATAGTATAAATTTCATTTTTCTTGCTCTTGATATAAAGAAAAACGTATACTATATAAAAACAAAATAAAAAACATTATTTACAAGACATCTAAATAAAAATAATATACTTTTTTTTGATGGGATTTAAGAATTAGAAATATGATTATTTGTGTGTGTATTTACTGAGTTTGAACAAAAAATAAAATTATGATATAAATATAAAAGAAAATTTGCAATTACCATGGTTTATATATAAAGTCATGAAAATAAACGAGCGTCAATTTTAATATTTTCAACATACACGAAGCAAAAATTAAAAAATAAAATTTTTACTTTATATTGTCTGTCACATTGATATTGTATACGTAAAACACATATTTTTATATTTTTTTCATGCTGCCAAAATATTGAAATAACATTTTATCACTCTTTCCTTGTTTATTTTTAAATCAAATTTGAATTTTTATATCGATAAATATGCAAATATAAAAATAAAGAGCCGAACATTTTTTTTGTTCTACTTGTTACATCTAAACCAAATGAATTCAATCTTTTTTTTTGCCAAAAAATAATAAAATATTAATATTGGATATTTTATTAAAATTTTCTATTTTCTCGTATCAAATCCGATAATTGATTTTTCATTTATTTAAAGTAGGCATGAAAATATTTCAAATGTTTTTTTAAATAAAAAGGAATCGAAAGATACCCAAAAAAACGATAAACATAAGTTGTAGATTATATGCATTATGTTTTTTTTTACATTTAATACTGTTGTTTTTAAAGACCTTAAATTTAAATTAGTATATGGCAAATTAAATTGAAATTTTAAATTCTATAAAATTCTACATATACAATACAATGTAACTTTTGCAAGAATATACGGGCAGAAACTTCTTAGTTGTTAATATATCTATACAAAGAAAAACAAATTTGTATTTTTGTTATAATCATAAACAACAAAAAGGTTTATAGGTTTATTTTAACGCATTTCTATGTAATGTTTCACAGATACAAACTCCAAATAAAATCGTTGAAACTCGTAGTAATTTTACGAATTATAACAAATTGCTGTTATGGGAACAAAAGATTCTTATTAGTTGCCCTCTCAGCGTTATTCTTTTTATGTATTAAATGTTCGAATGCATATATTCACGAAAGAGAAATCGGTAAAATTTTTTTGATTAGTAAGTATTTGGATTTAAAATTTGGGATTGCTTAATATGTTATTCAAACGATTACTATATTAGGAGATAACAGAATTTTATTTTATACATATAAATTATAGGACACAAAAATCAAATTGAACTTTTCTATTTATTTCAATAAATTTGCAATTGTACATACTGATCAGCATCATAAAATAAGCTATTTGAATCACAAAACTACTATAAACTAAATAAATATACAAAAAAAAATGTTTTCAGCATTCAATAATTCAAAATCCTTATTCTTAAATTTTCCCAGAACTAACTCTAATGATGAAAAAGGTATTTTTTAAACTAATTTTTCAATAGCCGCATTTACATGAAATATCATGTTTGATAAATATGTAATCACATGAAGATTCATATTTTTTTATTTCTTGTCAAAGAAAAAGATTAGAAATAATAATAGTGAAAGGTTTATAAGATTTCTAACCATCATGCTTAGATTTTAGCTATAAGTGTCATTTTAAAGTGTTCTTATTTTTAATAATATGAAAATGACACATGGAGATATATAGGCTTATATATAAATCATTTTATTATCTTGAAAAAATGTAAAAAAAGTCTATTACCTTATTTGATGACTTGGGATGGGTGGTTGCAAAATTTCATAAAAAATATGTTAAGGAGTTGAAAATCCTCGTCGAAGTAGAAGCATACATGTAACTCCTACACTCCGCAAGAAACTTGAACTCATCTCATTCGAGGTAAGAAGAGCGGTAGGTGAATATATATCAAGATAAAGTGTTTTAAGATGCATCAAGGAGTGTGCGATATTCCAACACGCTATCAACGTCTAATTAGATAAAATAGATTGAATAAAATCTACCTAAAAATAAATAATATATGATTGTAATCTTTATTTATACAATAGAAACACTTAGGTTACATAAAACAAATTTTTATAGGATTTCTTCCAACATGATCAATAAATTTTACTTGTATTTTACAAAATCGAGAGTTTAGATATTTAATTTAGACTACTAATGTTTTTAAAATTACTAGATATTTTCGGTAATATATAAATTGCTTCGCTTTCGAAAACCATATTTATGCAATCACAATTCGTGCTTTAATAAAATGAAGATGAAGAATAAGAAAATCGAATCTATATATCGGTGATTTGTTGTAGAATAAGAAATATTGAAATAAAACCACGCCGTAGAATTTCTAGCGATAAAAACAAATAAAATATATTTCAGAGCAAAATATAACATTGCCACATCAAAAATAGTTTTTAACGAATTATATAATGTTTATAATAAAAATTAGCACAAATTTCAACCTTTTGAAATAAAGTTTAATTTATAAAATTTTAGTGTAAATCTTTCTTTTAAAAAAATCGCTCATGATAAAAAGCCGTACATCGAAAATTAAATTTAAATCACTATAAATCAAAATATTAAAAAAAAAGATAAACGGATAATTCTTTATTTTATACTATTTTCCAGTGCACGTTTTTAAAACATAAAATGACGATAAATCAAACAAATGCATCTATGGTCATTCAGAAAACAAACCAAATGAAAAATGTACCTATTTAATGTGTAAAAGTTAATTGTGAACGAATTCTGATATTGTAACTCTTCTCTACAAATTAATCTAGTTTAGAAGGTTATTTATAAAAAAAATAAATTAAAAACGGATACAATGTATATTAAATAATGTCATTTTTTATTTCTTTGCAACTTAGAGATAAAGCACATGGTTATCGTACGAATATAAATGATCGTTTATTTATATAAAGATTTAGTTATTGCTTAATAAATAATATTATGACACGAATTTTAGGGAAAAAGAAATATTTAACATTCATCCAAAAATACTGCAATTTTCTAGAGGCAATAAAATACTTTTATTTGATGATCACAAAATAAATTGCTTATGTTAGATCATATATCTATATAATGATAGTGCTATTATTAAAATCCGAATAAATTATAGTCAAAATAAACATTTCAAGAAAAATAGTAACATGGAAATATATATTTATTTCTTTTTGACTGCAAATAATTGATATACAATCCTTTTGCTTTTTTGTTTATATTCGAAAGCAAAAAAGTGCATACAAAATTACATATTTATGCAAAAAAAATTTAATAACGAAAAAATAATATTACATTTAAATAAACAAGAAAAGTCAGAAGAAGTTTTTCATTGCAATTTTTTATTTCCATAGGTTTTATAATTCTATTTATTACAACTAAATTGAAAAAAAATAAATAAAATTTTGCAGTCTAAACATAAATTTCATTTATATATATTTTATAAACAGAGATAGCGCAAATACAACAGGAATACAAATTAATACGAACCTCATATATTTTTTAATATTATATTTTCCTATGTAATTATTAAAATCGATCGAATTTTAAAACATACCATTAATTTTATGGTTCAAGCTTTTTTTTAAGTTCTACAATACCTCTGTTTACTTTAAGCCTTAAATCAAAAATATAATTATAAATTGATTATTTTCAATAATCTGCATGAAGTTGGGAGTAATTTTTTATCGATAAAATTTTGATTTTGAGAAGACTACAGAAAATAAATAGTGGTAAAATAGAGTATTACTGATTATATGTATATAAATCACAAGTTAAATACGTATAAATTTAATTTTAATCCAACATAGATTCATTTACTTAGTATAAAGAACGAGAAATTTAATTTTACATGTAATTTTTTAAGATTATATAATTATCAGACACATTGATTTTTTATGGAAAAATAAGTTTTACAAATTTAAAGGTATCTAAAAACCCCTGTGCTTTGATTAGTATATTTTCCTATTAATTTGAAATATATCTCATTATCTTATATAGATTAGGATTCAATTTTCTTACTTTTATTATGGATAGTGTTATGATAGGATGAAAATTATATCACCAAAATTATAAAAGCTACACAATATTATATTTTTATATTCTTTAATGTAAATAAGTAATAAATTTTGCTCCAATGTGAGAAAATATATGTTAAAACATCAGAAAAAAATAATAAACTTATATATTCTTGTCAGATAAAATTCACATAATTTACTGAAAATCGGATTTTCCATGAAATTTCTGCCACCCATTTAAGAATATTATATACAACAAGCTATTAGATTATCCCTGTCATAAATTAAAAATGCAATCTATTTATTTTGAGTTTGTGAAATAAGAATATTCAAAGAAGTTATAAATAGAGTTCAATTATTCTTTTTGCAATAAATATTATTCTAAGCAAATATAATAAATGTAAATCTAGAAATCACGATCAAGAAAACATGAATTTAATCAATATTATGTTTACATTGAGTTCTATGAAAAGAAAAACACATGAAATGTTTTAATAAAATAAATTTATTTATTAAAGAAATTGAATATAAGCGATCAACTGCTGGTTACGATCTTAGTAAAATAAAAAAAAAGGATCTAGCTTTCGAGATATGATTTGTGAAATTAATTTTAAGATTAATGTGACGATAAACTAATCAAATCCAAGATCATTTTTTTAAGAATTAAAATTATGATCTTTTGTCTATAAATAACATGCAGAAGATGAATAAAATGATTTTATTTTTATTGACTTCAGAAGAAATTTGTAGTTCCTCAGAATCGTGCGATTTATACAATTACAAGAATCTTAAATTTATTTAGATAATTCATACCCTTGTCATGATTGACAATATCATAATCAATTCAACAGGAATCATAAATGTCAAAATTCAGAATTCCGATGTAGAAAATAATAGAAGACTTCCATTACAGCTGACGATTGTAGAAAAAATGATAAAATTTCGGGTTCATATAGACATAGAAATAATATCATGTATCAAAAACCATTTGATAAACATGAATGCAAAAAAAAATATTATAGATTCGATTCTAAGCCAAGCTTTATAATAAAAGATTAGGCAGCAAGTATTAATATAGAAAACGAGTCTAGCCAAACATATAAAAAATACATTTGTCAGAAACATTCAGATGAAAATCCATATAGGTACCAGATAATACTTTTGGTTTTTGAGATATAAATTTTAATATTTATCATCCGAACACTAACACTTTTTCATCGTATCTATAATTTTAAAATACTTTGATTCACATTGTACCAAGTATAAAACAGTTTGAAAGAAGACCTAAATTGGCAAAACCCCGATTTTACGGTTGACTATGTAATTATGGATCCCCATTCCACAAACAAAATACCGTCACCAAAGAAGCGCTCTAATGATCTGCAATCGACGCGACCAAATTATTTAGAAAGTTAAATGTAAGCCAAATGGCTGTACATGTTCTAATTTGGAATCGCTCAGCGACTGTTATCTTGAAGAGAATTATAAACGATCAGAAAATAAAATATTTTCCATAGTAAGCAAGCTAGATAAGAATAATCTAAGCAGTTCTAGTCGATGTGGGTAAGGGGGATAATAAACAATGATTTAAGAGAAACAATAACTCATACACTAGAAATGATGAAATCTAACAACAAATATGGACCAAGAATAAACCTAGATTATGATTTAAATGTAGATGACTTGGAATTTATTGTAGATGCTATTGCCAACAATAATCTGTATACATGTATTAGCTTTTAAAGCAATTTAAATAAAGAACACTACTAAAATATAGCAAACAAAGATAACGAAGAAAAACGGTTAATAAAAACGCAAGATACCATAATAATCTTTTATTTGAAACATAAAAATCTGAAGGAAAGTAAAAGCTTTATTTATATCCAGAAGGGGAAAATATACGTCAAGAATTTGATTCTAAAAAAAGCTAAATACATTATACGATTTAAAATTTTAATGAGGAAAATAAAAATTGTTTAAATATGAATCAAACTAAAAGTGAAGGCCTCG
Source organism: Rhyacophila brunnea (assembly GCF_057557595.1). Taxonomy (NCBI): domain Eukaryota; kingdom Metazoa; phylum Arthropoda; class Insecta; order Trichoptera; family Rhyacophilidae; genus Rhyacophila; species Rhyacophila brunnea. Next base: position 3,940,966 of record NW_028233037.1, read on the forward strand.
AAATAATTTTAAATAGCAATGGCGCTACCGATCGATCTTCAGAAAAATATTCTTATGAAGAAAACGAGTGAGATAGAAGTAGCTTAATATCAAACACTGATGTAAAAATGCTTATTATGTTTGAAGGACATATAAATACAGCCTTATACCCACATTTCAGTACTAACAAAGGCAGTAATTTAGATGATCCACATATTTATTTTTGGCATCATTAGATGATGAGAAACACTTAAAAGTAGTTTTTGAATCATATTCAAAACATATTATAAAGATAATGAGTGATCTATATAAAATTTATGTATATTATATAGTATTAACCACTAGAAATCAATAAATGCTAATTTTTGCTTAAAATTTGAGTCGTTTTATATAAACAACTAGACTATTGAATCCTAGTCTATTTAAGATATAAAATACAAATTTCATAAAATTTGTATGTAATTTCATATGAATATTATTTTATATAATAAGTTTTAAGAAATAAATACAGTAAAAATGCACCAAAATAAAATTTAAAATTTTAATAAAAGACAAATAACACACCATATTTACGTCATAAATAGACATGCAAATACCTTTTTTGGTAAAATAAGTTTTTTTTCGTTTAAAGATCACAAAAAGAAATCATTGGCTGCACCCTTGGACTTTCACACTTCTTAAACTATAATTTATCAAATCATAGGTTTAGATATTCAAGAAATGTTATTTACATATAATAACATCTAATTGTTGTTTAAATATACATAGTTTATTTCATAAATTATATCGATGCCAGAAATATCTTTATTTTCGACTTTTTTTTATTTAAATGAATATTCCAACATTATAAGTGGATTAAAACACATTACATACATTCTAATATCAAAAAAGATATAAAAGTAGTCATCTTAACTTTTATGAATTGTTGCAATAAATTTAAAAAAGCATGGCATACACACTTTCATGAATAAAACATGAGCTTTTTGTAAGGTTTTATTTAAATTTAGTTATATCTACAAACAAATTTGGAATCTATGTTTTTTTTGTATTATCAAAAACCTTTTAATTGAACCTTAATAGGTCAAATCTTTGATTATTATTTAATATACCTCCTCAATTACGATATTTAAAAAATTTAAAGAATTTAAAATTCAAGATCCTGAAATATAATGCAGATAAATTTAAATTTTTGTAAAATTTTATCGATTATGGGCTAATGTGAGAAGATTGGAGGATGACATGTTTTATATTTTAGCCCAAAAAAACACATTATAAAATATTTGAAATTAGTTTAAGTGTATTTTTTAAGATAAATCATAATTTTTAGTTTTAAACCTTACTATCAGCAAATATTTAAACCTTTTAAAATGCCAATACACCAAATAGTATTTTGAAAATTACCAACAATTATATTCACTTGTAATGTAAACTTCATGACGAATATGCAAGTTAATTCGCATTTAAAAACGCATACTTGGAAGTAAGAGTAAATGATAATATACAAATACAATAGAAATTCAACGCTATTAATATCTAAAAACTCATGAAATCTATTTTTTTGTATTAAACGCGGTTTTCTTATACGAAGATAGAACAACAAAGCTATTATATTTATGTAAAAATTTAAAAAACTGGATCGTTTTAATAACCTTTCATTTTAGAATAAAGTGTTTATAATAAACAGATTCTTATTTATTTGTTTTTTATTTTCTTGCACCTATTTCATTAAATATTTATTTTTTTTGGTGAATTTTTCGTTGATATTTTTTCTTTCCTCAAACATATTGTATGATTAAACACTTGCGGCTTACTTCATCGTTTTTTTGCATATTCTCTCGCTCTGCTGTAACGTCATCGATACCTCATATTCTCTCAAGATTTATCAGTTCAACAGTAATTTTCAAGAAAAATATTAGAAATATATCATTAAAGAAATATATTTTTTAATTTAATAAACCAAAAAATTATATATTCAAAGGTGTGATGAATCATTCCTGCTGCGCTTTGAGCGTATGCCACGCCTTGGTTGGCAGAAAAATCGGATTACTAATACTCAAGTTTATACACACTTGCATTTGAAACAAGTAAGAATCTAGTAAACTATAATTCTGGTGGGAAAAATATTGGTATAAGACACCCATGGAATTTTGATCACAAGACTTTAAAAAAAGATAAATAAAAAGTGATGATATTTTGAACGGCATAGAAAGTTGGTCTTAAAAATGTTCGAAACGCTAACAGATTTTAATCTCGAGTTTAGCGTAAGAAGCAAGTGATTCCCAAAAAAATAAAATAATTGTGCAATAAAATGCTATTTTTCAAAAAATCCTAAACAGGAAATCGAATGTATATATAAGTAACATTTTTAAATGAAGAAAAGATATTCTGTAACATAGATAAGGCAAAACGCAGTTTAAAAGCGGCGATCTTTGAATATGTTAAAAATTAGATGTTATTTATGTGTAAAGTTTAGTTCAAAATAATGCATCAATTGTTCCTGATTCTAATGAAACAACCGCTTTTCAACCTATTATTTTTTGGTAAAAACTAATATTCATCCAGTGAAAAAATAAAAAATTATGCTTCATATAATGAAAATTTTAAAGTGTGCGCGTTTATTAAGTCTATAAAATAAATTCAATAATTCTTTGGCTGAAAATCATTGTTGTAATATCGTTACTATCATTATAAATTATTTTATGGGAGCTGGCAATAAATATAGCCCTGTCAAAAATAAGAAATCATAATTTCGTCTATGAAATGAACCTTTGTATTTGGTTTTTCGATTACAAAAAATTTAATTTATTGATCCTTTAATTGCATATGAATCTAATCTATCAATTGGGCCTTTATAGATTTATTTGTAATCCGTCTTATATAAAAATTACGAATAATTTCAGAACAGGAAAATGATAATATTAAATGATAATCAATGTTATATAGTGTGAATTAATGACTTTGATCATGTATCCCATTTAGTTTCTGTTTTAATCACAGAGTAAAACAGGATTGGATTTTTTCATATAATCTTTCAAACCGGGTGTTATTATATTAAATGGCGTGGTTTAAGCCTTTTTAAAATAAATTCAAAGTCGTATGCGTTAAACTAAAGTCCTTCTTTTTGATATTTATTCATCTGCTATTAGTTGTCTTAACAACAAAAGTCCTTAAAAATGCCAATTTAAATATTTTATTATTATACATTTGACTAAATATCTTTATACCTTTTTTTCGTATTTCTTTATATATACATATCATGAATAAAGAAAAACGTTAGTATTCAAAAATTATTTAGGCAATTTTTACATTTATATATCTTCGGGATTAAATTTTATTTTCTTTTGGGATCGATTTAAGGCACGAAAAATTTTTATAAGTCCTTAATTAATATGAATGTGTACCCTAGAAAATTAAAATGGGCAATTTTCGACCTACATTTCTTTTCGCTTGAATAATACATTATTAAGCTAAGAATAAAGTTAACTTTAAACTTGGTTTTATGTATATATACCGTAGATGAAACATTACCACTTTAAATTAGTAAATTCACGCATACATTTAAGTAATTTTCTCAAAATTAATTATATGTTTGAAATAAATATTATATATGTCTTGTGATACATATGCTCACTTTAATAAAATACAAAATTTTTATTTATGTAGTTCCTAATTTTCATGTACTCGAATATAAATTTTAGACTAATTTCGTGCAAAGGATTTTATTATTCAATATATTCGGATCTCAAAAAAAGCCCCTTGCAAATATTTTTAAAAATATTAAAACATTTAATATGTTCAATATATCTTTTGAATTAACCAAAAAAGTAAATTTTGAACTTTTAAATATATCAAAAAAAACATAAAATGACTTATTGTGCTTAATTTAGACGTACATGGTAAACTTGTTTGATTTCTCACAGTAATAAAATATTATTTACCATGAATAAAAAATATTTTTGGTACAAAAGAAACTAATGTCATTTTTTAGCATAACATTCATTTAATGGGTATTTTTTATTTAAATTTACATGTTTTCGAGCAAAACTTTAGATTGGTCCATTTCACAGATTCGCTGTATATTCTTTTGTAACAGAACATCTTTATAGTTCACCATAGGCTTTTTTTCTTTAAATATTAAAACATTAAAGTGTTTTTCATAGCTTTTTATTTGGGAATGTACAAACATTGCCGTGAAATTCTACATATATTGACGACAACTTTTTGATTAATTACAACAATATTTTTTGAATTTACAATTTAGTTTTTATGTTCACCTTTATACCAAATAGATAGTTTATTTCTAGGGAGAGCAGTATAAACATGCTATTTTCATCACCGAAGTTTCTTAAATCTAATATTTAATGGTGTTATATTGCAAATTATTATACTAAGCAGCTTCAAAGAAAAAAGAATCAGAATTCCATTCTCATCTAGGAATAACGAAAATAAATTCTTTATTTTTTTATGTTCATAAAATATTTATAAGATTAAAAATATCTTATCGTATAAAAATGTCGTATTCATCATTTTTTTATGCGATTTAGTACGCCTGGGATTTTCTGATTGTAATAATATATGTAGATTCTTAAATTCAAACTAATTCAGATTGTAATGTTCTATTATATGCGATATCACAAATAGAACATAAAAACATATCTTAAAGTTTTTATGGATTTTTCTACTCTATCAGTAACTTCAAATATATTTTCGCTTTTAACAAATATAATCATTTAAAAAATTAAAAATAAGCTTTAAGAATTTATAAAATCTTCTAGAGAGCTAATGCTTAGTTTAACTTAGAAAATTATTTTAATAAATTTATTTTTTTGTTTTCGCAAATTACTTTCAATTCTACTAGTATCTAATTATAATTAAAAAAAATAATGTTAACGAAAAGATAATATTATTAAATAGGTTTAAATTTGCTTATATAGATGTCTTTTCGTATACCCCGAAAATAACTTCTTAAAAATATAAACCTTTGAACGATTATATATTCTTTTGAGTGTTTTAACCCCTAAAAAAGCATAGAGAAGCTATAAATTTTGTTTAAAATCTATAGTTCTCATTAAGAATAGTGCTTCAACAAAAAACATAATATAACCTTGATATTGGATAATCAATTTTATCAATTTAATATAGTAATATCATAATAAAAATGGCATATTATATAATTTTGATATTCATTGGGCAATATATTGTACTTTTTTATTTGCACGGGGTTTTTTAAATCCATATTTTTTTTTGTATTTATATTTTCTTTTAAAATACTTACGGAGTGACTACAGCCTTTAAATAAAATAACGAAAAAAAAACACTTTATATTGGCGAAATAAAGTTATGTTTTTAGAATCAATAATATTTAAAAAAACATAACCGAACATAACATTTAGACTTCTAAACTCTGTGTTGAATCAGTGGTTAAATAAACCGATCAAAAATTCTTATTAGTCATTTCATCTTTTTGCAATTTATAGGCTTTGCAAATGAGCAGAGATAATTTATAATCCGAAGCATATAAATTAAAAAAATTATATAAAAATAGCTTTTCTAGGGCATTACAAATTTTTTGGGTTACAAAAAATCGAAAAAAAGCAATAATTACAAATATATTGTTAGATTATATGCTTTTAACATAAAAAACCTTATCATTTATAACTCATAGCACTATTTTTTCTAGGTTAAGCATTACTCAAATATTATAAAACCGTGTAAATACGGTATCTTTTTTTAAAATGAGAAATATTACTTTTGTAGTTGATATATAACTATAAATGTATATTAGAATTTATTGGTTTATCGTTTTTAAAATTAAAATTTTTTTCATGAATAAACGTACATACTATGTGACTTTTTATATCCAAAGATATTTATGAAAAAAAACAAACAAAAACAAATCCGGTTTACTATATATTAAAAAATCATAAAGTTACGGTTTTATAGCTCAAGAATATAAATAGAAAATTTATCAACCCAAAAGATTAGATTATATTTTAAATTAATATTTTGTGGTTTTTAACCGTAAAAAAATACAATTGTATTGTACTTGATCCCAAAAAAATATATTTTTATTTTTTCACCTGGTTATTCTTTTATTTACAAGTTTAAATTACATGCAAAAAATAAAGTACACAATAGCAAATATAAATTATTTTTGATATAAGAATATTCTAAATGTGAATTTATTTATGGTTTTTTGCTAAAGCTGTATCTTCAGGATTTTTTTCTTATATTGCGGTAATAAATGTCTAATAATGCACAAAGTTTTTTTTTAAAAATTTTAAAAAAAGTCTTTTCTATCATTGATTTATTTATAATCAAAAAAACACATACATGAATTTGATACATTTTATTTTCTAAGGAACTAATGATATTTATTGATCGATGTATCTAAGACCGCAAGTACATTCTAAAATCTTCTTTTATGTTTATCTTTAGATTAGGTTTTGTGCTTACGAGAATATTTTTGATTTTTTTTAAAAAATTACATTCATAATTTATAATACCCATGGATATGTTTTATGATGTTAAATTAGGCAGATAGTTAAATGATTCCCATTATTAAATGCAATTTTTTATTATCTCTGATCTCAAAAAGGTTGCTGTTTTATAAATGAATATTTGACTGCATTATTCTATTTCTATAATTGCGCTTGTGTTATAACATACAAAAGTATATTTTTTATTTCTATTGTTGTATAGTAATTTTAACAAAATATAAGTTTTTACGCGTAAGATATCAAAAAAGACAAACGAATCTATATTTTAGCATTTTAAAATATATGCCAAGATATTGAAAAATAATGAAAAAGAAATTTTGTGATATTGATTCTACCTTGAATTTATAAGATAAAAATGCGAAAATTTTTTTCATATTTTCTCAAACATTTCGTTTTACATTTTTGTATTTATTTTATGATCAAGATAGGTCAAAAACAAATCTAATGTTCTGAGGCGTTTTAAGCTAATTAAAGATATCTCAAAATCATTCAACTTATCTTTTAAAATCTCTTCATTATTTATAAATAGATAGATAATTTCTCTATATTGTATGTTGTAAAGATTGTTTTCAAAGTGTTAGAGCTTATTTCCCGCATCATATATTTCGGGAAATAACGAAAACTCCATTTATTTATGGTAAAATTATCCCCGGAGAAGAAAAGGATTTTTTTATCCGTGTGTACGTTTTTAAAAACTATTCGAAGGAAGCGTTATGCACAAAAACGGCATATATTACGTATATTTTACTTTCATATATCGATCGCTCTGTTTAAATATGATTACTGTTTACAACAATAAGCGCAAAAATATAATAAATTATTTTAGTGTTCTTATTAAAAAGTAATTTGTTTGTATATATATTTTATTTTCTGTGGGTACATTTTACTTCTCAAGCATATTTGATGAAAAGGCATGGTGTCTGCAATTTTTTATAACATATAAAATTATAACCCTTTATTAGTGGTGTAAAATAGAACAAAAGTAAAAACACTAACAAATTATTCTAAATTTCCATTAAAATGTGTTTTAAACTAGCAAGATGTATTTCCGAGAAACTTGGATTTTCATGGTATAAATCATAGTTAAATCATGCAGTAATAAGTTCAATTCAGAATAGAGATAGCTGTTTCTAAAATCATCTGTATATAAAACCATAATATAAGAATAGTATGTACCTGAGAACAGAACATTCTTTGGGGTCATTGCTAGACATATAGAGGCATCATAGATTATAATATTATACAGCAAATTTAGTCATACGATGCATCATTTAAGGGTGTAAAAATCATATTTTTTTTGTTTAAATTTCTCAGAATGCATACAATATCCTTGGAACAAATTAAATATGGTTTTTTACTTAATTAGGGTATAAAGAAGATATCGTACGCATTTTTTTGAATTAAAAATAGCTGTAAAATCATATGATAACTGAGTATAGAATTTTATATATTAATAAAAATAACAAATATTAGATTTAAAAAAAGATTGAAAAGATATACTGGGGGAATTAAATACGAAAAAAGTTTTGAACCAAAAAAGTGCTGAAAAATAAGTTGACATATACACGGAATTTAAAATTATTAAAATAATATTCGGTAAAACAAAATTTTAATCTGTATTTTTTTATATTAGAACAAATTTTAATGGGACTTCTCAAGCGTAAAATGTATTTATTGAATTTAAACCGGCACAGACACAATAAATAAAAATTTTCTTACTTGTATTCCCTTGTTTTTGCTAAAAACTATATCATTTTTTATATTCATAAGATAAATTTAATATGTTATATTACACCTTATAATTTAAGTTAGTATCGGTAATACCAAAAAGTAAATGATTTTCGTTCAATTTTCTCATATATAGTCATTATTCTCCTCTTAATCCATATAGTAGATAGTCTTAGGCGGCATAAACTTGTTTTACAAGATGTTATTCTCGTCACAAAAACCAGCTCTTATGGGGTTATATTTATATAGTTACATATTCATAATGTATTATATTCATGGTCCATCCAGATTCCTTATGTGAGCTTCTAATTCTGTTGGCATTCTTAAAATCTTGTGTGGGTAATGGGATATATAATTTGATTTTATAAAAATCAAACTTGAACTATTTTAAGACAAAATTATTTTATAGTTAGATAGTAAATTATTTTATATTTACAGACAATAATTTAATGTGCTTAGTATGTTTAAATAAAAAACGGTCTAACTAATAAGAAGATTGTGCTTTATTATTCAATATCATCATGTGAAACATTGTTTTAAGTACCTTCGATCGAAAAAATATAAATAGGGATTCGCTATAGTTTAAATGTCTTACAATACGTGCTTTAATATATAAAATACAAAAAATAACTATTTACAACTACGATATAATTATATATATTAAAAAAAGGTCACTAGAATAAATAAAACAAGCAATAAATATTTATATTATGTTATTTTTTTATAAATGTATAGTTTATATACTTTTGAATACATGTGAAACTTATTTAAAAAGTATCATCAAAATATGCTTAAAATTATTTACTTTTCGGTAATAATGAGCTCAAATTATTCTACAAGATTAAAGTCTCTAAACAGCTTTAAGAGGATATAAGACCTTATAAATTTAAAAATTACGTTGAACAGGTTTATAAAATATTTATTTAAAAGCTATGAACGATGAAACATAGAAAAATTCCTTTTACGTGTTTTAAAGGGTTTGTCATCATTATAGAGATTTCACTGACTTTACAAACGCATATTATCCATTATTTTTTTGTCGAGCTGGACGCAATTATAAAAATTTCTTATATATATTGTTATTTTTCATAAATGATTTAGAAATCTAGTTTATGTGCATTAGAAAACAAAAAAACTTCTTGCTTTGACATTTCTAAATATTAAGAACCTTAGAAGAATCTTTTTTCTAAAAAATTTTTAGTATTTACAAGAAAAAAAATTCTAATGATCTCTAGTCAACCAGATATATCTATTCTTATCACGTAAAAAAGATGTAACTTTGTCATTCTGCCCTTTATTTATTTTGCAGTTATTTATCGTAGTTTTGTATTATACTTTATTCATTACAAAATATTTCAAGGATCTTTTCTTTACTTATATAAAATAACCTAAAAATATAATTATTAACTCTTCTAGGCGAATATATCTTTTACTATACATATACATAAAAAATGCTAACAACCCTGGCGCAGACGTTATCTTTTATGCTTTGTATCGTTTCTTCTATCTAATTTAAACGAGATGAACTGAATAGAAGATCTTCAAATACTATGATAGGAACTATGTAGCATTATACATAATTTATAGCTTATACGTACACATTTAAAGATTCATCTTTGGCACTTCGTTATATTGTTATGTGTGAGCTCTTGCTAAATCATTCCATGAGGTTTTTTGTGTGTATGAATCTAACGAATATCTTTAATTACTAGATCTATATTTTTTTCTAATTGTTTTAGAAAATTATGATCACAGAACACCAATGCCATCGTAAATAGAGCCCAGTCTATCTGACACAAAAGTATCTATCATTTGATTTTTTCATATAAATATATCTTTCATTTATAAACAAATTTAATAGCTCTATGGCTACAGAGTATCTTTGATTAAAAATATTATTTTTACGATTTTAAGTATTACAAGGCTAAGATCTAATGATAAAAACGATGGAAATCTTATTGAAAGAAAAATAATGATATAAATTCGATATACAGTATTAATGATTTTAAAGATAATAAAGAGATATATTAAGGAATGAAAAATAATGAAAGACAGAAATAAGACCATAAATAAAAATAGGGATAAAAATAAATAAATGAGAACAGTATTATGTATATCGCATGATAATTGTACAAATTTACAGTATTAGTTTATTCGCTACAATTTCTAAATTTTCACATTATTACTCGCTGATACTTATATTCACAAAATATTTTTATACTTAACTTCAAGTCTGTATTGTTATATTCGAAGGATATGTGTGAGCATAGAAAGATTATTTTTTTAAGTACTAGAGATTTGTTGAGCATCAGCGACAAAAGAAATCAGAATCAATAAAAATTACTTCAGCTTTCTAGAGTACCATAAAACGCTTTTTTTAGTTTGTTTATGGGTAAACATATATTATCTCGAAAAATATATGTAGTGTGAAATATAAAGAACATAAAAAAAACAATTGATAAGGTTTTTTATTATAAAATAATGATAAGCATATATTTTCTTGATTTATATTTGACTGTATTAATAAAAATCTTTGCAGTATCCAATCATAAACAATTCATGAAATAAATTCAATATAAATAAGAACAAATTTTATGGCCAAGTTATGCCTTTATTTCCCCTTTTTTGTTTAAAATCATATAATTAATCATATTTTTCTCGAAAATCCAGTTCATAAAAAAATGTTGCATAAATTTAAATTATATAGAAATTAACGTTAGATCTCCTTATTATACATACTTACATGTAAAAGTATACAGTTTACATGTATGATAGATGGATTACTAAAAGTTCTAATATGATATTATAATGAAAATTTTTTAACACATCCACATACTTGAACTAAATTATCATTTTCTTATTTTATCATCATTGAATAAATATTAATGTAATAAACTAGGAGATTTGTTAAATATTATGTATCGTATATCAATAGTTTGAATGAAAACCTTTCAGACTTAATTTTACGTCATAATGCATTCATGACTTTTTGCCGTGGAACTTTATAGATTTTTTAAGCATATAATAATGTTTGTAATAGTATGATTAAAAAATCTTACTTTTATTGATTTAAAATTATATATTATTTCAATTGTGGGTGCCAAAAGAAGCAGAAGAACATCTATATGCTTAAGTATCGAGCTAAAAACCCTTTTTTATATGTCTTGAGCCTGGAAGATATATCGACAGACAGAAGGGTAGTTTTCGTACAAATAGTACACAGAAAATCATTAATTTATAACAATCTAAAATTTCGCAATAGAAAACATAAAATTTTAAATATAAACTAACTTGAGATTTTTTTACTTATGGGCTAAATTTATAGCACATTTTTTGTCTTTGATATCGAGCAAATCTTGCTTTATTCCCTATTAGCACAGCATATTTATACTTTCGGTTATCTTCTCCTCACAAATGATTTTTCAATACCTCACCTCTTTTCGAGATCTCTTAATCCAAGGCTTTCTGTTCCTATGTTTGCATATATGCCTAGGTCATACTCGAGACATCTAGTTTCTTCTGGTAAATTTTATGATATCGCGTCACCACAATATGTCGTTTTATAACATATGGTTTTATTTTTGCCTTGAAATAGCCCCGAAAAATATATTTTAGTTGCGTATTTGACCATATTTACTTTGTTTAGAATACATTATTGGCAAAGTAAATGCCTTACTGATACATCTTAATAAAAAAAATTAAAGCCAATTTATGAAAACTCATTTTTTTCTACTTACAACCTCTTAAATAGCAAGAAGTGTATATGAAAAAACATAGAAAAAACAGAAAATACTCTATATTTTTCTAGCTTCTTTGTCTTCTTTTAAACCTTTTATTTACAAAATACGCAAAAAAACTCATAAATATCTTTAGTAGAAAAAGTACTATATCTATATATATTCGAAGGACTATTTTAAGTAAATGCGTGTAGCCTGACTCATAGGATTTATGTTTTTGTTTTAAAAAAAGTGCAAAAATTTACTCTTAATACCATTCTAAAATATTTATATGACACATTATATGCTGATTTTCGTATTCAGATTCATGACTTGGCGTTAATGTTTCTAACCATATTTACTGTCTATATAGTACCGCTTATGTAGGCATTTTATACTTATTAAAATAGAAATTGAGTATGTTTACCTCATTCTGCAAATTTATGGTATGCTACGAATCTTGATGGATATTTTATAGATGGGAATACGTTTTTATATTCGTATGATCATATTTTATGTGTCAAATAAAAAAGCAAAGTAATCCTTATTTATATGGATGCTAATCTCAGAATAAGTTTAGAATCCCAAATCTTTTAGAAATATGCCTAGATAATACTAATTGTATAAATTTTTAGATTTTAAAGATACATTCGATTCATAATGTAATATGAAAACGTTTTGATACAATTTATATATAAACTATATAGCTTGTTTGTAATATGAATTTTGAAAAGCCATAGCAACAAATAAAATAAATTTTTGTGTCAATATACCTATGAAATTTATATGATGTAAGTGAACTGAGGCTTACTAAATTTTTAAGAAGTCTAAATACTATTTTTTGAAATATTTGTAAAACATATTTTATAACAATATATCTTTCTATATATAAAAAAGGTGTAAAGCTACATATAGTTATAAATAAACGAATTAATTCAAATTATATTATTTTTCTGATAAATATTTTGAAATTACATTTAAAATAGATAGAAACCGGGTGCCTAGAAACATTTCTATCCATTTTATCAAAAATTGGCAGGTATATAAGACTCTAATAATTTCTGTGAAAATAAAACGACTTTTTATAAAGTAAATCCTTCATTTTTACGTTTAATATGTACAAAAATAAATTATTTACCTCATTTAGTTATACTAATTTTTAATATCTTTTGAATAAGATTCTAAAGAGCCAATATTGTTTAATAACCTAGACTGTAATTTTTTTAAACTTATTTTGCAAGCTTTAATACTATGAGAAACCTAAATTAGACTATAGTATTTAAATTTTCTGCGTTTGTTTAATGACAAAAAAAACTTATAATTCTGAAATATTTATTAATTTATATACAATAGAGCGGCTAAAAATCATATCAATAGAGAGTTTCTACGGTTAATATTATATGATGATAAATTTACACTTTTATTTTAAAGGGTTTTTTGCACACAATTAGATCCTCTAATTTATCACAAATATGATCTTTAAATATTTAAATTATTTAAAAACGAAATGAATTGAAGCCATGAATTATTATAAGACATAGAGATAAACGTAATGTAGCGAAATTTGCAATAAAAATTTACAATATTTCATATAATTCATGTTTTTTAATTCTATACGTTGTTTGTTTTAAAGTTAAAGATAAAGATAACCCCACAAAAACAAAGATTCAATTAAGTTCTCTGTTATTCATATTATAAATTTAAAGTCAATGCATAATTTTTCTATTTTCTAATGAATCAATGATCTCTTTTTTTACAGGATCGAAATCTATTACTTATAAAAATAGATCACTTATAATTTTAGCAGCATAGCTTTGTTTTTTTTTGCTAAAAAAATACACGAGATATAACGCTTTATTATTTAGAAATAATAAAAGTAGATTTCATATTTACATAACGTTAATAAAGTTTGGCAAATGGAAGTAATCATTTGTTCTTGCATAAGAAATTCACACAAAACTATTTTTATGCTGCAAAAAAGTAACAAAATACAATACATATATATATGTTGCTATTATTACTGTATTATTCTTACTGGAATAAATTATTTTTTTATTTAGATTTTATTTTTAAATAAGAAAGCATCACATTTTTAAAAATTATAAAATTATTGAATCGCAATGTATTTTAAAACACAAAAAATTATTGAATCGCAATGTATTTTAAAACACAAAAAATTATTGAATCGCAATGTATTTTAAAACACAAAAAATATATGATCGGCAACACTACTTTTTCATATATTTGTTAATCAGTACATGCTTTTCTCTCATTGTGGTTTCTTCATTATAATAGTTTATTTCTTTTATACTTTTGAGACAGATTTTGATAATCTCGTAACTTCTCTAACAAAATACATGCATTAGTTTGTTGATAAGTGTAAAAGAGAGAGATCATTCTAATAGAAAAATTGCGTGTTTGAGCTTTTTCCATATATATGAAATTTTTAATCTTATTTAAATAGCCTAAAAAATATTTTTCATTGCAAACACTTTTATGAAATTTTTCTAATAAAAAAAATGCGTTTTTATATGTTTTCTTAAGTACCTCAATGGTTTTATATAGTTCTATGCTTCGAAAATGGACTTATAGACCCTATAGAAATTATCTTTCTTATCATTTTTTGCGTGAATTTAATATAATAAAACAACCCGTTTAATAAAAATAAAAAATCTGTATGATCACAATTTTTTTTCCAGATAAAGTTTTTCACCTAAATATATGAGAGTACTAGAATATTTTGATTTATTCATAGATAAGGGGTTAAGGGATATATAAAATTTTTGAATGTTCGAACACTTTAAAATACATTACAATCTTTCTTCTTCTTTTCATAATTAGATATTTAATTAAAACTTGTTTTATATGTAATTATGCATAGTTTGGTTTTATATGCCATAATTTTGGTACCATGTTAAAGAAAAAATGATTTCCTATACCAAAATAAAAAACATTATGCATAAAAATTTCCTAATAAATTAAAATATAAAAGACTTAACGTTAAATTATTAATGCAAAATGGCAAAAATTGTATATTTTTTGCTGTTTTTTTGATCAATAAAAAATTTATTTCAGAAATATAAATTTATATATATTAAAATCGTTTATTATCCAATTACCGACAGTAATTAAGAATTATCAATTTTTATTATATTTTAGCAGATTGTTTATTTATCAAAAAATACATTTTCAGTACTTTAAAGTAATTTATTTACCACAAATTTACTTTTTTTTAAAATTCCTAAAAAAGTGATTATTATAAACTGAATTCTTATATGTATAAATATAAAATGTATTTATGTTTACAGCAAAATTTAAAACCGAATTTATAACAGTAAAATCACATTTAATTGAATCTGTTTTTAGCTTATTTTAGATATAATTATATTTTTTTTAAATAATAACAAATTGTTGAATCTAATAAAACACATACACAATTTTAAATCTTACAATTATTCAGATCGAATAGCACCTGAGCTGTCATTACTATACAAGTGCAGTCAAAAATTATCCCATATGCTATAACATAAGTCGGTGTGGTACACATATCATAAAAGGTAGCAGCGTGAACTAGATGAGATAAATCTGATCGAGGCATATATAAACCTTGGGATTGAGATTAACTCTTAAAAATATAGGTCTCGAAAGGAGGGGGGTATTGAACAAGAGAAGATATACGAAAATATAATTCGCTATTTCGCAATGAATTAAACAAGTTGTGTGCGTGAACAAAATCTAAATTAACCTTTTTAAATTTAGCTCATATTAAAAAAATAATTATTCAAATCGACAAAATAATTTATTCTGATCTATTTAGCCATATAAATTCTAAAAATACATCTTTCAATAAAATATAATTCATAATTTTTGAAAATACACCCAGTTGTAAACAAAATATTTTTTGTTTTAAATTAAACTTTAAAATTATGAAAAAAAATATCGCTAAAGTCAGCTTGAAAACACTTTATATTTATTAAATTATAAAAAATTTGTGTTATTCAAATCAAATGTTATTTATCACACATCGCAACAGCATATATTCATTTTTTTTAGATGTGATTTTTATTGTATTAAATGATCATAAAATTTTCTGGTAATTATAGTCAGATTAATGATATAAGTAAGTTTGATGGGAGGATATATAAGTAAGATAAATCAATTAATATTTTCCTAAAAAAATAGATGGTAAATTTTAAATTTAAATTAAGATTTGAGAAATGGTCAACATTACCTGACAAAATTTTGGCATCTCCTTGTCCAGTTTAAAAAAAACAGCAAAAACTTTAGGATCGCCGCATTTTTACAATACCACAATTCTACTACCCAATCTGTCAATTCATTTATCAATTAACCTGATGAGAGGTCTTTGATCTCTGGCCAATGTCATCTTTAAGCAGTAGGAAAGGATTTCGTGGATTACTCCCCTATCTTTTAATCACGACAGGATTTATAGTTGTTTATTCTTTACGAAATCTTTCTACACTCTTTTCGTTCATTCTTGAAGGATTGGATTTTAAAGAATACAAATATGTGTGATTAAGATTTCTAAGAAGCCAACTGCCTCTAATTGCTATTACAAACTAATGAAAAGGGATAATCATTTTAAGTAATATATTTAAAACACAAGATTAAAATATTTGATGAAATGCATTATATTTTCTGATCGTAGTAAGTTTATAAACATATTCAGTATTTAGGAAAATATAATTAAATAAGGTGGCTAGAATTAACATTTGAGTATAACGCCACTATTTTAATATAAATTTTAAAAAAAATGGTATGAAAATTATCCAAAACAAAAAATCGAAATGTATTTTATTATTATAAAAAATTTAAGGTGATAGTTTATCTTAAATAATCTAAAATATATTCAGAGGATAAAAGAACAAAAACATATAAAATAGAATATACTCATCATAAATTCGGGCGTAATATATCATTTTTATCCACAAATCAAAAAAAAACACAAATTCTGCAGCCTTATATGGAAAAATCAAGAGGTACTAAGCTAAAAGGACGAAAAAAGACAAATATCGGCTATGTTAAATATTTAAATCAGGCAAGTAGTGACTTTCATACCATTTCTATGTATTGTAAGCCCCGAAAAAAGTAATTTTTTTTTATTACAGTTAGTTTACTATTCATGAAAGTAATCCTATAAAATTTACAACAGAGATTAGTTACTGATTCTACATGATAATATCTAAAAAAATATTATCCGTATATCTATGCTCTGAAAGAACCTATATGATTCTTAGTTGGCCAAAATATCATAGTTTATTATAATTTAGTTGGTAATCTTTATTTTTGAATTATTTATAATAATTTAGGTCTAATATGTTTTCTGGGGATTTGAACGCAATTTCTTTTGAGTGTTATATATTCAACAAATAAAGGCCACTTTAAGACCAAATCATGTGCATATGTAATTAAAGCTATAGAAAAACATCAAATATCAACCCGTTTTCACATTTGAACGTAGAGGAATGACAGATAATATTTAAACGTCCACAGTAATCTTATATTCGATTGATTGGAACAAGGCCACCAGGTTAATCGAAGTAGATATATAGAAAATGTATTTATTCAGCATTATTATCTTCTAAAAACCTCATAATAATTTTATCGTCGAACTTTTTATATTCAGGTATAATATATGTCATCATTGATGCTACGGAATATCACAAGAATTTACAGTCATCATATGTTTTATAAAAACAATATACCTCTTTTTAAAAGAAAATAAAAATTCTGAAGAATATTCCAGAGATTTCGAATCTAAAGATATACATATTTAAAAAAAATTAACTATTAAAATCATTAAATAATTTAATTTTTTTTAATGAGCTAAGCTCTGTAACTGCAAAAAAAATCAAGGAAAAAAATATATTAAATTTTTTTAATCTTTATAACATTTAAAATTGCATAATACAAAAAGAAGAAAATATTGATCAGAATTTTTTTTAAGTTATGCATGAATCATAGAATCATCTTATCAGACCATCGCAGATATTTAAATTTTTTTTTTAGTATCCAAATGGGTTGATTGTGCTATTGAATCATAATAGTTCATGTATCTTACTATTTAGAAAACATGATTTATATGTCTTTTTTTTGCGGTAAATAAGCATTGTGATGTCTACATAAGCCTCATAAAATATAATAATACGCTGTGAGAAGATTATACGATTTACCTAAAATCTTATATCCTTTTATGATTTCTTTCAAATAATGTCTAATAATACTCATTTAAAATTCTATCGGCTGGTATTTCCACAATCCTATAGGCCATATTTAAAAATTGAATTTCTAATTCCATAGAAAAGATCGATAAAATGTGTGACATACTTGTGATATAACTTCTTGAATTTTAGAACAGAATTTTCGTCACTTAATAGTATTCCCATCAACTGATCGCTTTTCGGTAAAAAAACAAATTATTCTTATATCAATGGTGTATTCAAATATTAATGACTTGCTAAAAATCTTTTCAAATGTAAAAGTGTCTGTTATAAATCTTAATAAAAATTTGAGTCTGAACTATTACACTTTACCATTTGTAATCATGTTATTCTCGCCATATTATATTTAATTTTGTTATTTATTAGCTTCATCTTCATATTAAAAATTTTAACTCTGAAGATACGAGATAAATAAAGTATTCTTTTATGTATGTATAATATTATAGTTATAACGTTTTTATTAAATGTTATAGCTGAAAAACCAGATAAAAGAAAATAAAGTAGTTAAATCCTATGAATTGATTTTAAGGGGAACGCAGAGAGCAATAAATGAAGAAATCCCCCTTTATAATAAATTCAAGCTGATTACTGCTCTCTAAGTATACTATCAACTGTATAAATACTCTTTTCATAATAATTTCCTTTAAATATTCTTATAAATCAATCCGAATGCGCCTTGAGCATATACACGCCTTGATGCCAGAAAATATTGACTTTCTATAATAATAAATGCACAACACGCTTATATTTTGAAAAACAATAGAAGCTAGACAATGATATATACCAGACAGAAGCTACGGCTGTCTACAACGAAAATTTGATTGTGAAACTTCAAAAAATGTATAAAACGATTATATGTAAACCACAACAGAAATTTTGACATGAATAAATTTTTTTAAAAATGTATATCAATAAATTAAAAAATGTACGCTGTAGTTAGGTATCATAAAATTTGTTTATTTACAAAAAAAAAGAAAGTAATATCTCACAAGTAAAAGAGTAAGTCATAGAATATCTGAAAATTGTCGTATAGAGAATTACCAGTATCAAAACCCTAGATATAAATCAAATCCGAAGATATTGTAGAGGATTCAGTTGACTTGCAATAACCTCATCAAAAAGAGAATATCTATTTAGTATAAATTCTATACATGCAAGAATCAAAAAAAAAACTGCTATTGATATCGTAATGTGAGATTTGTATAGCACAAAAGCCAACTGTACAAAAAAATTTATAAACAGCGTTATATTGTGCGACTTAATCTCAAAATCTTGGAGCAAAAATATGTATGCTTTAAGTTGATAATAAAAAAACTTCATACAGAATACGGATAAAAAGAAGACAAAATGACCGAAAAAATATTGATGACAAGTTCAGCAGGCAAAAAATCAATATTAATATCAAGAAATATAATTTCATTCCAAATTTAATATAAGTAAAAAACAATAAATGCTGATAAGAAATAAATTATTAGATTTTAGATAAAATAAGTATGAATAAAAAAATATACTAAGGAAGTTTACTATGTATCCATTTGATTAGATTGTATAGCAGAAGCTCGTGTTTTTAGGTTGACCTTCATAAAAATTCATAGAAAATTTTATACTACTAGCCTAATAGGAAAACTTCATGACCTGATGGGATCTATAAATTTTATATAAAGAAAATGATATCTTTGCATCTATATGATACGAAAATATTGCAGAGAAAATTTGTTAAAAAATACGTATGATTGTTTTATAAAGAAAAAATAATTAACATTTATAATAACCTGTAGTAATTGGTCTATAAATTTGAGCCTTAGACCTGTATGAAATTCACTATAAATTAGAATCTCAAATTATGAGGATATTCTAGTAGTTCAAAAGGGAAAAGGCGTAACCCTTTGCCCTAAAATCAACTAGTACCCCATGACTTGTAAAAGATCTGTAGACAAAGCTACTGAATTAGGCAATAAAGACGAAACTTAGCAAAAAAAATATTTTCGACTGAATGATGCAGAAAAAACTGCTTCTTGTAATTTATTTCTATTTAATGACGTTTACGGCAAAGATCGATCATAAAGAGTCGGTATACAGCCTTATAAGAGTGCCAACGAGCATATGTAAATTTTTTTTATGCATAAAAAATGCAACAAGGTATATAAGCGGTACTATGACGGTATATGCACATTTATATATATTTTCGGTGTGTATGGATCCATTGTTAAATGTACTGAACGTTTAATTCACTTTAATATAAATTATAGAAAAATTTTTCATAAAAAATCATATCTTATATTATTGATATGAAGCTTAAGACCAAAGTCCCGAAAAAAAACAGTACATTTCAGTGATTGCATAGAACTAGAAAAAAATAAAATAAAGTCAGCGCCAAATAATTTCTTTTGTGTTAGATATGTCGTTTGATTTTTGGTTACTAAGATCTAAGTACCTCAAATACATGAAGAAAGAATAAAGGTGTAAAAAGATACAGCATTTGATATATTTTATCAAAAATAAAACAAGAATTCTGACTATAGTTAAAACAAACTTATACAGCTAACATGTTAAAGAAATAAAAACAGCAAAATTTTAATAAAACCGCTATATAGACATTTTTAAACATGAAACAAAGACTTTGCATCAAGTTTTATACTTTTTTTTATAAGAGAATAATCTATATATTACAGCCAGAAAAAGATAAAGATAGTATTAAAAAAAGGTAAAATTAAAATAAGACAAAAGTTGGTAAAATTTTTTATATAGAAAACGCTCTTTTGGCTTGATAAGACACTTGCAAAGAATAAAATATCATCAAAAATCATAGCACTCATGCAATTAAAGAAGAAGTGATTAAAAACATTTTTGTTATAGATGTATTTGATTTTTAAGTTACAATTAGATATTTTATACATATAATACATATGTTGAAGTATAAAAAAAGTTTAATGTGTATAAAATAAGATATAAAACAGTATGAAAGATCCTTCGGAATCTACAACGTCATAATGATCACGATTGGCACTTGTAAAATCTAAATGATCACCGTCTAGAGATGTTTAAAACAATGGAAATTTTGTTTTCATCATGATATAAACCATTTAATAGAGATTAGTCAAAATATAAACACTATGACGAAACACAAAAAAAAGAGATAAAAACGTGCAACCTATGTAAAGGAATGCAAGTTATAGATTATGTACAACAAAATATATAAATTTTAAAATACATAAACTGTATACTGGCAGAAACTCATGGTAAAAATCGAAGATAAATATGAATATTCTTGTAAAAGAAGAAATATAAATGAATATGCTTTATAGAAAGTCGATAAAAATAATCACAAAATTTAAGTGACATTTTTGTTGATGATTAGAAACATTTCGTGCAATATAATTTAAACAGGAATAACGATTACTGATAAACATATGAATGTTATAATTTTAAAGCTTAGAAAAATTAAATAATAATCAATGTAATCTCCTTTATTTACAAATTTAGAACTCTAATATTATCAAACGTTATCGCTTTGGGATGGCATGGCTGCAGAATATCATAAGTCGTACAACAAGAGTTTGGAATTTAGACTTTAGCGGAAGCTGCCGCAAAAAAACAATAGAATCGTGGAAAATACTTTTTCATAAGTCTTCAGAAATTATATATCAATGCGTAATCTAAAGATGCTAATGTTAGCTGAAGGATGTGTAAAATATATTATATATAGCAATCTAAAATTTTTATTGATCAACGATATTAATGATAAATCCAATCTAACTATAGATTTAGATCACATATTAAGTACATTAGGCCTTTAACTTTTTTTTCTATAAACTTATAATTTGTGAACTTAAGTTCTCGGAAAAGCGATTAAGATTGAAATACTTGCGTAAAAATATTTGAAAAGAATATTCCTTTATACTTTTTTCATTGTAAACTTATGATCTCTAAAAGGTCAAAATAGCATTAAAAAAACGAAACTAACTTTTGCTATATATAAGATTTGTAATTTGCTTATAAAAACCATAAATAAAATTCGATGAAAGTTGATATGTTTATTGCTTAATTTTCAGTAGATTTAGTATATTTAATGATAAGAAAACCAACCTATTATTAAATGCAGCATCCTATTACAATTCTTACAAAGGTTTTTTTACTGCGTGAAAGTTTACAAATAGTAGATTTTATTATTTTTGATATTATGAAATAAAATATATCTAATTTTTTATTGGTAAAAATTTTCTTATAAGTATTTTTATTTACAATAATATAGGCACATGTAAATATTTATAAGAGACAAACGGTGATAATTGTAGTTTGTTTTTTATAATGCTAGAAATAAATTTTTGCGATGTTAAATGATGACGAAAAATAGAACACACCATTATTAATATTCTATATCCATATTTCAAGAAAAAATCATAATTAAGTAGCTTTTATCTTATTACCGTACATAAATACGTTTCCGAATAAAATATAAAAAAAACAAAAAAGCAGAGAATATAAAAAGACAAGTATGTTAATGAAAGATATTAAAATCAATGTTTGAATGTAATTTAAAGCGTAGAAAAATAAAAAATAAATTGTTAATCAAATATACCATTGCCTTAAAATGATATATAGCTTTTTCACAGCAAATTTCATATTTAGACTACGTTCAAATACAATTTTGTGTTTTTGGATACTGTAATGGAATTTTTTTGCATATTTAGCTTATATAAATTTGAAAATTATGTTGTAGCATATAAACGTATTTAAACATTCGTTTATGAAATAAAAAATAAAACCAAATCTTCTTAGATGCCTAATGGTTTTTATAAATTTTTGTTTTACTTTAAAAATCGTTTCATGATATTACATTCATACAAATCTGGATTTCTGGTTCGATGTCACAACGGGATTTAGGGAATTTATAATTCATAAAAAAACATCTGTAAAACTTTATCTATATTTTTTGCATTGATTTACATATTTCCAATCTCTTATGTATATTTAGAGATAAATATGAGTTCAAATCGAAAAGAAATATATTTTGGTAAGAAACCATAGATGAATGAAATATTTTAATACAACGAAAAAATATTTAAAGGTATTTCTCAAAAAAAAATTAATAAGATGCAGAAAAAATTTTGATCCCTGATAAAATGAAGCAAATTTAATTGATATAAAATATTCCGTAAATATTTACCTTTCATATATTACAGTAACATTCTTTTTGAAGATTTTACTTACAAATTTTTAATATTATATACCTCTGTTTATAAACTCATTTTGTATAAGAAACGCGATAAAGCACTTTTATTTGCGTAAAAAGGAAATGGAAGACGGGATGAATAATCCTAGAATTAAACCATATTATATGCCATTACAATATGAGATAAACATACATTTATGCATGCAGCTATTTTTATTATAATTATAATAAGGCTTTTGTAATATTTTTTTGTAAACCTTTTCTTTTCACTGCAAATATATTTTAAAAAATCTAAAACATAAAACACATTTTTTAACGTTTATAAACATAAAATATATTTAGTAAAAGATAAAAAAACAATTATTTTTTTTATAGCTAGAATTTTTATATAATAGCGGATCTGATTATGGATATTGTCACGATGAAAACATTTCTTTTCTGTGCAAATTGACATATAGAATAATTTAAAGATTTTCAACTGCAAAAGCGTCGAATAAATAGCAACAATCAATCATATATTAGATTTGGAAATTAATTTTTGGTAAGAAATATATAAATTTGACTACCATATCATTAAAATTTTCCTTTTAGATTATTTACTATGTAGCAAAATTATTTTATAAACATCAGAAAAAAAATATTGTTTTGCTTATCATTGAATAGAATTTTACTGATTGTTATGTTAATTTACTATTTTTATGACTGCATATCATCACTTTTATATGCACATATTGATTTTTTTGAGAATTTTGCGTAAAGAATTGATTAAAGTAGTTTATTAATAATAAATGTAAGGATTTGTGTTCGAAAGCGTTTTTTTATATTTTAAATCTAATTTGTTTACTGTTGTTCAGTCTTATATTGCCATTTTGTGTCTGTTATGTGATTTAGGGGCGTTTTTTTCTCAAGTGTTCAAAACTCTAGTTTTACAAACCAAACTTTAATCTTTGAGCTTGTTTATCGAGAAAATTAAGTTGCTTTTTTTCAATTAAATATAACAAGACGATAAAAGTATATTGGGAACATTAGAATGCTCTTGATGTCTTTTTTGACACATTTAAGTGATCTATTTACATCATTAGCACTTCTCATCCTAAATGTGATGTGTTTAAGTGTACACCGTTTATCAGTTAAGTGTGTAATTGTGTTAGTGTAAAGATTTATATTCTTATACTTATTTAAGATGTGGTCATAATTTTACGAAAATACATAGTTCTAATTAAAGCCACAAAAAATTTACCTAAGGGTGTTATGGAATATACTTCCTGCGTTTTTTTAGGGATATATGCATGGTTAAAGCTTACATTTTTTTTTCTATGTAATAGATCTATTCAAAATATATATTTTGAATTTATTATGTTATGTCGTTAATTTTCATTAATAATATAATGTTAAATTAAAAAATAGAGAAATTCTTTGTACTTCGATATGTTTAGTATATATTTCTCTGTATTTATGCACATATATAGCCAGTATAACAGATTAGAAAACATAGTCAGAAATAAACTATTTTTTCTTTTACAACTTTACATTAGTTTTAAAAAACTATCAAAATTATATAGGCTATAATTAGGGCTCCTATAAGTAGAAAGTAAAATATTTGTATTTTTACATTCATGGATGTAATTTAGCAAACAAAAAAAATCTTAAAGTGTAAAAAATACTTTAAAAAAAACACATATTTTTTGAAATATTTTTATCTAATTGTTTTCTATATATATAAAGGAATAAAAAATATAGAAAATTACTTTTTTGATATTATATGTGATGCATAAAATATACTGACGACTTTTTATAAACTATTCTGATGAGACTTATAATAGATTGAAAATAAAAAGAGAAGTTGCAACCAATATTTTAATTGTTTTTATATGAGAATTAAATGAAACGCTTCTTCTATTATATTTGTCATAAATTTTATTTTTATTATTAAGTTTCAATAATATGAACATATATAATTTATATTATCAATAAATAAATTTCATAAATATATTTAAATGGTATAATCAGATATGCGAAAAATTATATAAGAGTAAAATGTATCTGAAACTATATAGCTATTGTAATTATTTGCACATGATACAACGTTCGCAAAATAAAGAGGACAAGTATATAATTAAAAAAAAAATTCAATTTTATATTATAAAATTATAAATGTTTTATCATAGTAAATCTATTAAGTATATGGTAAAATGCTCCATATTAATCTACATATATGTTTTTAAGAGATTTGCCACGTAAAATTATATCAGAGAATATGCCTAGATTTTATAACCGGTTTAAAGATCTACAAAAAATATATGAAATTATTTCAGAAATATCAAATAATAAATAAATATTTCAAACTAAAACATCATAAATAAAACAAAAATAACCAATTATTGTATAGATATCCATATGAAACAAAAGAACAGCATAAGCTCACTCTTGAAAATCTAAAATAATCTACTTTATTATTATTACCTATTACTAAAAATTGAGGAAAAAATATTTATAAAGTCTATAATATCTTTCCCAGCAGTGATTTACTAATGTGAAATATAATAAATAATGAGCTTTAAACGCCTTTTGCCTTACAAAACATGATTAGACGCACAATAGAAAAATTCAACTTAAGTTTTGTTTTATAGGATTATATGTATATTTTTTCGCATGAAAATATTGAATATTCGATAAAAGAACGATTCACCTATCTAAAAGCTGCACTGTAATTTTTTTAGTATTTAAATTATTAATTTTTTTTTATAAATACCTTTCAATAATAGTTCTATTTAACAAATAATTTTGATGTTTTTTTAAGTGTATCTTAAGGGTTGAATATATGAAATTATAAAATAATTAAAGCAACGTGTATTTTTGTAATTAATCTTAAATTGTTTATTGTTTCTTATTGATCAGACAATAAAGGTTTTCTGTTGAATTAAATCTACCTTATGTAAAAATTCTAAAAAAATTATATCTTTGATCAAAGAAAAATACGATCAAATCAAAATCATAAGCAACAAACTTAATTTGGATATTTATGAAGAGTTAAAAGCACTATCAATCTAAAAATTACGGAATTTTAACTACTTTTATCAAACAGAAAGCAACCCCCACGAAATATATACCCCTTAACATTAATAAAATCAGTCCTTACATCACTATAAAATAGGATAAATATTAGAATATAATGAAAATAATTTTGTTTCCTTTTAGATTATGCTGTTAGATACAGAAAAAATAACAAAATAGTCAAAAAATATTCAGTTTTAGTTGCAATAAAAGAAAAAACTAGAATTTAGCCTCAAATTTTGTTTCTCGCAGACTTTGTTAAAAAGTATACATTTAACTAGAAATACACAAACTTTCATATTTTAATACAAAATTAGACAAGCTCAATATTAACTGATGATTTAATTTACTGGAGCATAAAGAATATATACTAAAATGAGTTCATGATTTTTTTACAATATAATCATCATCCTTTTTTATTTTAAGCATAAAAATATTTATCATAATAAATAATTTATTCTTCGGAAACTTGGCCATAATTAAATTAACGTATTAGTAATTTAGAAAAAGCCATGAAAATGTTAATTTACCGAATACATTTATTTTTTTGTCCACATTTTTTGTTATATATAGGAGTAGAAAAAATCCAGTAACAAAATGATAATTTCGTTATAACACGAATTTTTATAAATTATGAATAACTCGTTTGCTATTTATATAAATTTTTTCGATTATATGTTTTTCTGGTGAAATACACCCGTAAATTAATAATATTTAATGCATGAATTTTTTAATATCTACCTTAATAGTGGAGTATATAAAAAACCAGAAAAATATGTTCTTATATCAATAAATTTTTTTGTTTTAACTTTAGCAATGCTTATAAAAACTCGGTACTTACGATATGGTATTTATATAATCAACATCAAATACAGGCTTTTAAAGTACTCAATAATTTTTACAAAAACCATAGATATGAAATATACTACTATAAAATTTTTCGATTTTTAAAATAACAGTTGTAATACGTTTAATAAATTACTTTACTTTCAAATGATTGTTCACTTTAAATTGGATTTTCTTGATTTTAAAGATTGTCTATTTTTTTTTATTCGGGTTTTATAACTAATATATAAATGCAATTATATACTTTTATATATGAAAAATGCTCAATATAATATTTTTCAGCTGCCTGAATGTAATTATTTAAATTATTTTTATATTAGATAGTAAATGTACCTAGATTTATAAGTTATTATAATTTATGACTACTTTTGCCCAGATAAACTGTAATATTTAATAAAAAATTTATTATAAAAATTTCTTAAAATATCAAAATTTCATGTTTAAGCAAATATAATTTGTATACTACTATCATGAAATTACATTACTTTTATCCAAGAAAAATCTTATGTTGAAAAGGTTTATTATGACTTTTAACGAGCCTTCTTACAACATATTTCAATATCATCTTAAATTATAAATTTTTCAAGCTACTTGTTCTTTAAAGATACAATATACAGTAACTTAACATTATTCTAGATGCTTTTGTTTGTACGTCGGCTTCAGCTTTATATTTTTTTAAGTTAATGATTTTCATTCGTGTCGATTAATTTTTGATTTGTTTTATGATTAACATAAATCTTGTTGATTGTTTATGTCATTGTACTTCTTTTTATCTTATTAATTCATGCTAAAATCACAAGTTCATAAGCTTTTCAGCATTAAATTCGTTTATTATATGTAAATTGTTAATTTTTTATCTATTATGCGTAATTAACACCTATGATAAATCTTTATGACAAATTAATTGTTGTTAATCCTATAATACGACGATTTTTTTCCAATCATTTATACATTTTTGTAATATTAAGCCGTAAAAGGATTATGTGACGAATACCTTTCTATAAATGAAATATGTTGGATTTTCTATGCTATAGCAATTTGTATTTGTATTTTTATATAGATATCGTCGAGCTGTAGTTTTCAAAGAAAACCTTTACTTAAGTTAATAAATGTATACTTTTTCAAATATATTAAATAAAATTACACATAAGCATGATAAATTCCTGCAAAATAATGACTTTTTATCTAATCGATTATTATCTTGGGATGTGTATATATTTTAGAATACCCATCATTAACGATATATTTTTACATTTAGTTCCTTTTCTTGGTCCCATGAGTTTACATGGCAACACATATTCGATAGCTTAAGCTACTGATTGGTCTCAAAACTGTTTCTACATCTTATATAAAGAGTTTTCAAGAAATCTCTGTGATTTAGGAAACAAAATAATAGACAAGAATTTACAGTTAAATATTAGTATTTAAAACAGACAGCGCATTACTGGCTATATAAATCATGGATTTTCTCCTTTATTTTAACCTATTGGCATGAATATCTTATAAATCAATTTTAAGATATTCAATACGTTTTATTTCGGCCGAAATATATTTTTGGCTAGAAATTACTTTTTGTCACAGTTTAAATTTATAAGCATAAAATATTCATTACAAACTTAATATTAAAAATTTATAATTCACGGGTCTTCACATAATATTTTCTATTGTGAATTAATACTATCGATAGTAACGGTAAAATCTTATTCTTTTATTCATTTTTTTTATAAAATATTTGGCATATAATAATAACATCTTATTGATGTTTTTTTTGTAAAAATAAATCATATAAATATGTATAATACCTGTAAATAAGAAGCAAAAATAAATTATTAATATTATTAGACCATGATTGAAGCAAATCAAACTTTATTTTATTATCAGATAGATTTTTATTATGTACTTAAATTTTTTTAAAAAAATATGCTGATATACTGGAATCTAGAAATTGAGCACATTACTTTTAAAATACTTTCGATCACTAAATATATTTTTTTTACCAAAAGACAACTAAACAGATAAGAGCTTATGCTTCTATGCTGTGTATACAGAAGGAGAATAGGATGGTGTTTATAAAATATTATTTTTTAGATAGTTTTTTTGTAATATGATTTTAGTGTATATGTAATCATTTGTGAATGGTTTATAATGAGCTTAAATTTTATTTCTTAAATCAAAATCTATAATATAGCGCATATATAATAATACTAGATCAATTTGAAAAAAATTACCTAATAATACTAAGATTTGTTTTGTAAAATTATCATGCGTCTAAAAAAAATTGTAGCAAATACCAGATAATTAAATATTCTTACTTTTATTTGTAAATATTAACATTTAGAATAACTTTACTTATAAATATTAAATTAAATTATTTAAAAATTTGATTGTTATAAATCTATTTTTTACAGTCTCCTAAAATACTTGTAGATATTAAGAAATTTTTATGGTAGAAAAATGCATTCGTAAGCCTGAACACATGATTTCACTTGTAATTATTTTATTTTCCCTATATTTAATTATAAAGAATATCTTTGATATATATGTTCATTATATGTAATTCTCTTGACTATCATATATTACATAATTTGATAGTTATTTAATTTTATAAAAATTATTTTGTGCCATTATTATAAGATCTTTAATACAGATTGAATTTAATTTTGAAATACGAAGATCTGTAATTATTTCGCTTATTAATTCTATTGTATTACAAAAACAGTTAATTTTATAAAGATGCACTACAAAAAATGAATTTTATTTTTAGATAATAATCTTACAATCACTATTAAGTTTTTCACAATTTACGTGCTATATTAGAAACTTGAATTATATATATCAATATCTAAATAATAATTAAGCCCATTATAATTTTATTTATTTATGAATTGAATTTCTTTTTATCGATTTTATCTATTTAGACGTGTCAGCCCATTAGAAATAATGTACAACTCCTTGATGCATCCATTGACACCTTCTCCTGATCTATCTTAATTAACTGTCTTTCTTCTCTCAAATAAGATGAGTTCAAGTGTCTTGCGGTGTATGAGAGCTTGCATGTATGCTTCTACTCGTTCGGGATTTTAAACTTTAATTATAATACAATATTTTTTATAAATAATTTTCAACATATAACAGAAAATAATAAATAAATATGATTGGTATTTGTCATTCATAGAAATATAATAATGAAGATTTTAATTCAATCAGCTGATCATAGTATATAAATAATTCAAGTGTCTATAACATATGAGAATTATGTACTATGATGATGGTTTAAATGAATGAAATTATAGCCTACGCGATTATAGAAATTTACAATTTTATAAGATATATAATCTTGACTTCATGTTAAAATTTATTAATCTTTATGAATTTTAGAATATTAGCACTATTTTAGATAAATAGTGTTTTCTATGATGGCTTAAGTTATCGTTATTTCCGATTAATTATGAATACACATTAACATTTTTACTAAAAATCTTTTATTAACACTGCTTTTTTCTATGTTATAGTCTGAAGCGGAAAGTCATTCTAAAATAAAGCTTTATAGTTTCTAAGAATATGAGATAAAAAAAGATAATGTTTAATGCATAAATAATTCTGAAAACGTATTTTGTAGCATAAAAAAATCTGTGAACATATGATAGATTTACTAGATATTTTTTGATCACGTGATTTTTGCATAAATGGGATAGCCATTATGGACATACTATGTAAAGTAGAAGATGTACCTTGTGAATGAAGCAAAAAAATATGTATAATTTATCAAAAAACAATGAAATTTATAATTTTGAATGGAAGTATAAAAATAAGCACTGAATAAATATTTATAGAACATAATAACATATCTGAATCTAAATTTATTGCAGAAAACTATAATATATTACAAATTTTATATTTTTTTATAGAATCAATATATGTTTTTTAAACCAGTAATCAGTATATCTATACTATTATGAATTTTATAAATCATAACATCAAAAAAATTGCATGTATGACTTGACTTTTTTTCATATTATAATTTTTAGTGTATATGATATAGGAATTATATTATTTTAATAGAATTATCTAGTTTTCAAAAAAAGGGTTTGAAAATATTATTAAATAATGTTATTTTTTATTATTTATTAAGTAAACATGAAAAATAACTGTTCTTTTATTCTGGATAAAATCTATAAATTTTTAAAATTATCTACTATTATTTTTTAAAAAAAAGATATTCAACGATCACCTTTCTTAGAATAATCTATTTTTTACATAAAATAAGATGGAGTAAAATATAAATGCTATGAAATAGGTCATCGCTTATTAAAATATCTATCATTAAGCTGTAATAACCCTTGAAAAAATTAAAAAAATAAATTAAAAATTAAAAAAAAATTGTGTGCCAAGCTTCCTAAATATAATGTATCGTTATAAATCATTTTGCATCGAACATTGCGAAAATTATTTACGAACTTGATGAATTTAATTTAGTTTTTATTTTTACGTATTATTCTATTAAATAACTGCAATAAACGCATACGGGCTAAAAATATGAAGAATTAAAGCTTGTTTATCATATTGTAATAGCTCTAAATTGGAAACTATAATATTAGATTAGAATTTGAATATACCAAAAATATCCTTAAAATATTACATATATTGATCTTTAATAATAATACGATATTATTCTATAATTAAACGTCGAATTCCAGTAAAAATTACTACAATTGAAGTTTTTAATCATGGGTTAAGTTTCTTATTTTATTGATTACATTCACTGAGACAAACAAAGCCCATAGAGAATATTGCATAGCTTCTTATGCATCATATGACTACTTCCCGTGATCTTTCTTCACAAACATCACGTCTTCTGTCAAAATATATTGGTTCAAGTGTCTTGACAAGTGCAAATTTTTATAGATATGATGGATTAAAATATGATTTATACAATTTAAAACAATTTAAATGCAATTTACATGATGCATGTTGTATCAAGATACAATAGTTACCCGAACGAATTATTATGACCATTTCAATGTATTAATACCAGAATAAAAAGGGTTTTCATGCCTTTCTGTTATATTTAAAAAATATAAAAATTCATTTTATTGCCTTTCCAAATATAAAATCCGATATTTTACTTACAGTCTTCTTCACTTTAATAGATTTGAATTTAAAATGAAGTTATCCATTATTACTATAATTAATATATGTTTTGTATTAAATTTGTGTGCTCTATAAATATTACTTGCTTTAAGATATAAATATGTTTTCATGTTACGTCCTACTTGTTATCAATATTTTCGCATATCAAAGGTTTTTTTAAAAGAACACATAACTGTTTGAATATACATTGGCTCATAATATAATGAAAATATTGATGGGTTATTATATTTTTTATGTGATTTATTTTTATGTTTATATCAGTTTTTAAAATGTGTGTATATTATAGTTTTGCTCAGTTTAATTTTAATACTTTTCACTTTTATTATTTTCTTAGTTATTAGATTCAATATTTATATTTGGTTTACTACTAAACTACCAGAATATGAATCATTTGCTTATTTACAATTAAAATAAAAATTGACCATATATATTTTACCGATGATCTAAAATAAGGAGGAATTAAGATAATAGAAGAGGAGACTATCCACGTAAATAATATGCCGAATTTCAGACAACTATAATTATAATTGTAAAATCAAGACGCATTACCTCGTTTGCTCATACTATCTGACGAAAAATGTATCGCGTCATGTTTGACAGAAGATAGGAATTACAAATAGATATGTGCGATGTACATCTATATCTTCTAAATATTCCAAAAAATGCCGTAAATTTACCGAAGAAATTTCTTTGTTATAAAAATCTTGTTTAGATTTGCAAAGCAAGCATTAGCATCAAATCTTTAATTACAATGATTGGTATATAGAGAAGACTAATATATTTAAATAAGAAATATAAGCAAGAATTCCGAGAATAGAAATAAAAAAAAACTTATTTAGTGATCCTGGGATATCCATAAAAAACCATTATATATAAATATTTAACGATAAAAATATATCGTTATATTACCAAGTAAAATTATCCTATGTGTTAAAATATCACACAAAACGGATTTGCTGTCATGAAATTTATGGATTAAATTTCATTTATATATACTTGTGCGTTATTGTTGAGTATCACAAAGTCTTTATGTCAGGTAGCAAGAGCCAGTACACATTCAAAACACCAAATATAGCATTTAAAAAGAACACAACATGAAGAATGATTTCAGAGAATTTTTTATAACCCTGCCTGCAACTCCAAGATAAAAAAGCGTGTCATACAGACTGAATAAGCAGAGTTTAGACACTTGAAAAACCAATGCAAAGTTTATTGTACATAAGATCATTTATAAAATTTATGGTTTCAAAGTAAACATCTTTAAATTCTACAACACCGCTAATAAAACTTAACTAGAATAAAATCTAAGGAAAACATTAACGAAATTTAGCCCAAATTTGTTTCGGTTAGACCAAAGTAAATGAGCAAGCTAATATCAGAACCAGATCATGCTGTAATTAATGTGTTTACAAATATCTCTTCAAAAACAAAGTTCTTAGATATGCTCTAAAATTTACAGACACTTAAGACACGAGTTAAACTGCGCGATTGGAGCATTTTTAAGAAAAAAACTATAGTTTAGTTGATGATTTCAAATCAGCTATGTGCATTGACACAAAAACTATGTGTAATTTTGATGGTAGCGTTCAGGCATAACTTATTCTGTTTTAAAAAAAATTAAAACCCAGTCTAATTCATGTGCACCAACCTAATAAAAAAAGTTAATGTGTTTACATTTATCCTACAATTTATCGACGATCTAGTGAGTCTTTTTATTCTTTAGTTATTATAATTATTAAAAAGGTGTATAATGTGCTGCGGAAAGAGCCATGATCACATTGAGTTGAAACTAAATACCTCACATCGAATTCTTAGAATAAAAAAATGCATTAAATAGGCATTATTGGTTTTTTTCGGTGATAAGCATTGCATTTGTTGCAAAGTCTTATCAAATAAAAATTATGGCTGCTATATGCGGAAATCTGGTATATTTATACACGATCTGAACAACTTTATATATTCTGTTAATTTTACATACAACCTCTGGTAAATATAATGAATAAATTAAAAGATAATTAGAAAGCTTTGCACATATAATAATAGGTTAATAATCTATAAGTGAATGATTTATGTCGTAAATGATAATAAACAACTTTAATGTAACCCAATTGATATTATTAAAAATAATAAAATGAAAAGGCTTACTATAATTTAAAATCAAAGAACGTCGATTAAACGCGACGAATGACAAAAGAATATTCAATGTGACCATATGCTAAACATATTCGGTTTTTTAATTTACAAGTACTGCACAAGAATTATATCTTTTGTAATTAATTTTTTTGATGTCATAATAAATCACCTAAAATCCTTTGTAACTATAGAAACATGCTTAAGAAAATGTAGACATATCCAAAGCAAACAGATTATAAAAACTCGCATAATTTACATCAAATAGGTGAAGATACTGTGGATGAAAACAAATAAAGAATATTTAAAATAAGATAAAAACGTTCTTTCTTAA
This sequence comes from Rhyacophila brunnea, assembly GCF_057557595.1. NCBI lineage: Eukaryota > Metazoa > Arthropoda > Insecta > Trichoptera > Rhyacophilidae > Rhyacophila > Rhyacophila brunnea. Next base: position 3,975,819 of record NW_028233037.1, read on the forward strand.
AGCGTATAGAGAAATTTGAATGTTTTATGGTGAATAATTTCTAATAAGACAATACGTGCATAATATTTAAATGCGAAAGTATGAACGATTTCGCAAATAAATTACTTTTTAAATAAGCCAAAAAAGTGGATGTTAAAGTTCTGTATATGCAAGCAAAACAATTTTTTTTATTTATTTATGCAAGCATAAATTTTGATGTGTAAATTGTAATATGAATAAATTGCATATGGAATATGCTTGAATTTAGAATTCTTTTATTTGTTTATATGCGAAAAAATGCGTTTGAATGATATAATAATTAATTTAAGAGAAAGGTATTTTATATAACTAAGGAATTAAACATTTAAAATAATTTTGTATCTTATGAATATTATTGGACATAGGATTCTTAGTGATATAAAAATAGCATAGTGGTAAAAGGAATTATTAAACTAATTTTTGAATTATAGGAACGTGTGTGAGTGAAATTTTCAATTTGTTAGGCCACATTCTTGTTTTGGAGATGGTCATGAAGCCACATTTAAAGATTCATTTATGCTAAAAAATATATAAATTACTTTAACATATAAATAAAAAATGACATTTTAGGTGTGTTTAATTTAATGTGCCTTTTAATTGCTTTTTTTACTAACAGTTTCATATCTGCCTCAAATTCACTAATTTGAAATCTAATCGATCTTTGTATGAATTTCTGTCAATTTTTTCTTACTGGATTTTTAAATAAGTAAAGTGAGTTAAGCAAGATACACTGATACGTAATTTTAAGAGAAAAGAATTTTCGACTAGATTTTTGTTGAAATTTAGAATACTAAACTGCGTTTTTACACTTTAATTTTGAATCTGTCTTATTTTTAAAGAGAATTGTAGTAATATAATCTAATTCTTAAAGTTCTAACTTAGCTTATCAGATCGTAGCATTATGTATACAAGATCGGTTTCAAGCACAAGCTACATGCTTATTTCATTTTATAGAAGATCCGTAATGCTTTAATCATATTGAATGTTTAGGACATCAATACTTCAGAATATATATACAACCTCGCTATTTTCGTAATATTCTACAGTTTTAGATTGTGAGCAATTGTTTAGAATTTATTTCTTAAATCCTTCACACAAAAACAAGATCGCTTAAAAATCACAACTTTTATATAAGACTTTATATTTTTAGATGAAAAGCAAATTTTTATTCTTCCCTTGTAGCGAAAATTGATTTTATTCTGTTTTTAATAAATTCACATCTAAAATCAAATTCTGACAAATGATATTTTTTTTCCGAAAAGCCTTTCTTATTACTAAAAAACGATAAAATTTGTTTAAGAATATAGAATTTTATTAAAATAGGCTTTATTGATTGCCGACGAACTTGCGAAAAAAGGGGCGATAAATACCGCTAGTTTCTTTATGTGAAATCAGAAAATTTTCATCTGTAATTTTTTGTTGCTCTGTTTCAGTAATATTTTACAATTTCATTATGTTATATAATGGGACTTATAAATTTTGTAGTCTCAGCATTAAATTTTTTTGTGGCATAATTCATTGCTTTCAAACAGATTTTTTAGATTTAGCTTCTCTTTATAAAGCCATGCGATGAATTCTTTCAGTTTGATTTATTTACTGGTGCCAAATAGTATATATACCTACCAAATGATTAAGATTTACATTAAATATCCACATATTTCTTCTTGTCGAAAATAACCTAATATCTGGTGTTGTACAATTTAATGTTCCTATGACCAAAACATTACATAAAAGCAAAATTCGTAGATAATATCCAAACAAAAGTGAGAATCTTAGCTGAAAATATTTTATTTGTCCTTTCATCTACAGAAATAACTAATTGGTATCTAAGCTTTGTAAAAAAAAATGAAAAATTGCTTTTGAAGATTAACCGACATTTTTTTGTTTACTTTTGATTATATTTTCATTTGATAATGATGTGGAACTAGCTTTCGTAACCCAATCAGGAAAATGCGTATCACTGTTTTTATCATACATTCCCTGATTAGCTCGATTTCGCTTTATAGCTTACCCAGTATCCTTATATACAAGCTAGTTGAAACATCGTCTTGGGGCATTTGATTCATATATAAATAAGAGAAAGTAGCTTGACTTGCTCTTGTTTGTTGTTTTCATTTAAACAGCTCCACATCGCGCTTATTCTATTAACGCATAGTGTTTATGCTCTATATGGAAAGGAAAATATATATTTGCATTTTTATCCTTCAACGTAAGTAATAACTACTAAAATCAAAGAGGAAATCTTATATTTTGGTGCTACAAAACAAAGTTCACAATCAAGGTTAAAATAAACTTTTTTTTCCAATTCATGGTGCTGGGGCAGTAAATTTCATTAAAATTTTTCGTGACATTAATTTATGTGTTACAATATAAAATGAATTAGTTCATGTGACCAAAAAAGTTCCTCTGAAGCTAATTGTTATTAGGTCAATGTTGCTCACATTCGGTTTATTCTATCTTAAAATTATAGAATAGTATATACTAATAGTTACAGAACACAAAAAAAAATAATATTGATTTTTATATTATTTTTCAACAATAATTTTGTATTTTTTTTGTATACTTAAAATTTACTGTTCTTACTGAATTGCAAGAATTATATTTAAAAAAATAAAACCGTATTTTTACATTATAATCAATTTGAAAAAAACATTAACTCGATAGACAAATCAGCGCGATCTTAGCGCAGATGTACTATAAAGTTTTATATTTACAGATTTAATGAGAATAAAGATTTATTTTGGTGTTATCCACATTATAGAAAAAACTGATAAAAAGGGAATGTAAAATAATGCCTTAAAATAGATACAAAAAATTTGGATATAAATGGCACAAAATAAATACAAAACGGATGAATTATGTATCCACTTAAACTATTTGTTTCTCCAACTATAAAACAGGCAGAAATAATAATCAATTTTCTAGGATTATTCTCCAAAGAAAAGAATAAATTTTAGTTTACTTTTAGTCATTACATAAAATTGTATTTGAATAGCATGTACATCGAAATATATACACAGTATAAATTTTATAAAGCCTATCTACAAAAAAAAATTGAATCAGTGTAGGATTTCTCATCGAATTTTAAAAGAACAAAATGATTACATTCTATGCAACGAAATAATTTTTTTGTGAGAAAAAAACAGTTTTTTTATGGGTATATGAGTGTATAGAAATTCAAGTTTTCAGTCACCGGACGCAATTACTATCCATAAATCTCGCTTATGAAAATTTTTTTATTATATTTTACAACCCTATAAAATGTAAAAATATGTGTGATTTCTTAAAGTACAAAGTTATTTTTCGAAAATAAAATTAAATTCATACAGAAAATAATAGGCTTAATCCTTATTTTATGACGAGCAATGAAAAAAAATATCTTTAACTTTTATCTAAAAGCATTTTAATTATTTTTTACGGTTAAAGTATATTTTTTTTGAATATCTATATCACGCTTTTATGTCTAAGATATTGAAGTGTTCGACTATCCATATAAAAATAATTATTCCTAAAAACAAACTTTTTAACATTAGAACTATTCCTTTCTGTTTCAAGTCATCCGTATGTTGTCCCTTTTTATATTTTAGATTCAATATGAATAGAATCGCAATTTTTTTATTTTGATATTCTTTTATTAGCGATGTTTTATATCCTCATATTGTGACGTTTTCCATTTCCATGGATATTATTTCTTTTGCCATAAATGGAACGAATACATTATGCTTAAATTTATATTTTCATATTTTAATTTAATTACGTCTGTGTTTTAATCTGAATATTAAAACTTATTCGTCAGGAATCTTATTCTTTTTTTAAGTAATAATCACTGTGCAAATCATCAATAAACGATTTTCTTTTCTATTTGCACCTGTCTTCTCTCTAGCAGTTATATTATTTTGCCAACAGTAAATATATGGAAACTTCTTTTGTATCAATTAATAAGTTTTTTCTTTTGAAAAAATATTTGGTTCAGTTTATAATTATAGTATTTTAGTTTAATTATATTGTTTGATATTCCCCCTTTCCAAAAATTATTTTACATAAGCATTAGATAAATATACGAATCCAATATCAAAGGAGATCGTAAACGCCTGGCTTACGTATAATTTTCGCATTTAATATATATTTCTGCATTTTCGTCTATCCTAAGCTCAAATGTGTTGGGATTGAAAAAAATGTATGTGCAATATATATTCATTAGACGCTAACAATTCAATCGTTTAGCATCAGTTATGATTTTCTGGTTAATGTTTCGGCCCTAAAGTATAAAAAACGTATGTAAACATGTGATTTCACAAATACATTGATTGATTTTATTGCTTCTGATATATTTGAAGCTTCAGGAAAATAGAGCTAATCATACATATTTTTATATTCTTTAACAAAAATCAAATATTTGACCATGTTAAGCTAATCCCTTATATATTTTAAAAATACAAATTAGAAGCACATAGAATAGTATTATAATAATAAAAAAATGTACATTTACATTTATTTTGTGTAGTATGGGTATATCTGTGCTTTAATAAAAAAATATCGATAAAACTGTTATATGTTAAAGAATATTATGTTTTGATACAAATATTAGAAGATTTTGTGTTTTTGCTACGTAATTTTGTTTGTATTTTCTTAAAAACAAAACGATCAACCGCGTGATCATATATTTTCGCTATCTCATTTATTTTCCACATACCTTTATTTTATCCAAAATAGAACGCTATTCTTTCTAAAATTAGATCATATAAAAATCAAAATTGATGTTTCATTTTGTAAGATTTGTTTTCGCATCGTGAACAATTCCGAATTAACAAATATGTACTACTCACAATAAAATGAATCTAGTGCGCAAAATTTTGATATGTATATATCCACTTGCCCAGACGATAGATACCAATTTAATAGAATACAAAATTTAATTATAGCTATATGTGATAATTTTAAATCATTGATTTGATAAAAGAGTCAAAATCAACATTTTATAAAGTAAAAAGCCATTAAAAAATATTTTGCTTCTGCAGACGATTTGTGAGCATATTCTTTCAACGATATTTTCTGGGAACAGGATATGAAATTTAGATCTTTTTTTATCTTCAATTCTTTTTAAAATGATTATTATACAATCATGTTATATATTTATTTTATTTACCCCAATATATATTATATCTTATATTGAATGTGGTGTTATTTTTAAGAGTAGGACGATTTATTCGCCATAATAAACATAAAGCCGTTTTTAATAAGCTTCTTCTCATAACTTACTCCACAAATTTTCATAATCAAGTAAGTTATATGGTGGATTGCTATTATTTGATGTTAATCAGATCGATCTGCTTCCTTTTATAAGTTTTTTGCAACCAGAATAAATTTAGGTATTTAAATGCAATCATTTTTACGATGTTGCATGTTGATATATTACTTTCCCATGATTCTGGAATAAACCTAACGGTCAGATTTATTTTAATAACGTCTAATTTATGGTAAAGGCAAAGTTCATAATTATATGTTGGAATAAAAATGATTTTTCTACACGTGATATGTTGAATTACAAAAAATCGCATTGATTTTTATATTTTCAACCACTAGTTTGTGCCTTTCTAGATTCACGTGGATTTTAGTTTACCGTTATTTGCAAAAATATTTTTTTGAATATTTACAATGGCATCTTTATAATTATATTTTCTACATTAGATTGTCTTTAATTTATTGAAATGATCATATAAAAAACAATATTTCTTTGTATTTATGCATAGTTTATTGAATAAATCACAATTCGAAAACAGGTCTATTGTAATATCGTAAAAACTAGTTTATTTATTTGCTATTTGTAAGTAATGGCATATCAATTGATTCTAAAACATAAAAACTATGCCTATATTTGCATTTAAAAGATCATCGTAGAAGATCTATTTTATCTGGCAGTCGCATAAATATTCTCATCTACAGCCCAAAATAATTATTTTGCTGGACATTTAGACCATATTTTATGCTATTATACAATAAACTCAGTGCATAATTTGTTTTTGCCATTTATGAAAATCAATATAGTTTATTTCTGTGTTACTGGTTTCATTTTATGTTAAAAGCGTAAAGAACAGCTAAAATTAAATTAAACACAAGTATCGTCTGGATGTCTTTGTCTTACCAAAGAGATTTTTAATTGAATTACTTTCTACAACTTTAGTAAACTTATTTAGCTCTTAGTTACTAAAATTTAATCATATTATAAAATTGTTTTACTTTAATAAGCTTGAGGTCTATGTATAAATATTCTGATGGAAAGCTGTGAAATTATTAAAGCAAAATTAGCATCGTAAATCACGTTTGCATTCATATCTTAAACAGTGGAATCTAAAGACAAATTTTCGTAAACTTAATATTTTTTTGGTATTACCTTTGTTGATGCATTTTATTCATGTACAGAGTAAATCCGAGGCTTTTAATAAACAAACCTAATTCAAAATTCAAATACATAAAAAATAAAAATAAATTAATAAAATAAAGCTATTTTTTTAAAATATTTTAAGATAACTAATAGAACAAAAAAAGATTTGGATATTTTTAGTTAGTTGCAAACTAGCAAAGTGAAATTCGATTTTCTGTTTTAACACATATATTTATAGAGATCTTTTTTAAATTAAAGGATTTGGTATTCTAAAAATTCTCTTCGAATTAGTTCAGACTTATTTTTTTATACATGAATTAAAAATTTTTGTTTATTCTTCTAAGAAGGTCTAACTTAAAATTAATTTAAGTATATCTTAGTTAGAAACCACCAGACAGTAAATTTTTAAATGGTTTTACATTTAAAAAACAGAGCATATCAAATATTAGATGAAGCGTTCATTATTTCAAATATTTAATTATTTTATACAACAAGCTATTATAACATTATAGTTTAATTGTTTTTGTTAGGTCAAATATACCATATAATTAGCTATGGAAAAAGAGATAAAAATTGACAGGAAAATAATATTATTTATATATTTTTTTCATCCAAGTTTAGTTGTATTTTATTTTAATTAATTAATTGCTATATATACTTTAAATTAAAACTAATTTATATTCTAAATATTCAGTGCAAAAATTTTTAAAAATCCTTTACATCAGTCATGTATTCACATAAAATAATTAAAGATAAATATGTGCATCTTTAAAGATAAAATTGGTCATATATTATACAAAAACCAGTGAGATGTTAATGTAAATTATATTTTATCTAGAATAAATTGATATGCTTTCTATAATGCATTTAGTTTTTTCATTATTTTATTCCTATAATAACGGAAATTTTTTTCTTTTATAAATCATAGCTTGATCAAATACAAAATATCAAAAAAAATTGATATAATTCGAAAAAAAAATTCCTGATTGTCTCTATATAAAATAAATCTTGTATCAATTTTTTCTCATGTTTTAAATTATCCAAAACAACATTATAACGGATTATCTTATGAAACTATTCATTTTTATACAACCACATATTTAGCGTGATATTAATAGTAGATTATGCAATTATTTATTATCTAATGTTTCTTTAAAAGTGCTTAGACTATTCTATTTTTTAGGTGTTTTATTTTCTTTAGCAAAATATTTTCACTTGATATTATTTATAAATAATAAACTACGTAATTGCATTCGAAATCTGAATTTTTATGGTATATAGCCCAAAAATTATATATTAAATTATATAGAATCATTAAAAAAAAAGCATCATAGAAATGAATAAATACTTGTTTTCTTTAGAAAGGTTCATGGTGAGAAAAAATCAATTTTTTGATTAGTTCGTAACATATAATGCTTATGATAAATACAAAATAAAAATTGTGCTTATATCATTTTTAAAAGATTTTTCAAATAAATTCTAGTAATCAGAAATAGAACCAATCGGCTTACAATTTCATCAACTGCTATATGTTTTTAAAGGATACTACAGCGATTCAATCTTTTTACATTATTGACAGGAATTCTATTGCTCATAATTTTGTATATGATTGAGTTTACACAACGTACACATTATATGTTTTTGAATCATTTTTATATAAAAAACAAGATATTTTTCTTTCTTTACCGTGTTTAACACCTAATTTGGGCCCAGTTTTTGAAAATTGGAATTTAAATTAATTAAAAATTTCAATTTACTTTTGTGTTGTAATTGTACAGCATTAGTGTCATGTATATTAAGTGCATAGATTTAATTAATATATCATTTATTAAAATGAATATTATTTTGGAAACGAAAAGAGGTGAAATACACACTATAAATACATCAAACTTATAATGTGTTCTTCTCAAAACTTTAGAATCTTTTTGTGTTGAAGATTATTATTAAAAAATCGGGATTTTTGGCACATTACAAAACCCAATTATTGAAATGGATACAAAAATGGTAAATTTATATGCTCAATTTGTATTAAAAAATCACGAAATTATGATAAATAAATGTTTATTCTTAAGTTATCTTATTAAAGGTTTTCTTTTACATTAATGATTTACGTGTTAAACTGTGAATTTAAACAAAATCACAAGATATAATATAGGCTCGAGAGAATCCAATTTAAATGTATGAAGATCTTTGTAGGGAGAGATAATTTTTAGACACGTATATAATTTCAAAGAAATATAGACATTAAAATAACACCTTGTATACGTTAAAAGATATTTTTGTGATAAAATGCTGTGTTGATAGAACAAAGTTTTTTCGGATAAAAATACTATCTGTTATATCCTCATTACTAGATTAAATTTTGCGTAAAATCATTTTTCTTTTTTTTTGGTTTTGAATGGATTAAGAAATATATTATATTTGAATTGAATCCATCCAATAAAAGTTACCCTTTTATGTTGTAATTCAGCCTAATACACTGTAAAAAGATGTGAAAATTACTATACGTCACAGTATGAATGAATTATGATTTTTTTCAGTGTTGATGTCAGGGTTCTATTCAAAGATTATTTCAAAGTTTAATTGTACTATATAATTATAAAAATTGATTTTTATTTAAGGGCTATATTTATAGTCGTAATTTTAGTTTTTGTTCTCAGGCACAGCTTGCTTGATTCTCTGTACACACAGCGTATTTATACTTTCGGCTATCTTCTCCTCTCCAAAGTCTTCTTCAATACCCCTCCTTCTTTCGAGACCTATTAATTCAAGGGTTTTTCTCAATCCCAATGTTTGAATATATGCCTCAACCTGGTTGGTGACATCTAGTTTCTTCAGGTACTTTCTATGATATCGTGTCACCACGCCGTCCCATGTTATAACATATGGAATAATTTTTGTATATAATTATAATATTTTTAATTTTATTTATTAACCAAAGATTTGTAGATAAATGCAAAGTATTATACATCATATATAACCAAAATTTACGTTAGTTTATAGTTAGAAACACATAACTTGATTTATAGCTAAATCTAGTCACCTTTGTTGCGTTTAAATATCTCAATTCAAGTTTTCTGTTTACAGTTAAAACTTACCATCAAACCATTATTAATTCTAGTTTACTGTTATGTATGTATAATTTATACAGTTGGCATAAAAGCTAATACTTATTCAATTAAGATTAAACATAAGACGTATTATTTTTACCATTACTGATTGATATTTATTTCTCATTAATATAGAAGAATAAATTTATATTTTTGAATTTCATGTTATCAGTAAATGTAAATTTTAGCTATACCTGTAAAAAATCATTTTTGATAAAGATTTAATTTTTCTTACATGGCAGCCAGTTGAAACACACTTCGATGCAAATATAAACTATCCAGTATGAAATCTACTTCGAATCAGAGATAAATAGTTTTAGACACTGCATTTAACCTAACTTTATATGTAAAGAAGAGAATATATATTGCACACCCATAGAATGACTGTGAATTATATAAAATATCAGTTAATAAAGCTATATATAATTTATATATGCAAATAATTTATATTAAACATTCACTTTGAGTAAATATTTGTTCATCATATAGTTTAATATTATATTTATCTATATTTATGTCATATATGCATGTTCTAAAATGCTTTTTGCAATTATAAAAAAATAAAAGAGTATAGACTTGTTTTTGTCTTTAACTTATAACAATCGATAGTGTAATAAATTCATTCTTTCTTTATGTTAAAAGTATATTTTGTGTTGTCAAATAAAACCATTAAGGGTAAGAATACAATCTACACCGATTTTAAAATGGATGTCACATTATTTTTCTGTGTTACTATATTTAAAAGCTCAAGCATGGTTTTTTAAAGAAGAAATAACGTGAATATGATATAAGCTCTATAATAAACAAAATATATATTGGTTAGGATTTTAACAATTTGATTTAAACAAAACAAGTATTAAAACGCGTTTGCGTAAACTAATATCAACTACATTTAGTTTTTTCCCTAAAATATAAAAGAACTAACCAATTTATATTACAAACTTCTGATCAAAGAAGTTATGCATGTTAAAAGTTCAAAAATTGCGGCATCAAAGAGAAAAATAAGCCCAACGTAGTATAAGAATAAGTTTTTTATGATAAAAAATTTTAGAAAATATAAAAATAAATTTAGATTTTATATCAATAAAATAATTTCTAGTATAATTACGATGTAAATGATTCTTTAATATTATTTCTTGCCCAGATTTTAGTATGAATATATAATGATATATCCAACACAATTTATATTCCATTGCGATGAATTAATGTGATCAATACTTGTTTCATATTTATGATAATTTTAATAGTTAGTCATATTATGAGCTTATTTAGTAAAAAAAAATTATGAATGAAGTATATATAACTATTGAACTGTTTATATTTGTAGATTATACAAAATATGATTCCTGAACAAATTCTATTTCTATTACACAAACTTATCATATTTTATGTACGCAATATTGCGACACAAACACCTTGTTTAAATTTTAAGCATCAAATGTGGGATTTTGTTGGAATAGATAACTATACTAACACATATAAATATCTCACATAAATTTCTTTTAGATTAAATTATTTTGCCAAGTCCTATAATCAAATTGGAAGTGTAAAACATCCAAAACTAGAAATATTTTTTTTATAAGAAAATAAAACAGTTGCTTGAGGACACTAAATGAACAATAAATGTTATTTTTTGAGAATTAAAATATTTTTAAACCATGGACTAGGTAAAATGTCTTCGATATACCAGAAATCATAATAAAATCACACAATCTTCTATAATATATGTATTTTTTAGATAAGAGGTAAGTTTTAGGCTATAGTATACATGTCAAATAAGCATAGTGCCGTTTATTAATGCTAGATATCTACAAAATAATATTTTTTTTGTATATATTAGATTCCTAAAGTTCTAATGAGATTTGCAATAAATAGTAATTTTCGCAGTCTGAAAACAAAAAAAAAGGTATAAAAATTGCTCTAGGATGGAAAAAAAATTTATTAAAATTTAAATGTGACATATAGGTTATTTAGAATCACCCTTTATAATATAAGTATTAAGTTATATTTTTTTAGTGCCTGTAATTTTACATATATCGGACTTTATGTTTCTAATATAACTTAAGTAATTTTTATTTATGGGCTATATTTATAGTCGTAATTTTAGTTTTCGTTCTCAGGCACAGCTTGCTTGATTCTCTGTACACACAGCGTATTTATACTTTCGGCTATCTTCTCCTCTCCATAGTCTTCTTCAATACCCCTCCTTCTTTCGAGACCTATTAATTAAAGGGGTTTTTCCATCCCAAGGTTTGAATATATGCCTCAACCTGGTTCGTGTCATCTAGTTTCTTCAGGTACTTTCTATGATATCGTGTCACCACACCGTCCCATGTTATAACATATGGAATAATTTTTGTCTTGCATTTGTATATTAATGATAGTTCAGATGCTAGCAGGTCGTATTTTCTCAATTTTTCGTTTTCAACTATGTTTATATTGTCAATACTTGTCACGCCAATTTCGATCAGAGTGATGCAGTTCTTCTTTTTGTCATATACAAAAATATCAGGTCTGTCATTCGATAGCTTGATGTCTGTTTTAATTCTTGTATCTACTTTGATCTCTGCGAATTCGTTTTCCATTTTTTCTTGTACAGAGTGTCTGCGGATTTTTTTGGTTTTTTTGAAATTGTATTTTCTTGCCAACATAAAGTGAAGACATCTTACAATCTCGTTGTTTCTTCTTGTATAGTCATGACCAAGCATTTTTTTACATCTGCTTGCTAAGTGGTCGACATTTTTAATTGAGTCGTTACAGTGCGGGTACCTTGATCTATCTCCAAAGAATACGTTTCTATCCTGAATAAAGCAGAATCTCGCTTCTTCTGATGGTCTGATATTTTCATATTGTAGCCACTTTGAGGATCCATATATTTCAAGCGTTGAATTATTATGCACATTGAAAAGTTTTTGATGTAGTGTTTTTTGTTTTATTTTACACAATAAACTCTCTTTTTGTTTTAATTCAAGCGCAGAAAGATCTATGTCAACGAGGCCATATTTTGTTCTGAGGAATTCATTTATTACGGATAGGTGTGTTGCATTTTCATTTTCAATTCTCATATAAATAAATTTAAATTATATAAAAAGTTCAGATAAAGAAAATATAACGATATTTTGAATTTATAATGATAATTTCTTTTATTTTGTTTTCAAATAATCGTAATAATACAGATGATACCGTTTAAATATTTGATATACCGCGAGTTTTATCAATTATGTGTCTATGGAATGTTTTATGATAAAATTTTAAACAAATAAAAGTGATCATATTTTAATTAGAATTAATATCCGTGAAATCCAAATAGATTTATACTTATAAACACCCCAAAATAATGTTTTTTATAATTTAAACATTACAAATAAAACTAGTTTCTCAAAATATAAGCTAATTATCGTATTTTCATGATATTTAAATTTCAATAATATAAGAAAGTAATTGACAAAACAAAAAAATGATAATTTAAAACTTCAGAAATATAAACATGTATTTGTTAAACTGTTATCGGAAGAAAGTATCGATTCAATCTTTGCCGTAAATAATAATTATTTAAAATGCTTTATAATATAAATGGCGATTCGGAAATTTTACATCAGTAAATGTTAAATAATACTTTATGTTTTGTACTTAGTGTATTCATAATCTTATGGGCATTAATGATCAAAAAGATGTGAGTACAATAGTAAAATTACAAAAATATATTTAAATTCTGTAGTTTGTTACACAAAAAAAAACAGATAATTGGTATCTAAATGTTAAAAAAAATTTGATGTGACTAAAACAAAAATTTATATTTAAACTTAACCACAAAAACCATTGATAAACGTATAGAAAGAATTTAAATCAAATAGCGAAAGGATTGTTGTACATATAAAAATTTGGTGATTCTGTAATCTGCAAAGAACAAAATCAATGGTCATGACGTCACTTTATCATTATATATTTAAGTAAAGATTGAAAAATAGTAGACTATCAACCAATATTAATAATAGCTTTCCTGATGTAAAAATAAAAAATAGAACATATGTTTAAAGTTTATATAACGATGTGTTTTTCTATTAAATATACACATTATGGATTTTCTCCGAGTATATATTGCGTATTATCATTAATGTTCTCAAACCTTCAGAATTATTATCAATCATATAGAAGAGAGTAAAATACTAAAAATACGGTGTGTAATTTAATGAATTTATATATATTCGGGATTTATATCTATAGAATTACAAGTACATAATCTGTTTAAATTCTACCCTGTCGCATCTATAAAATATAGGGTTTTGGGTTAAGCATCTATGGTAATGATCATATATTTTATGATTGGTCCTATTTAACATCACAAGATTAAAAAGGCACATCAGTACATAATTATTTCATTCATAGAAAAATGAACAACACTTATCAATATTTATCAATTTATAATTTTTTAAAGGAGTATTGACTATAAAGCGATAACTGTACTGTTCATATTGATAGACCACGGAATACTATTATCGATTATAATTTGTAAAGAAAATCATATCAGAACTTAGACTCAATATAATATTCTAAAGAAAAATCAAAAGTTATAATATTTCATGTTTTTATATAGTTAAGGAGGTGAAATGTCTGAGATTAGATTTCTAGATGGTTTTAATGGTAAAAAAAATGTTAAAAATATTTACGTTTTTAGTTTATTGGATAAGTTCTAGATTCGTTTGAATGCACATTTATACCAATAATACAAAAATAATATTACTAAGATTAAATATTTCCTTTATATACATTTTATTTATATTAATTTACTTACAGCTTACAACAATTTTAACAATTTGGAACATATTTTATGGATCTAAATATTTAAGTGTTGATTTTGTATTATAATTGCGATATTCTTCCTCTTTATAAGGAGATTGATTTACTTTAGGTACATCATGTATATAATATGAGCCATATACGCTCTTCTTAAATCATCTTTATTACCACTATTCACATCATTATTCGTAAAAAGAGTTTCTTCAATTTAGTAGTTGCTTTTATCCCTTGATCTGGTTTGTGACTTCAAGTTCTTCTATTATCTTTTATATAATTGTGTTACCAAACCATTTATTACTACGACACATGTTGTAAATAGAATTTCTAATAAATATGGTTTGTGATAATAGTAGGGTAGATAAATAGCATTTTGACATACCATACTATTAATAAAATCTGGTGATACGGCGTTTAGATACTCGAAAACCATACTTTAATAACAAAAAAAGGCTATTATAATATTGATATAATTTCAAATTGTTGGTATTCAATCGTTCATTTTCATTTGCTTTTTATACACTATCTGCATGCATATTATGCAGTTGATATATTATGATTAATCACTTGAGACATAAAAAAACAACAAACTTAAATTTTACATGGTTAAACTTATATATTAACTAAATCCACAAAAATTAATTAAAGGGAAGCGATTTAAAATACAATTTTCTCATGATTTTCTACATAAGATATTAAATCTTATTTAAAAAAATATTACTTCATATTTTTTTAAGAACTTATAGTAACAATGAATACAATTACCTATTGCGTGATTGACATAAAACTTCAGTAATTGATATTTATTGATCATAATTATTTTTTGTTAGTAGGTAGGTTTGGTTTTTTTTAAAAGCATTATAATATTTTAACGTTTTATTTCACATATCGATTGTTTTATTTATCATTCCTTTGGTTACCTATTGTTCGTGAAAAAACCACCCACACCTGATTTTATAAAATTTCATGTTTATTGCTATTAATCTATGCCACAACTAAGTATGCAGCGTTTACAATATAAAATCTTTATTGCATTTTATATGGTTTTGATTACAGGCTATAGTTTAAATAGTAAATTTTATTCAAACTACAAAATTTAATCTGTTTATTTATTTATAAAGACAATATTTAGACGCACTTATTTATCCCAATTGAAAATTTTTGAAACATGTGTTTTTTTTTCTAAAATAGTATCTAAAATTGCAATAAGTCTTACATCATAAAATCTATTTAATTATATTCTGTGATAAGCCTTTGAAGATATTATCAGATTCTATGGAAAAAAATTTTTGTTGCTTCTTAATGATAGAAACTATCTACTTTAATTACAAAAAAAGTTATTTCTATGATAAATCCAAATAAATTAAACATGTGCTATATAATATTTTTTTGGTTCTAATGCAGAATTTCAAGAAACCATCTGCTATAATCAGCGAAAAATGATTATTAGTAACACAGCTAATAATTTAAATCCCTTATGAACAATTGTAAGTTTTGTGTATCTATGATTTAATGAATTTTTTTATTGGATATATTTACATGTAAATAATTATTTTTGTGACCAATATTTAGTAGGCTTTTTACGTTTAATCGATAGTGAAAATTGCTTAATTTAAATGCAAAATTTATGTCTTACCAGTACTCTTGTTAATCAAGTAATTATAATTTTTGCCTAATATTAATATTTCGCTTACTTAGCTTATTTTTAATAATAATAAAATATATGTAATGCACAGTTTTGCTATTCAAAAGAACAAAAATTTATAATATTTTGCATGTTCTTTTAAAAAATATATACCTGTCAAAACTATAAAAAGAATACCGAAAACCAATTCTTTTGTTTGACTTTATATTATAAAAAATACCTATATCATTGAATTTTTTTTTAATAGTAATATATCAAAATTTATTGTCTATGCATGTTTTTTTTATCTCTGTTTAAAATAAAAACAAAATTCATATAAAACCTATATATTTTAGGGGGGTCAAGAATATATATTTGCAAAGAAATATTATATATTTTATATAAATTTTTTTGTATTCGCTTACTATACTTATAATATAAAATAATTTGTCTATACAACAAAAAATAATATTACAGTTTATGATAACTGTCGTTATCTTATATCTAATCTGCTTCATTTGCTGGAAATGTTTTTAAAATAAAATTAATTATTATAAATTATATTGGCAGACTAATTATACAGACAAGTTTTTTTTCACTAAATTCATATTTTATGTAATTTTTGCACGCATAACGTTACTCATAGCTGAATTATTGTTTTTGCGTATTTATAATACGTATTAGAATAGTTTACGAACTTGTGTTTATTATTTTTGACTCATAAAATACCAATATAGTGATGTAAAATTGATTCATTGCACATTGCGCAATAAAAGTATACAAGAAAGTGCCATGAATATTTTTTTCTGCTCATCAAACACATCAAATATACTCATCGTCGAATTAATTCCTATTTTAGTGTAAGAAGCCGTATAATTATTTTCACTTAAGAGAAAATATAAAGCATTATATCAAAAAAAGATAGTTTCGATATATCTAATTATTTTTGAATTAATTTATATAATTTTATGGATTTACAAATAAAAAGATTTAAATAAAAAAAAGGTTATTATTGCATTTATACGGATTAAGTAAAAATACTTTTAGGAAGTGCGTATGATGCTGTATTTTCATAAACTATTGAAATAAACCTTTTTTATCCCCGGAATAAAATCAGTAAAAAAATTTCCACAGAATGTAAAGATGAATCTCAATACAGAAAATCATTTTTTTATCTGTATCATAAATGACATCAAAAAAAATTGTTTCGTGGTCTATATTTTATTTTACAAACGTATCCGATATTTATACGTGAACATATATGTTATTCATCATTAATAATGTTAAAACTAACATAATCTTCACATCAAACCATAAACCTCTTAACAGCAAAATGTTCAATAGCCGGTTTAATTCACTCGATATTACCGGTTATTATACTAATTTTCAACCTATTGTTAATCACCTTTCTGTAAACATAAATTTAACCTTCTAAAAACATCAAACACTCGTTTACATGCCAATAATGGAAATTCAGGACATGTGATTTGTTAGCAATTTTTCTATTCAGCATAGATTTGTATAAAATTATTCTTGAAGCAAATAATTATACTTTCAAACATTTGATAGTACACTTTTGATCTTTGCCTTAAAAAATATGTATTAATGTTTTTTAAATATATTTTGTAGCTTCATTCATATTACTTTGATTTTTTGGTGGATTTCTGGATATTGAAAATGTATTTCCTCCACGTTATATTTGCTATTAATTCGCTAGATACATCAATTGAATTTCAAATTCTTTGTGCTTTAAAAATTCCCAATAACATGTATTCGCTTTTGATCTTAGTTCTGAGAAATTGGCATCATTTACAAAATATTTGTTGTTGAAATGATTAGGATAGTTATAAACAAAATTTTCTTAAGAAACTTTATTGGTTTTAGATTTGGTTATCCAGAATTTACCTAAAAGTTTGGTATTACAAAGAAGTTCAGCAAAAGACATCGTATTTAAAGCTTCATTTTTCCATATAGAATCGTTTATAAATAATCCTGAGTGCGGATTACTGCTTGAATACATACACCGATCTTACCCTACATATTTGACATTCATTTACAAGAACTTGATCATAATTTCGAATATGTATAATGATGAGCTTGTTTTAATGAGATAATTGGCTTCGTGTCGCAGAAAAATTCTTTTTCTTTTTGTGTAGTTCTGGACTAAGAGCATCATAAATAACTTTATTTGAATATTACAAATTTCACAGGGTGTTAAATATTTTTTTTATTTGAATTAAGATGTTGAAAAATGTTATAGCCGACAAAATTATATATTACTGCTAAAATAAAACAAAAAATTAATATAATTTATAATGTGATTTATATTTACTAAATCTTCAAAATTGCCATTGTATTTTAAATAATTTTCGAATTCTTAATTTCTTTTTTGTGATGATATTCAATCTAAACCACAGATATTGTTTATTTTTTATGATCAAATTTCAAATGTATTTTTTTGTACCAATTCGATGGCTGATAATGAGATATTTTGATTTTATTTTTGGTTAAGTTAAAGTCCACATAAAGTATTTCCTTTCTTTCACAAATTTAGAAGCATAAAGTAGTTATTTTTTTCAAAGAAAATATCTTTCTGTTAATAGCTATAACCGCACATAGTTCATATAATTATTATAAGGTCAATTTAATGGAGTTATTAAGTATTTTAGACTTATAGTAATATATGCTTTAAATTTTAGGAAAAAAAAAATTTACTGTTATCATATCTCCCATAATCTGCATTTTTTTAGTTAAAAAAATGAAAATCAAAGTCACAATCAAATTCAGGCTTGTACCCAAACTATAGATTAAGAAAGCACTTGAACTAATAGGTTTTGAAAAAAGGTGGATATCGAAGAAGATATAATCAAGAGTTTAGATATGATTAGTTACAATTAATCAATTGCGTTATGTTTTGGATGAAAATTTACGATAATAATACCAAAACTGACCCATAAATTAAAATGTAATTTAAGTCATGGAGTTTTGTTTGAGATGAAAATTTATAATAATAATTCCAGGACAACCCATATATAAAAATATAATAAATTTTTTTGAGTTGTTTCTAATGGGGATATCTAAAAATATATAATACCTAAATTAACCCATGGATAAAAATATAATTAAATTTAAGGATACATGCTTGATGTGATAATCGAAGTTAAAATACCAAGATTGACTCATAAACAAACAGTTTACTACTTCAAATAAAGCATATGAAATCATATTTTTAATTTTAGAGCCATTCTTTAAGTTTATAAATACCCATTGTTTTATTTAGTGAAACACTGATTAAATGATTAGAGCCTATAACATTATCTGTTGATTTATTATAAATAAATCAATATATAATTTATAATTCTCAAGTTCTATAAATTATATTTAAAATATACACTTACAAATATTTTTAGCATCTTTCTCTATCCATAAATCTAAAAATATTCAAAAAATAATAAATTTTCACTTTTTTATTTCCATAATCAAAAATATATTGTAATCTTAGATACTAATTTTACAGATTTTCGATACAATTTTGGTTTAGGAATGTGGGCTTTTGCGATTTAAATTAAAATTTAATTAAAGTTTCAAATTTTCAGCGATTTGATATATAAAATCAATTTTTGAATGCATAATTACAATGAATCAATCATTCTATGAGGACCTATACTTACACAAAGGATACACAACAGAAAAAGTCAGAAAGCAATACTATACTCTGTCAAAAGAATTCCACCCAGACACAAAAAATGGAAGCAACGAAAAGTTTGATAGAATAGGGAGAGCCCATATGTTCCTTCGTGATAAAAAACGAAGATATTTTTACGACTCCTTTGGATCCAACGGATTATCACACTTAAAAGACGAAAAGAGTATATTTTTATAATCACTACTCTTGTGTAAAACAAACTTAATTGCTATACTTGGGACGATTTCTTCCATGGTTTTATTATACTTTGTTACACCATGGGTAATCTTTTTAAAAGAAAATGATATTCTGAACGTAAAGTACTCAATAATTTTCACTCCATTAATTTTGCCAGCAGTAATATTATGCATGCTATGGATAAGAACCTTGAAAATACACAGGAAATCAAAAGATGATTATTTAGAAGAAATATATAATTGCCTTATTATAATTGGGAAAATAATGTTGGTAGTATCACAGTATGTTTTTGTGTTCCTAATTATAGACAATATTATAGCGATAAATCGTGCACTTTGGCTATTACCTTACTTTATCTTTGATGGCACTAAAACTATCAATTCTTTAGTTGATGAGTTTCGATATGGCGGATATAAATATAAAAAAGAATTGGGGAAAATAGCCACAAATTTTCTATTACGACTGATATTCATGCTAGTATTTCTTTTAACAATAGATATGAAATGGAAAGCGGGCATCAGTTGCCTTATTTTAGCCATTGCTGCCGCCTTTGTCAAGAAACAAACACCAAAAAAAACGAAAACAATGTTTGTTCTATTGATAACATTTTATGTAATAGGATGTCTCAGTTTTGGTCAAATAAAGACAGACTTGCTTTTGAAACTGGGCTTAATACCGCCTTTCATAATTGCTATTCTAGCCATAGCAAAGGGATTACATGAATGGATAAAACTAATGCCTAAATCCATCTATCTAAGGCAGAAGATGATTACTTTAGAAACGCGAGAAGACTATTCATTAGTTGTCTAATAAAAATCGAGATCTAAAAATATTCATATAACGTTTTAATAATTAACCATTAATTAACTTTCTTTATCCTATTAGAAATTAAATAATTATTTAGAAGCAAATTTATGAAAATTAAAAAAAATTGAGTTTATGGGCTAATATATGTATTGTAAGTTTAGATTCTCTCTTTGAGTATAAGTATAATTTTTATACATACATCATATCTATACTCTTGGCTATATCCTCTTCTCTTAAAATTTCTTCTATATATTTAGTTAAAAATAGGGACATTTATAAATATTAGCGTGAATACAAAAATGATTTTATTTATATTATGTTTATAGGTATTTAACCATAATCTACAAAAATATTAATATATCTTTTTATTATTAACTTAAAATTGAATTTATATGTACAAAAATTAAAAAAAAACTCTTATGATAATATTTAATAAATTGAAATTGTATTTATAAACATTAAATTAGAAATAAAAATTATATAGTTATTTGATATTATAGCGTATGTCTTAGCGTGGGTTGGAGTGATGGCACAATACCATAAAAGGTGCCATGAAGAGCTCGAATTTACAAATCAAATTCTTATATATATAAAAACTATATAATTAAAGAAAACCTTATACTAATAGGTATTGAGAAGTGGATAGGTATGGAAGAAGATGGGAAAATATCATATAGACTGGAGTATATATTATACTTTCATAGTAAATCGATTGCCTAAACTAAAAAAGAGAAATAAAAAATTATAATGCCAAAACTAGCCCAACCCGAAAAAAAATATAATATAAATTATGGTGTTATGCTTGAAGTGAAAATCCAAAAAATTACAATACCAAAATTACCCTCTTTAATATAAATATAAGATATTGAGTTATGCTTATAGAGAAATCAAAATTTGCCTTGCCAAAATTAACTCAATTCAAGAATAAAAAAGTTATATAATTTAAGGAGTTAAGAATGAAAATAAAATGTTAAACTACATAATAAAATAACCCGTGAATCTAAAATTTTGTATTTAATATCCATATTTAGATTTAAAACATAGGTCTTTTATTGAGGATATAGGAATTTCAATTGAACCATACACACAAACATTAGGATTGAGAAAGACTTTCTTCCTAAAAATTCTGGAAAGAAGAATGTTTATCGGGAAAGATTTTAAAATAATGAGGCGGAATGTCTTATTCATCGAATATGTTCTAGAAAGTTCATATGTTTTGATTCATTAAGATTAATTTTTTAAATAACATAAACATATAAAAATATTATCATTGGAATGCAACACTTGAGAAATTTCTTTTATGTTTCTAAGCTTATATCATATATTTTTAATTATATAGATACTTTAATAAAATTATGAAGTTTTAAACGTAGAATATATATTGAGAAAGACTGTAAGATTATGTGTTTATGATTATACAGCGGGTCTGTAATGTGTAAAAATCCAGAGTTTATCGCAAGCAAACACAAAAACCAAAAGAGAAATTAGACCTTAAATGAGCAAAAGATATTAATAATGTAAATTGAAGTCACAAATTAAATTGGGTCTATATTCAAACTATAGAATTAAATTTAACCCTCGAATAATAGGCCTTGGAAAGAAGAGAGGTATCAATAAGATGTAAGAGAAGAGAATATAAAAAAGATAAATAGAATTTATGTAACAATGGGGGAAAATCCTGCTATGTTTGAAGAAAAAATCCAAAATAACTGTCCCGAAAATAACCTACGAAATAAAAAATCTGTATTGTATATCAAATTCCATGAATTTAAATTTGAAAAAGAAAATATTTTTTTTATGAATCTAAATTTATAGCATAAAGATCTTTAGATTCTAAAGAACAGCATATTATAACAAATAAATTTTATGTAATATGTATGCCATTCTAAGAAAAAAAGAAAAGCATGATTATGTAAATAAATAAAGTTTATTGTATACATTACATTTAGCATAGTTAAAAAATTTTTCTTAAAAACAGCGCATTCATACCTCGATATTTAAAAATAAACTACTGAAAATTAATAACCTAAAAAAATCTAAATACAAATATGTATTCATCGGCATATTATTTAACTTATTGCACACGAAATAACAATATATATATTTTGTACCAAGAGTTATGTGAGAAATTTTGATTGTTTTAATTAATGTTTTTTGCATTGCAAAAATGCATGATCGAATTTAGAAACTTCATATAGCAACATATTTGAAAAAACTATGAGAGTGTTAATAATTAAAGATAAATAAGTGGCTTTAGACAAATAACAACTAGAAATATATTCTAGCAAATTTATTCTTCTAGTAATATTAATTACAATGTTTTTATAATAAAAATTAACCTTTAAAAATCTATGCACTCACAAAATAAAAATTTGGGTGAAAATATCAGAAAATTAAAATAATATTTATATGCGCTTAAACAAATAGTCATGAGAAAAAACATCAATTATGATTACATCTTGGTTGAAATATATGTTGATTTAAATTCAAATCACATATTAGTTTAACATAAGAAAAAATATGAATTATGACCTCGCATAAGTTAAAGTAAAATATACATTTTGGTTAAAATTAGTGCAATCAAATACAAACGTAATTTAGTCCCACCATATTTGAAATATAAAAAAAAGAAAAAAAATTCAAAATTAATGCTTGTAAATGCTAAACTGCTGGAAATGCGAAGTAAAAATTAAAATTTTGTATATATATAGACGAAAAAATCTGTATGTGTCGAGAAATAGGGGTAAAATTGCAGAATTCGTCAGTATTAAGATAAATAAGTATCTCGAGCATATAATAATCAGATAAATCTTTAAAATATTTATTATAATCCTAAGAGAGCCCCTACTTTCTCATGATTAAAAAAAACGATTTAAAGCATTGAAAGAAAACTATAAATTAATATTGTCAGTATTTGTGTTGTTGATGCTTATTTTTTTGATGTTACATTGACTACTTTATAACATTTCATATTTAAAGCCTTTTGTAAATAATAAGATCTGCAATTATACCGATGTTTATCTTTGTTAATCTTATAAAAACATATAATTTCAGGATAAACTATTAATAAACTTTTTTATTAAAAACCCTATCTTTATTTGTTCTAATTCATTGTTAATTTTTTTTTCAATGTATATTATTTTTACCTGCAGTAAAATAATTTTATTCTACAATATATAAATTTATTCCCCTCTAAGTTCTAGCATAAACATGTTCAAAAGTAATTTGAAATTGATTTTGTTGTGTGTCTAGTAGAAGTATTTTAAAATTCAAATCTCTTCCTATTTACATATAATTTGATTATCTGTTTAAGTATATAAATATTGTACCTTCAAGAATGTATGAGATTATGTTTTTATATTTTTATATTTTTATAAAATTTCATAGTTTAAATACGTATTCAAGATTTGAATCAATAAGAATACACTTCACTTTCATAATGCAAAAATATTAATAAGTAAATGAAAGTCTATTATAGAACTTATGGAAATATAAAATGCTCAAAATAGACCTAACATTTTTTTATAAGATAAAAAAGAAAATATTGTCCCGTTGATTAAAATAGACCCCATCAGCCTTAAAACTTTTAATTAACATTAAAATAATGAATACAGAAAGTTTATAATCTTTGAAAATGAAATAAGTATAATATACTAATAAAAAAAATATAAATTTCATACGTAATGACCCCTTATGGGGACGTAATTACATAAAAATATGGAAAGAAGTTAAGAATCACAGATGAAGTAATAACATACATGCAAGCTTTCAAATTATAAAAGACACTCGAACACATATAATATGTGAGAAAAAGAGCAGTTAATAAAATAAAATCAGGGGAAACTGCAAAAATATATATTAAGGAGATGTGAAATGTTTATAACGGTCTGTTTACACACAGTAAAATAAATATAAAAAAAATAAAAGCAAAACCTACAAAAAAAAACCAAATAATTCTAAGGATTACATGCAACGATAATTAAGCTAGAATAAAATTGACCGATTTTTATTTTTTACTGATCATATAGTATTTTT
Organism: Rhyacophila brunnea; assembly: GCF_057557595.1. Lineage (NCBI taxonomy): Eukaryota > Metazoa > Arthropoda > Insecta > Trichoptera > Rhyacophilidae > Rhyacophila > Rhyacophila brunnea. Next base: position 4,000,472 of record NW_028233037.1, read on the forward strand.
ATAGTGAAAGAAAAAAATCCAAATACATTATAATTAGGTGAAAAATCTTTTTTTTTGCAAATCTATCATTGGTTAAATTTTTATAGAAATTCTAAAAAATTTTCTCCAAACTTAACTTGATAAATGTCCGACTGACACATCATATTTATTCAATTGATTATGTCCACTTTTCTTATATTTTCGTGTTAATTTTTTACTTATCATGTACTGTTAACTTAGGGCTGTATTAGAATGATAAGGCCTTCTTATGCTTCAGTTTCCTTGTGAATTTAAGTTCTTAAGGTAAATTATATTTATTAGAAGCAAAATAACCTTGAATAAAACTGCACTTAAATAATAGCATATTTTGCAAGAAAATAAATAAAAATTTTAACCTAGGATTTTTCTATAAAAAACCTTTGAATTATTAGAAAAAAAAACAGTTTATTGATTAGTCTTTAAACTAATTGCAATATAACAGAATAGAAAAAAATATGAATTAATAACTAGTAATACAATTTTTTTGCCTTTAATATTCCCACTTTTTTTAAAATGGGCAGAATTTCATTGATTTTTACATTTTTAAAAATCAGAGTTGTTCAAATACAAAATTGACCTGAAAAATAGATAGTAAACGATTTAAAAATTCTGATGATTATACTTTATATTATTGATTAACATAAGTTTTTTATAATTTTATTTTTCATCGATTTTTTGAATGTATTCCATTTTTTCAATTAAACAACATTAATGCATAAAAATTACATGAAAAAAAGTGCCCTAAATATTTTTTTTATTATAAATCTAATGAATATATAAGCTATACGTAAAACTCTTGTCTGTTAAAATATTTTGAGTTTCTCAGATGCAATTTAATGCCGAAAAAATCCTCAATTTTATAAGTTTGTATAAAAAAATAGAAATTTCCTCTTATTATTAAAGATTTTATATTTGACTACAAAACTAAAATTTTTATTTCGATATAGCATGAAAATCAATGAATATTTTAACCTGTCTGCAAGATTTATTTTTTAATTCGGTTTTATTTATTAAAACACGGGAGATATATAATAAAATAAAAATCGTGCAATAAATATTCTAAAAACCAACTAAAATGTATTTAAAAATAAATAAAAGAGGTCCCTTTTTTTTAATGTGTAAACGAGGTCAAAATTTATTTTCAATACTTAAGCTATATAATCTCTCACCTAAAAACACATTTTCATATACGTGGTAAAGATAAATTTAACATCATATTAAAACATAATAACCCTGAAATAGATACACTTAATATAAATTTATTTAGCAGGTTTTTGTTCTATATTGAAATTTTGAAATACTTTCACTATTTATAAGTTTTTATTTTATTATATATTAATAATTGTTTTATTGATTTTCTGCGTAATTTTAGAAATAGCCGACGATTGAAAATTTTATATATAATATTGATACCCATCAGAAGCTCATAAAATTTTCTTATGAAGACGGTATAATAAAGAAAGGGCGGAATTCAACTATAGAATGCATTAAATACATAAGTCTTCTCTTACATAACCTAAGAAGAAATTATACGAAAGTATAATATTTTTTTATGAAAGCATTATATAACTTTCGATAACCTCAATTTATATAATAGCTTAGAAAAAACTCATTTAAATACCTTTAGAAAGTCAAATATTATGTAAATATTTTTTAGTCTGAAAATATTCTTATTTGAAAGATTTTTATCATGCTATAAATATCCTGCAACACACTAGAAAGTATAAACAAAAGCCGCTTTATTTAAGGTATAGTTTCTCAAAAGATCAGAATTAACACTAAATCCATTTTTATAAATGGTCATACTTTGAATAAGAACACGTTAATGTTAAAAAATTTACAAATGAGCATATCTAAATATTTATTCAAAAATTTTGAAGATTATATATTGAATGTTTTCGACATAAAATATATTTAATTTTTTTAACCTGCCAATCATGGTTTTCCTCAAATGTTTTTGTAAATCATGCATGAAGTATGCGTTTTTTTTCATTTTAAAATGGAATAAGAAACCAAAAATATTTTAATTTAATTATACCCAAATAAAATTAGCTCTATATGTTTATTTTAACCCAATACCACATTCCAAAAGAAATGCATATATGTTAAACATCACAATATCAATGAACCATGATGGTTTTATCCGTTCATGTTCAATCTAAAAGTATCAGACAATTTCGAATTTAGAGGGGCATTAGAGTTGTATTTCATTCCCGTCTTGCTTTTAATAGTAGTTACAAAGTCAAGACATATAAAACAATAAAATAGTTTATAAACCAAAAAAAAAACACAAAACTAGATGATTTATAAGTAGTGAAATAAGTTAATTATATATTAGTCGGGCAAATAAAGTCGTACAGGTTTTTCTTATTATCTACTTGGTTTTAGTTTATTAATAAATTCATTTAGCCATACCGTCAATGAATTCTAGTTTAAGTATATATAATCGATACAACCAGTTCAAAACGATATAACACGTGCTTAGTCACGGATAAATTAATAACTCAATTTCATATTCGACGCATAAAATATGTAAAAATCAATGCACTTTCCATGAATGTAATTCTGCTGCACAGATTGAATTAGATGATTTGATGTTTTGTTGGCATCCAAATGCATGGTTTATTCTGGTTATATAACAGCATTCATGTTATTATATAAAGAATTAAAGAAAAATTTAATTATAGGTTGATTTGGATTCCATGGTTTTTAAGCGAGCAGTGTACAAAACCATTGATCGTAGAATAAATGTTATGGATGCAATATAAACAAGAGATATTAAAAAAAAATGCTGAGCTTAGCAAAAAGATAAAATAATAAAATATCACGAGAAGAAGCATATATGCATTTTAAAGCTAAAATTATGTGATTTAGAGTAATATATTTCTTTAAAACTTTATATTCCATGTATAATGCGAGATTCTGCTCTAATTAAGCCATAAAATACGTCTATATCAAATCTTGCAATTATTTAAAATTTTGACATTAATTATCGTATTTTATTTTTTAATAAAACTTATGACAAGGTAATCCTATTCTATTTTGAAGATTATAGGTCTTTATAGTGTCGACAGCTAGGAAATAATATAGAATTCTTAAAATACAATACTTAAATGCACAATACTCTTCGGTACCGATTATGTTACAAAGTTCTGAGGATTATTTTATTTACATATCCACGTATTTGATTTTTAAAAAATATAATTATATCACAAGCTCTAAATGAAACTAAATTTATATTGGCATAGAAAATAAAAACAGTAGAATAGAAACTAAATATGAGATAAAAAATATATTTTTGCCAAATTAAAAGATAAAACTGGTGTTGTATAAAAAAATGCGAATATTTTAAGTAATATTACAAAATCAGCTTCTTTTGTCTACACATATGATGATTGTGATTAAAAATTCAACACAAAAAAAAATAAAGACTAAAATAAATATTAGATTTCCAATTTTTATATAAATATCACATATTTTTATGAAACAGAATTTAATTTTTACAGCAAAATCATGGGATTTTCTGTTTTTTTATATAACAAAGTGGTTCTTTTGTCGAGATTATAAAATATAAAAAACCGCTAAATTCAATATCACTATGGGATTGAGAAAATCCCTTAAACTAATAATTGTTGAAAAGATAAGAGGGATCAAAGAAGAGATAGCTAAGAGTATGGTTATGAAGTATCTTGGGTAAATTAATAACATATTCCTAAAAAAATTCAAATTTTAAATATTTTCAGCAATAAATTAACTTGTTCTGAAAACTATTCCATATAATTACAAAGAAATAACAGAATTTAGATCTTTAATTATATTTAAAGACAGATTAAAGGGCGAAATAAAATTAATAAATATACATAAATTTGAATAGATAAAATATACACATTATATAATAATAGAGAATACATAATTAAATATAGCTGATGAGTTTTTTTATATTTGGGAATAGAAAATGTTTTTGTTTACATAGAAGATGAACACAATTTTATAAAGCAAAGATAACGATATAAAAAGCTCATAAGATTTTAAAGCATGAAAAGTGATTTTCGACTATCCTTTATATAAAAAAACCAAAGGAAAACAAAATTCACATATAAAATAAACGAGCTCATAAATATTATTTAACAATATTTCTTTAGTGGAAAGCCCATAATCAGATAAAAATACACATACTCCAAACACTATAAATCTTGCAATTTTATATGAGGAAATGAATTTTTTATGAGCTTGCCAAAAAAGCCCATCCTTTTTCGGAGTATTACAATATTACGAGACCCTACCCCTTGTAAATATGCGCTATTAAAACGAAGAAAATCTTTAAGTACTGCTTAAAAATCATTTAAATTGATATAGATTGTGTTTTTTAGTATTAAGTTAAAATATTAATTTTTTAACTTTTGAATACCTTAACATATTAGTATCATGTTTTAATGGTCAACATACTGTTCCTAAGCCAAAATAAAAACAAAATATTTTTTATATCGCTTCCTAAAAACTAATTCTTTCTTCGTATCACCTTAGAGCTTTATAAACCTTTACTTATGTAAATATTATAATTCAAAAGCCACAATAAAAGATTACACAAGTTTATGCCTTCTTTACCAAGTATGACAAATAATAATTTTACTTTTCAATCAAATACTACTTTTTTGATATCTTTAAACGCTATTTCCAGCTTTTCATATTTGGTTTTTTCACCTTTTTCTATTTGTAACGAAATGAGTAAACAATTATATATATTAAATACCAATAAATTTTTACTATCAAGGTAAGTAAATATGGTCTATATAAATATAAAATAGTCCCAAAAGCTTTGGAAATATATAAACTTACAACTTAAATTAGCATTTAATATGACATGAAAATGCGTAAATTAATGATTAGAAGTTGACATACATAATACATAAACCAGTTTTATTTTATTTTAACTCGAATACAAAAATATCTAGAGCATCATGAATCAATATAATACAGCTTTATATAAAAATATAATGGCATTTTGTCAATTAGAGCATATTATATCTTTATAAATATGTTATAAGCTTTTCTGTTGCGAAATTATTTTGTTAAATATTCCCGATAAATATGCTTTAGCATTAAAAAAAATCTTTACATTCGAAAAAAAGAAAATTATATTTTAACATAAAATCTGCACCTTAAGGTATCTAGAAATTAATGCTAATTTATATATGTACGATGTTTTTTATATAATTTTTTAGTGGTTTTTTTAATAACTGTGATTTAATAAAAATTTTATATAGTTTTATATATAAAACAGTAACTTTTTTCAAAGACTCTTTACGTATATTTTATTAAATTAAAACTAACGATTCTTATCTAGGTATACTTTGTGTGACGATAAGTCAAAAACCATAATTCAATATATATTAGTATTAAATATATGCTTTTGAATTTTGATTATTTATATCGTTTTCATGTGCAACTCAAAGTTTTTATTTCCCAAAGTGCAAATTGTATCAAAAATTCAAAATTAGTTACGCACTAAATCAGATACAAAAATAAATGCTATTTTTATTTTGTAACACGCTAAATCAAGTGGTTTTGTTAATAAAATATTTTTATAAAAAAATAATATTATACCCCTTTTTTCATATACGACATAGCTTTTCATATTATTTTTTATAACTCAGTAATGCATTTACTGTATATTTATTATTTTCTATAAAAAGTAAATATATTACAGTAGAAATCAATAGAAAAATATCGCATGCATTATGTTTTAATCTAAATTCTTATTTGTGTGTAAGTTAAATTTTTTAATTCGGCCTCGTTTTAAACTTACACGTAAAAAATTAAACAAATAATTTTTCAATAAAAGCTATAGCATATTCTACTAGAGAATTTCTTTTATATATATTTATTGATATAGTCATACCACATTTTTTTCTACAAATAAATCTATCAATAAATGCATTTAATGTTTTTGAGTATATTCTTCACTAACAGTGGAAAACGTTTACCATATAAATATTTATGTCCAAAACATATTTACACAATTTTTATTTACATTAAGATAAAAAAAGAATACACTTCATGCATTGAATAGAAAAAATAGATAAAGTAATGAACATTTATGGCTATTCTTGCGTGAAATCAATATTTTTAATAAGCTGGAAAAAAAATATATTAAATTTTTAAAAAATAGTTTTGCTCTAAATGGATTTTTTTTGCACATATAAAATTATATTTTTGCCACTTCATGTGGGTGACTATCTTCGGCAGGAACTTTTTATATTTATTGTAGATCAAATATCTAAATGAATACGAAAAGATTGAAGGTCGAATTTAATAAAAAAGACATTTCATTATAGTAAAAAAATTATTATATTTATAATAAAGAAAATACATTTTTATAAATTACTTTAAAAAAATAGACGAATATCAGAAAAAGGTTTCCATGTTTTCAAGAATTATAAAGAATTTATTTATCATATTTATTGTATAAAACTTGCAAAACAATATTACAACAAAATAATAACTTTAATTCATTTTATTAGATTTTTATTTATAAAATTTGTGTGAATGTTTTTTTTATATAATGTAATAGTCAGGTAAATTAATATAAAGTTTTATTTTTAATAAGTTATTTGCATATTTAAGAAAAACATTAAATTATTTAATTTATATATAAAAATAAAGATTAATCAATTGAAAGCAAGAAAATACATAAAAAAGAGTCGAGTAATATATAACATCCTATTATAAAGATGTAAATTTTCTGAAAATACCATTCAAATTACTCCCTTTTTACGTGTAAATATTAAATACATTGTTTCTTTTGATACTAAGCAAAGAAAAAACATAAAATAAACAAATTGCAAAAGTAGTGCATTTAATGTCAAATAAAAAAAAAGTGATATGTGTCTAAATTTTATAATATCTATTATACGCACTTCAGAAATTTTTTTAAGATTTTTAAAAATAATTTAAGAGAAAGGATTGTAAATCTTAAGGACTTTGAGTTCAAAAATTTCTAAAACACTTATATCAGAGAAGTATCAAATTTTAAAAATGTATAGATAATAATAATTTTATACATATATGTTAAAATACGCTTAAACCTTGACCTAATCATTTTGTTCGACTTTATTTTATGTCATATGGTTTAATTTTCGGAAGATAAGCATATCGATTTATAAAGTGTCATAAAACTAATAAAGTAAAATAGTATTCCAAAACAATCAACTAACGGCAAATTTTGCTTAATTAAGCAAAAAAATACGTGTAACCCAATCAAAAAAACGTGTAAAACATAAAAAGTGCCTAGATTGGCACATTTATAGTGCAAGTAATATTTAAAATATGTTTAAACAAACACTAAAAAAGTAAAACTTGTTTTTTTATTCGGAATTTTATTTCTGTATAGTTTGTATTTAGCAACGACGGTTTTTTTTTATATTTTCCAAAAAAAGAAAAATTCGACTTATAAGAAATTATAATTCTTTTTGCATTTTATATTTCATCAAAAAAGTGAGACGTATCTTTATTTCTTTTTATAATACAACTATCATAATAGAATTACACGTCAAAATTCTTTTGTAGTCTTTCTGATGACAATATATAATACTAAATTGTATACATTCTACAATTTATGATCGAAATGTAATGGTATATATATTCACATGTAAAAAATCGTACATTATAGTATATAAAAAACATAAAAAAAATAATTTTTGTACAAGATTTAACATCCATAATATTCCACTTTAGGCATTTTTCTATCATGTTCAATAGATTTGGAATTTTTCGATTTATATCTGAAAATTAAAATTTATTATATGTGTAATGTTAACTCTAAAAAACAAAACTTTAGTATTTAAAAAAAATAATATAATTAAAATTTTTAGATTATCAAGATTTCTTTATTACAGTAGGATTTAATGTAATTTTTTTTCTATACTAAATTATTTTTTCTAGTAATTATTAATTTTTTGCCAATGCTCATCGAAAGCTTTTATATATTCATTGTCAAATTTTTTCTACTAATTGATGTAAGTCAATCTGAAATACGTTATCAAACTGTAAAAAGATGAATCTGTATGATAACTGTCATTGTTTTTCAAATATGAACATCGAAAATGGATTAAAATATTCTGATAAATGATCCAAAGTTTTTATAAAATACAGCAGTCTCAGTTTTATTTTCGTAATTTCTACAATAAAACGCAAAATATCTATTCTAAATAAAAAACAGTCATGATTTCAATTTAAAAATACAATATTTTCACCATTAAAAAAGTTAACAATGAAATAATTTTCTTTAATTAGCTTTGAAAATTCATGAAAATATTTAGAAATTATATCCTATCATTACGATTTATTCTATATGCAGATGTGAATCTATGCAAATACTGTTTTACGCAACAAAATAAACCAATTAACGTGTTTATTTATAGCCTTTATACCACAATTAATTTTGAAATTATCACGGCTAAAATCCAAAATCTAATAGTTTAAAACTAAAAAATCTAGCCGTTATGCCAATAAAATAGCAAATATTTATTCTCGAACTTTTTTTTTGATACAATAATAAAAAAATTATAAACCTCGATAGAAAAACAGATTTTACTATCATATAATAAATTGAGAACAACGTAAACAATAAAAAAAACTTGATATAAAAAACATCAAAAAAGGCAATATACTAAATTTTAACAACAAAAATTCCACATAAGATTTTTCTCAGTAATATACATATTTTTACATTGTTATTTCGGTGTGAATTTATCAACACATGATATCGCCGAAATCATAAGCGATTTATAATTTCTATACAGTCTAGATTTAAATGACATAGTAGACAAAGCGTAAAAATAAGAAGCAAAGATTAAGACCGTTATAAAAGATAAAAAGATGTTAATAACTACAAAATTTTTAATGTGATGGAAATATACGAGATATTAAAAAAGAGCTCTTATTACGATATAATATCGTAAAACATAAATGCGATTATCTCTAAAACCTGAAAATAATATTATGCATGTGTACACTGGAATAGTCTAAGAATAAAAATACAAACATATTAATAACATGATTGATATTATTGTTTATAGAACGAATGAACATAGATTAAATTTGATTACATACAATATAGATGTTTAAATATATATCAATTTCAGCATTAAAAACCTCACGAAACTTTTAAGAAGCTTATTACACAAAAAGGCACTGAAAACCACTTTTTATATAAAAATATACTGATAATTAGTTCTATATTTATATGTGTCTTTTTTTTATAAAGGCACGTCGTCTTATAAACAGATAAAAGCAATATAAATTCATTTTTTCATAAAATTCATATTTCGATGGTTCATCTTGATTTTTAGACATATAGGCTTATAAAAATATTTATTTTAGAGGTAAATCATTTTCGTATTTATTTTTAGTTATTTGCCAAGAATTTTCGCTATTGATTTACGTATAAAATAACTGATATAAAATATTTTAATATGTAAGAATTGAGTTGCATTTGCATTTAGAATCATGCAGTTTTTTTATAATAACAAGAATTTTTCTTAAGCTTTAGATAAATTTCCATAAGTGTAACACAGATTTTTTTCATATGTACATCCTCATATACTGATACTACTGTTAAATACACAAAAAATCTAAGTTTGAAATTAATCTATATAAAAAATTATGTTTTCATAGTTTACATTCATGCAATCAACCAATGTAATTTTTTAAAATTTATGATTCTTTGTGATTTCTTCTACGCTCAAAATTACACACAAAACCAAAATTAAAAATTTTATTGGTCATATATTGATAGGATTTTAGGGGCGCTAGCAGTATATACTTTCTAAAAATATATAAATTTTTATGTACGTCTAAATTATTAATACATATAAATAATACGTTGCAATTATCCCAAAAATTTTATTTATTTTGGTTTTAAAGATGTCAAATATGAATTATGATGTTTTTTTCGTCATTATTTATCATTTATTATACTTTGCACTCTGTATTTTATTATCCACACTTTATTTATAAAATTGTGCCAATTACTTATATTTTTATTCAATAAATTTCTGAAAAGTAATAGAAATTTACATAGACTATTTACATTTGCTTTCTTATAATTTTTTACGTTTTATTGTTTTGAATCTAGTAACAGTCGTTCGACCGATTTTAAGGATGGATTGCAATGAAGTAATTATATTTCACATTATATAGGGGGACCTTAAAAAAGTAAACAGATTTATTCTATTGGGGTTTTTTCTATTTGTTTTGGATATTTATATCTATTTATGGCTATTAGGTGCAACACTCATTATATCTTAGAGTTTTAGTTGTTTTTTTTATTTTTAGTTATAAAATAGGAATACTCGTTGTTTAGATGCCACCTTTATATGTATATATCATAAGTATATCTTTTTGTGTGCTTATATTACCCGGGTCATTGTTTTTTGCAATTATTTTAATTTTGGCATTTGTGATATTATGAGCAATAACAAAAATTTGTCATTCTTATTTAATTATGCATGTGTAAAATTTTATATATTTCATCTCATTTTTTGATCCACTTGCAACCTGATCTATTTATTACAAGGTTGTGGATGTAAGATTTTCTTAGGTGAATATATTTCATAATTAAATAACCAAATTATTAAATCCTACTCCTGTGTTTGAATAAATATTTTTTTCCGAGTATAATTTGGTAATTTCATGGTAAATTCATTTATTATTAATCTTGCTTTTGTATATATACTACAAAAATATGATCACTTTCTTGGTAACATTATATATTCTGATATTTGTTGCTGGATTTCAGACCTATTTGAAATATTTTTATGTATTTGAGCATTTAAAATATCCTATAAGGTATAATATGCATGTTAAATACAGTTTATATAATTGTTGGTGCCTGTTTAAAACCTTTATTCTAATCCTCCGTTTCAGTAAACTTGCAGTTTCGTCAAAGTATAATTTAGTTTATATATTTTGCTTTGTAAATGTATTGAACAAGTAAATAATTATGAACATAATGATTCTCAATAAAAGGGTTCTAATTAGATATATTCTGCTTATGTTTAAGATTTAGTTTTACCTAGTGTATCAAAACACATATGGAAACATTAGTGAAATCAAATATACTAAGATTTTAACCTGCAATAATTTTCTTGTAAAGTATGTTGATATGTAATTTAAAAAATCTGTTTATATTTTACTTGTGAAACATATAAATGTATCACCTATTCATATCTGATCTGACTTTTAAACCAAAAATCAAATTTCCTAGTAATTGAATCATTGAATTGCTTTGTATGAAAACCTTTTTTACATACATTTACTTTATATATTGTGTTTAAATTATCTAAAATTGTTTTTTCGTTTATTGCTTGTTGTTTTATTTTTTTTGTTCTCGTTTAGTTTTCACGATTTGTTTTTCACAATAAAACATTAAAACATCTTAGTTACTGCTACTAGCGTTTTTTTGAATTCGATATGCTTTTAGAATATAAACCAGTATGATTTCTAGTATTTTTGATCCATAAACTTCAAATTATATCTTACATGTAGAAATTGGTGATTTTATTTGTATAGGATTTTATATTTCTGAAATCCGGTGCTCTAAAAACAAATTGAAACGTTTAAAATATAGATACTTTTTCTTATTTAAATATTGCAGCTTTCTTATATATCATCTCTATTTTATTGGGGTTTTAATTTCATTTTTGGCTATAATTTATAAATTATATTTACAAAGGTTTTTTGTTGTTCGAGTTTCTATTAATTATTTTTAAAGTGTTTTCTATTGACCTCAAATTAGAAATTTAGATAACAGAAACTTTCGTAAATAACACTTCAAAGTTTTTTCATTCTTTGTTTTTCGTTATATATCTAAAAAATCACATTCTCTAGAACATCGTATTAATATATTCAAAAATATGTCAATTTCTATACATATTTGATTGTAAGCAATTCTTTCAAATTTTTTTTTAAAACTAGGGTTTTTTTCTATAAATTCATTATAAAAATGGTAGTGTTGGCTTTGCTGATATGGAAATTCTATAAGTTTTTTCTGTATTCTGACTGTTTTATGATGGTTAGAAATCGTTCAGTTGATATGAATGATGGTCTGTGTGTATAACACTAACTTGTTTTTAAACCGAAAGTATCGTTCTTAGAACATTTTTGCAATGAATTTGCATGTTATTCAAAATTTTGATTATAATTAAAAAAATGAATTAATTATTAAAAAAGGTTTGTATATATTTAATAAAGTATGCATACTATACTTATATTGTAAATAATTTACCCCATTTTTCTAGCTTCTATTAAGTCTTTGTATTCTAATCTATGTACTCCTCTAAAAATACTTTGTCACTTTTAATATATCTTTAGTATCCCTCTAATTTGATATCTCCTTTTTTACTAATATTCACTTAAAGCGGGTTCAATAGAAATCTCGTACACCACATTAGAACGCTTCAATATATTTGATTAATCATTAGTCTTGTTACCTATTGAAGTTTACATATAATAATACTTGTGAGGATTGCTTCGAGCACGTTAAGAGTTAATATTTGATGGCTAGCGGTGAAACGAAGGAATTTTAGCCAATACCCGTTTATTCCACCCTAAAAACAATACCAGATAGTTTATATATGAAGTATATTTTTTTATCACATCTGAATTTGTTGTTTATATATACATCTTAATCTGTATTCCTCTGTTCAATCAAAAATTTGTAATTTAGCATTTTGAGTAAGAATATATGCAAAATGGATTTAACTAGAAAGATTGATCAACCATAGAAACTACTTTTAGGCATATTGAAACTCAAAAGAAGCTATATTTATAAATAAAATAACAGGAAAATCTATCAGTACAATATGCTTCATGTGTTCGTTCTAAATAGAGAATCTGAAGTATAAACATTTTTTAAAAACTATTCATCACTGTTTTATTCCACATAATTATTTATAATAATACTTATTACCTTTTATTTGTTTTTTTCGTGTTTACGTTCATTTACATTTTTATTTTATCTAACATATTCAAATTTAATTTCCCCAAGGTGATATAATCGTAAATTTAATGTTTTTAAAAGATGATCCAGCTTATCATAATACTTTACTCTTTGAAATGTGTAGAACTACAGATGGATCTATAGTCAATTTTTCGACCGTGCAATTTTTTTTCCAAGAACATATACTCTACACCACCTAACTTGAGTTTAAACACATATACTTGTATATTTAAGTTTTTTAATAAAACTAGTGTTTCTGGGTTTTAACTTCTTGTGTTATATTACCAATTTTTATACGTACAAATCCAGCTATTTTTATCTGTAAATTCATACTTCATAACGTATCAGTGCATGATATTCTTTTTAGTAGTATAGGCACAGCCAGTCGCAAATGTGAATATTTTCATGGTTCCCCTGTTATATCACATATAAAACTTACAAAGTTATACTTAAGATTAAATCCTGTTTAATTGTCGCCTTTATATATCAAAAGATGTAAATGGTTATCATTTTTAAGTTTGATGTTCAATTTTATATATTTAAATTTATTAAATTACTAAATGTCAAGTGAAGCATTAGCTCACGTACAAACAACATGTTTGAGGAGGGGATTTTAACCAATCAGTTCTAAGGGAAGAAGATGTATCTGGAAAAATTGTAAACATGATGAGGTGAATAGAATATTAGGTAAAATCTGTTCTATATAGTAATCTAAAGTTCGGCTTTTACAAAGATAAAAAGCTAAAAATCAAATATTCAATCACATTACAAAAATAAGAAAACCAAAGAGACAGTATATAAAATAATTGCTCAAAATATTGTCAATTAAAAAATATTTATATTATTTTTCGTCTTTATTCGTGTTCTTTTAAATCGTTATAACATGAATAATAAATAAAAATTTCTTTATTTTAATCTTTTTGTACATGATTACATAATTCATCATCATTGCAATATTCTTGAAGTGTATCTATAAATAACAATGAAATAAATATAAACTGATTATAAAAAATAATGTTTGGATTTCACATTTAAAAAGTAATTATTGATTTTAGTTTTTATTAGACAGTGAATCTAATAGTTGCTATCTGATATAAAAAAAAATTATATTTGCCATCAATAGTAATTTAAAATTTTTTTCATTTTATCCCATCATGAGATATTAAAAAATGTAAGATTGCTGAGATCGGTATAATTGAAAAAATTAAAATAGCTAAACACAATAAATAGAAATAAAATTTACATTCTTGCAAATAAAAAAATATGTTCAATCAGAAATGATGAAATATTTTATTCAAATATAACTGGGTTTGATATATTTAGAATCCAAAATATTAGCATCTAGCAAAAAGAAAATAAAGTTTAGATCAAGCGCCTTCAAATATATTTTTAATACTAATAAAAGCACGCATTTATGGTTTCAAATATGTTGATGATTTACAGCCTTTTGCAACTATTTAGGATGGTTTGGTGCGAGATCATCACAAGTTTTATTATTTCTAGTTTAATGTATTAACCAAAAAATTTATAGATTTTATGACCATTTATTGTTTTTTATATAATTCAAGATTTAATAATAATTCATTGCATAATAAGAAATAAAATGAAGATAAAGGTGTGAGGTTTACGTGTTATTTATCGATTCTCAATATGTTTGAAAATTGCAATATATAAAATGATCATCACATGCTCAAAAAAGATATGGCCATAACACAAACTAAGTATATTAAAATTTAAAAAATAATAATCATGAAATATAGGGATAAAAAACCAATTTATTGATCTCAACGAAATATAATATAATTTTATAGTGCAATATTATTATTGGAAAATACATTTTTGTTGTATATAACCCAATAAATTATGGCAATGTGCTATATTGTAGTACATATTAAGAAAATTTAGTGTAATAATCTTTAAATGCTTAATATTTTATACTATAAATGATCTATTATGCAATATCTTATAGTTTTATAAATATTATGCAGAAGAGGGATATTCACTGATTTATATGAAAAAGGATATAATATTACATAAAAATATAAGAAAGAATCAAATTTTAAACTATATATCGATGAAACACAATTTTTATATAATACAATTTTTTAAGAATACTATTTTCTTTGGTGCTAATATTGTTTTACTATGACTGATTTTATTTTATGCATAATATGTATTTTATTAATGCTCATCATGATGTTTGTTACTATTTTATGTATATTATGCCATCGAAAGCCATTAAACAGATCCATATGAATGAATATGAGAAATCAAGCATGTAAATATGATTTCAAAAAGGCAGTTTCTATATTTATATCCATAAAAACTTATTTCAAAGTGGCACCGGATGTCTAATAGCCTTGGATAGTTATGATTGGATTTTTTAGGTTTTTATGTTTAATAAAAAATTTCACTTCTATGAAACTACACATTTAGTGCCTAAGTATGATATAATTACTCATAGACAGCAAGTGGATGCTGTATGTGTTTCTATATTTTGTAAAATTATATCCCAATATTTTGTAAAAATTTATTCTTTACATACCGATTATTGCTTAGTTTTGCGTCTGTTTCCTTTTGAAATAAAACTGAAATAATTTACTTTCGAATTTTTAAATGCTTATAGAATAAGAACTTCTGTATATTATCTAAAATATTTTATATAACACATACATTACAGAAATCATTGCGGTAATACGTACCTATTTTTATTTATTTGACAAAAACTTATAATTTATAAATTCTCCATAACGAATTAAAGAAAAGGGACTAATTTAATCTTTAGTTCTACTCCAAAAAATATTTCTGTGAAAATATAAATTTTTTTCTGTGTATATAGCTATGTTATTTGCTCTAGCATATATAAATAATTTCAGAGACAATAGAATGGATTATTCTCAGTAACACAGAAAATTTACGAAGAGCTTCTTTTAATACGGCTCAAATAAAATACATGTATTTCCGTTCTTGATTCTAGCATGTTTTACTGATTATTAAATTTAAATAAAAAAAGCAATGGTTTTTATTGGAAATATAAGTATTTTTATCAATAAATTCTTGTTTTCGAATTAATATTCGCATTATCGATTTCTCGCATGATAACGCTTGTCATAGCTTTTTATTTTTTTTATGGGTTTTTGTCTTTCTGTAGGTTTATTCAAGTGCACATTATATGCTGTTTTACTATTGAAGCTTGGGTTTTTTATGCTTAAGTGACATAATGCTTTACTATTAATACGAAATAATTATCTATGAAAAATAATTTTTGGATAATCTACTGTTTAAATTGCATACATAGATATATCATTAACCACTTTTAGGTTTATTTTTTCACGAATCCTATATAAAATCATTTATTTAGGAATTGAATTTCAAGTAAGCAATACTAGAATCTTTTACGACAAAGAATTATCAGATACGTTTAACTTGATTTATGATACCAAATCTATGACGCATATAGATATTTATATGTCGACTTTTAATTGGCAATGTATTCGATCTAGATGTTAAATTAAAATAATCTTAGATTTCAATCCTCTATGCACAAGGGATACGGAAAATACTGGTGGAATTACATTTTTTTTTGATATCTTTTTTCATCATATATATACTTTTTATAGTCCTATAATATTTTGATTCATTTTGATAAAGCAATGTATGTAAATATATACATATTTTACGATGCTTTTTTTCTAGACGATGGTCTGATTGACATGTCAAATTATCACAATACATCATTTTAACACAATTTATATATTACTTTATGGCACTAAATGTAAATTCACGAAAGCTTATGAAATATATTTTTTAGTAGTTAAATGACTAAAATGCTACGCGGACAATCTTTTCACCTGCATATTCTTTTTATGTGCAGTCGTACGCAAATGTAAACATTTTCTTTTGTTTTTATGATTTATTATGACAAAATTCATACCTTTGAAATAAAAGTAAACAAATTTTCTCTAAAATCATGTTTGATATGTATGCAAATCGATACAATATTATTTAAGCAACAAATTTATTTTTAAAATCTAGGTAAAGCTGAACATTTTAAAAGACCAAAATAAACAGAATATTCCTTGCTAATAATTTTATTGTAAATATATTATCATAATATATCTCCACTTTATAGTTTTTTTCTAGATTTTTAAAATAAAATGATTGTGATAACATGCTTATATTGGATGAGCATGTTAATATTATGCAAAGTACGTTAAAAATCTATTATTTAATTGTATGTTTGCATACTTACAGTCGGTTTCAAAAAACATTAGTTCTACAATTATTACTAGTTCCTTATTAAATTAATGTTTATAAAAAAATGAACAATAAATTTTAAAGATACAATCTAAAAAATGAACTAAATTTCAACGCGTAAAAAAATTTAGTTACACGTATTTAAAGTCGAATTTATCTGTCAAATCTCGCCATTTGTGCTTAAAACTATATGTAAAAGTAATAAATAAAGCTTACATACTGTTTCAGCGATTTTGTTTATAAATTTGGTATTCATTGATTTTTAAAGATAAACAATTTACAATAAACCTGTAATTTAATAATATAAAGCTTGCGTTTCATTTATCATATTTTAAATGGTCTATATAATGTTTCTTTCCATACATGTTTTGAATTATTTTGGTATATTATAAAAATAACAAACTATTATACATTTCGTGCATTTCAAAACACCCATTTTTACAGTGTATTGGAGATAATTTTTTACTTATCGGTCAAGTTTATTTTTATCAATTTTATCAAATATAACATAATCAGTAAAATTGGAATATTGCATAACTCCTTGATGCATCTTTTGACACCTCCCCTGATCTATCTTCATGTACTGCTTTTATTCTCTCAAACGAGACGTCTCAAGTGTCTTGCAGAGTGTAAAAGCTTACATGCATGCTTCTAATTCGTCTTGGATTATTAACATCTGTATATATTTTTATGAAATTTTCCAAATACTTTATCCCATTTCATTAAAAAACATTTAAGTTTATAAAAATATATTTTTTGAAAATGCTTGCACTTTAAAAAATTTTGATTGTGATTTTCATGTTTTGTAATTTAATATAAAATATATGGTAGCTTAATGACCCGTCTAGTTTTTTGAATATCGCCCTCGCAACTTTTTTTTTGTCTAGATCATTTGTTAAACACCGTATAAATATTTATAGGTATCTTTGGAATTGTAAGTATAGATTTCTTCTATATAAAAAACGTAAACGATTTCCCGTGTGCTGATAAAAGGTAAACTTGGATGTATGCTCTTATGTATATCTTTTCTAAAATAAAATACGATTCCATGCGATAACTTCATGCAGATATTTTGTTACATGTCTCTATTTGGATTTTTATTTTGAGCTCTTTCTTTTTTTCTGATTGATTCTGTTACCACTATATCCTATACATAGACAATAACAATAAAATTGCCACAAATATAATTATACATTAAAATGTACTAAATCCTAACAGTTTTTTTAAAATTATGACTATTATCAAAAACATTATATATAGTTTATAAATGTAATTTTAATATAAAAAAATAAATATTTAAAGGAAAATTAACGAATAAATTTTAAACGTAATAAACATTTTATATTGGGTTTACATTCTTGGAATACATCATACAGTTTTTCTTTTTCTAAGCATTAATTTTATCAGATCAGAAATTCTATAGAGATGAATAGATAACGTTGATATTTTTCTTTTACAAGTAAGCAAAATCATATACCGTATTTTCTAAATTTTGATTATATTTAAGATAAATTTACTTAATGGGTTTTATTTAGTTTGACTATTATATTTTGTCAAATAGATTTTGTAAAAGAATTCTGGTTGTAAAACTTATCAATACTTTTAATTATATATCACCGCTAAAGATACATCAAAAAATTTTTTAAAGAAGACTTATATTATAAGTTTTAAACATTATAATATAAATATCATATTTTATGCTTTGTGTATATAAAAATAGATATCAAATCTGGTTTAATAACGACAAATTAGAGCTTAGTAATGTTATTACACATAATTTTTTTTTATTCGCATAAAATTGTGAATACATCCGTATTTGTTTTCATTATTTAAAGCATATTTCGTAATTTTTAGACTTTTATTATAATATTTATAAGTGTGATTATGACACAAACATAAAGTAAATATTGTTTGAACTTGAAATAATCTTTTTTTTTGATTATCATAATATGCCTTGATTTGCTCTTATATTTGCAAATGATTATTTATATCGAGTGAAACTTGCATGGTAATAAATTTTTGATGTTTTTTGAGCGAATTGTATGTTTTTTAATTAGTTTCAAACCTTTTATTATGTTTATATGTCAATACAAATGTGCATTTCCACCTTAAAAAAATAAAATAATCAATAGAATTGACATATATTAACTACCTTGAATGTTGAATTTGTTTCCTAAATTATTTAACAACTGATCCAGTTATATAGATAAAAAAATATACTATCATAGAATCAAATATTGTAATTTTATATTCTGATTTTAGATCATTTTAAATATTATATTTTTTTAGTGTGCACATCGATGCGTTAATACATGAATGATCTTAAATTAAGAAAAAAAGCATTCATTTTATATTAATTTTTTTACACATTATATTGGCGGATTTATGAAAAATTGTGCTTTAATTATTGTAACATTGATTTTTTTGATATACATGTATGGTTGTAAAAAACAGCTACATTAAAAGGAAAAATAAATAATTTAAGATACATATACAAATGCAGCGCCATTTTTATTTAAGAACTAAATTTAGTTGTTAATAATAATTTTTTTAGTGATCAGAATTTTTTGTGTTTGTAAGATTGATTTCCGATTTTTTAGTAACATCTAGCTCTAGACGATAGATTTCATTTATAAAATATGCAAAACAAAGAAAACCGATTATTTGAAATCTTAGTAAAGTCATTTATAATAAATAAAATTCAAATTTTTTTTCACATATAACTTCGAAAAAGTTTAGCTTATTAGTAGTTTAATACACTTATATTAAAGAATAATACAAAAACCAAACTAATAATTTTTTTCGTTTTTCGTAGTCTAATATATTTTAATACAGATTATGCCAAAATAAATTGTTAGAAAAAGATTACATGTTCTTGTTGTTTTATACTATTAAGTATTTACATTAGAACCTTTATAAATATATTTTCAATTATTAATAATTGCATAAAGTATTGTTTTCAAACAAGAAGTAAAAAAATGTCATATTTTTTGGTCCAAAATATACTAGGCATATTCAAAGATATTAAATATGCTTTAATAAACAATTAATAAAAGTAAATTGATTATAAAGTTTGATAAAGTATGCTTTTGAGCATAATAAATAATTGAAAATTTTTTCATACATTCCACTAAGTCGAGACAATAGAAAACAAAAGTTTATTTTTTACTTTTCTATATATAATAAATACTCAAACAATTTTAATATATTTTATAGATACATCTTTATAAATATATGAAAGATTAGCATTTGAAATACGCCTATAAACGAGAACAAAAATTAGATGATTGTATGTTTTCAAAAAAAAGAAATGATCTAATATAGATTTTGCTTAAAAAAAGTAAAATTAATTTTTTTTAATTCTTATATGCCTTCGTGATATTTATCTTTCTTCATATTAAACAGGATTTTATCTATAAAATTAAAAAACAGTTCTAAACCATAAAGATAAAAAAAATCAAACTATAACATGTGAAATATAATATACGATCTATTATTATTAAGTCGCTAGATATTTATTATAATAAACGTCTAATTAGTTAGCAGAAATATTAATTATCGAAATTACTGTCATGGCCCTAAAATTAAGAAAACAATACATTTTTGATATTAAATGTTTGTCATATAAAGTATAATAGTGCTTGCCGCATTTAAATTATTAAAAGGACAGGTAACCCCTTTTAACTATTATTTGCCAAAATTTTAAAATAAATATAATTTTAATGTGTTTATAATTTTTTATATTCTAGCCAATACATCAAATATACAATACCTTTTTAAAAAATTGAGAAAATATATTTACACACGACAACAACGCTAGGAATATTATTTAACAAAATTTTCTATTGATTTAATAGAAAGTTAATTACGAAATGAAAGTGTTGAATCTGACATAATAAGCAAGGTAGTGGTGAGTATGCAATCAAATGAACAGAAACGGATAATGGTACTATTCATCATAGACGAATCATTTCAAACAATAATGGTAGTCGGATATCATGATTGAAATAAGCATCCTGCAATAACAAGGATAAATATATTAAAAATATAGATAAGTTTTATAATTAAATTTCTACGCTTTCTAAAGCAAATCCAACTAATAGTAATGCAGTATAGAAGCATTTCCATATTTATAAAGGAGTATGTATAATCTGGTAAGGAGAAAAATGCAACAAGTATTTAGAGAATACAAATTTTTTTTTTCGAATTAAAATAATAAGTAAAAGTTTAAATTTTAGATTTATATTCGAGTTCGCGAAATTTCAAGTGGTTTTGAAAATATCCATTCCTGAATTTATACATATAAATAATATCAATCATGTTAGAAACGGTTTATTTCATATTTTATTCTAATAATTATCCTCAAATTCAAGCTTATGACCATATGAAGAAAAATGAAACATTATATAATTAAAAATTCATTCTTTTTAGCCAGTAGAATATTTATTTAGAGATAAAACTATAAAATAGGGTATTAAATATTTTAGATACATGCTTAAACCAAAAATGCATTAATAATAAATGTTATTATACTTTTTTAATAATTATATATAAATAAAGTCTATCAAGTAAATAGGATAGAATAGCTTTCTTATTATCATAAAAACAAGCAAAATATAATTTTTACATAAAAATTTCCACGCAAATTATTTTTAACATATTTGTTGCCTTGTTTTTTATTTATATATAAAGAGAAGATCGAATGCCTTGATCGGTGTTTATATTGCCATATTTACTGTAAGAATTAAGTATTTGAAACTATTGACAACTTCACAAAAAAAACAATTTCGGACAAAAAATATGCTAATATATATTAACACGAACTAAATCAAAGTAAATAGTCTGTCAATCGATATTATTATCGTGATTAACATCAAATTTTCAGAAATTGTATATTTAAGTTTCAAGATTAGTGTATATCTTTATTCTATTTGCAAAGTAAGATTAATGCTTTTCTTTCTATAAATAAAAGTTTAATAATTAACAGAATAACTTACGATCAATTTGTATAAAATAGATTTTTATTTATATATTGGTAAATTTATGTAAATTCAATAATGAAATGATAAATCATTATTTAAAACCTTCATTTATATCAATTTCATAATAGTACTTTTTCTATACTTACAATTACACATTTTGTCATTTAAAATTCTATTCGTGCATTATTTTCAATATGTTGATTGATATTCCAAAAATTAGTATTTACTTGGCTTTAATTCCAAGCTTATTTTTTAAGCGATAATGATGCATAACAGGTCTCGCATATATTATGTGGTTATCTAATAATAAATTAAAATGACAATTTTTTAAATTGATTAATTACATTTGTAATAATTTATATAAAATGAAGAAATTATATCTTAGCCAGAGTTATGTACGAATGAAATACGTTTAAAGCTAGTTAATTAGGTTCTTAAAATACGATTCCGATGAGCTTTAGAAAATGATAAATATAAAGATTTTGATTTCTCCATTTAGTTTTTATCAGAAATTCACCATAATATATCTTTAGCAAAACATAAATTTTAGATATTTTGAAAAGATTTTATAATTTCTTAGTAGAAATCTTTATTAGATGTTTTTAGAGTTTAGAATAATGATTTATTTTTTAGATATCAAAAAATTAAGAAATTTATAATTGAAATAGGGATTACTATTCGCTATCCACAGCGTTAAAAAACATTAAGAAATGGTCAATAATTTATAAAGAAGAGATAGTCCTTCGTTGAGTTAATTGATCATCCATAAAAATAATGAATTCAATTTTTGATATAATTTTGAATAATATACATAGTGACAAATATCACAATCTTGCACTGTCATTTGTATTCGATTTTCTACAAATTATACCGTCATGGAGACCTTATAGATGTGCGAAGTATAATTCGTAAATTATAATTTTCGAAACTATGAAAATTACGCATATAATAAATTGGACAAAAAATAATAGAATGCAATAACTTTTGGCATATCTGCGTATTTATGCTCTTGAATATTCCAAATACGAATATAATTAAAAATTTAAATCACTTAATTAGCTAACCGTGGCTATAACAGATTAAATAATATCACAGACATATTCGGATATAAATACTGTAAAAAAAATACCCAAAATTTTTAGAACTAAATATATGGAATGAATTAAGATTTAAACACAATATATAGTTCATGGTAAAAATTTTATGTCGATTAATATAATATATTTTTGACTATAATTCAACAAAATCGTATATTTTCGTAGAATCCACAAATAAGTAATTTTTATATTATTAATAAAGAATAAATCCAAATATACTAATTTGATAGTTAGAAGAATATAAAACGGCTCAAATATAAAATGTCATTTGAATGCTTTAATGACATTCATTATGTTCAAAAACAACCTTTTAATGATAATGATTGCAAAATAGTAAATAAATAATAAGTGAAAAAAGTAAAATTACTTTCGGATTTGATTTTTCAAATTAAATATTTTCACTTATTGTGCTTACTAATTCAATATGTAAGGCTTTCACTGCTTGCACTTCAAAATGTAAACGTGCATAAATCAAAATGCACAAGGCATTTAAAGATAATTTAAATTTTGTTCTATAAATTTAAACCAAGAAAGATGCACATAAAACTAAGATCTGTTATGTAAGCATTCTTGTAGTGAGTCATAACTTATAAACCATTTATTTTATGAAGTTCACAAAATTTAGTGCTAGGATTATATATTCAATTAAAAAATATTTCATAAATAATAATTTATAAAGGATATTTTAAATCCAGCCGAAAATCACTATTCAACATTATTATGCTATATAATCTTAATTTATAAGACTTATTTAATAAAAGTAAAAAATATCTACTTATAAGTAGAAAAAGACATAAATCAAGAAAGAAATATAAGTTTGTATGTCGATTCTGATTTTTTCAGCTACAAATAATTTTTATCCGATTATGAAATAAAAAAGATTTTAAAGTTTTTTTTTCTGTTTTGTAGAGGAATAAAACGATATATAACATACTAAAATTTGATGAAAATACGGAACGGTAAGATAGTGAATAACATTATGTTTACATAATATATTAATTTTTTATTTATGGGCCATATTTATAGTCGTAATTTTAGTTTTTGTTCTCAGGCACAGCTTGCTTGATTCTCTGTACGCACGGCGTATTTATACTTTCGGCTATCTTCTCTTCTCCAAAGTCTTCTTCAATACCCCTACTCCTTTCGAGACCTATTAATTCAAGGGTTTTCTCAATCCCAAGGTTTCATAATAATTTAAAAAAGTTATTTAAATTTATATCTTAAGCAAATACACATATTCTAATACAATAATAAATGTCAAAAAAGCAAATTATCATAACAATGTGCTAAATAGAAACAAAACATAAAAAATTAGAGACTTGAAGCATAATATCCGGATAAAATTCTAAAAAAAAGTCTCTTTATAGATTATTTTTGATATAAAAAAAAATCCCGGATAAAAAAATATGAAATCAAAAATTTATTTTATATTATTAAAAATCTCTGGATTTTCGGACTATAAAAATTTGATTAAAAACAAACTATTATAATTTAAATAACAAGAACACTCATTAAGATATATTTTCATACATTGAAACGAAAAAAAAATAGCTAAACAGAATAAGACATTAGCAACGTTATTTATAAAAATGATTTTATAATATATTCATCTTGGCGAATGAATATGGTCTAATTTACAAATATAAAACAAGAATAATACCATATCTAATGACTTGGGATGGGGTGGTTACAAAATACATAAAAGCATGTTAATGTGTTAAAAATCCTATAAAAGTAAAAGCATACATGCAAGCCCTCAAACACCTCAATACACTTGAACTCATCTCATTTGAGAGAAGAAGCGCAGTTTATGAAGAATGATCGGGGAACAATCAAAAGATGTATCAAAGAGTTGAGGGATATTTTTAATTGGCTTGTTATGTCTCAATAGATAAAATCGCTAAAAAGAAAAACAACCCATAAATAAAAAATTATAATTCATTAAAGTTTTTATTGTTTAAATTACCTCAAACAACAAAACATAGGTGATATATAAAAATGTGTTAATAAATCAATAAATTAAACTTAAAGCAACTAAGAAAATCTATAGACAATCAGAGCAAGAAATATTGAAAAATTACTTACCGAAATAAAATGCAAAACATTGTAGCCAACATACATCGTAGACAAAAAAAATATACAGATGCTATATTTCTGACAAGAATAATATGGATAACAACGATATAAGTAATGTCGATAGCATCTATAACATAAATTTAGAAGAAAGTGAAAAATATATATGATGTTTTTCATATAAATGTAAATTTTTTGATCAATAAATTATAGCGAGAAATATGGTATTTTAATAACATGGAATGGGGGCGGGTTACAAATTCTACAAGGATTGAAGAAAATAACCTGTGATATCTATCAATTTAAGGCATTTATATAACCAGTGTATTTGTAAAGACTACATAACTGTTTTTGTACAAGGAAGAAAAGATACAGATATGGATATGTTATATATAAAGATGGTATAAAGTATTGATGAAGTTTGAACTAACGACTTTAAACATAAACTCTTTTATAATAATTGTGGTAAACCAAAATTTAACGTATGTTTTACGATTATAATATGAACTGACGCCTTTATAATATAAATTCCACATTAAATTCTGCTATGTTGCCTATAGGCATCTAAAATCATGTTTTTTGCTATAAAATATGCATAAATAAACACATATGTGCTTAAAACAAACATGTTATCTAGAATAGATGGAAATGAGTAAAAAAGTAGATAAAACTTCAGCTATAGGATATACGTTTGAACAATAATATTGTATAAAAAAATGTATACCTAGAAACAAAATAACGAACGGAATATTTTGAACAGGTAATGTTTGTCATCTTTGCAATTTTATAGGTATTTTTGGGTTGCGAAAATTTATATAGTAGATATCAAAAAAACACAATTATTTTCATAAAATGATAAAATATTGTCAGCTAAAGTAGATACGACACAAAACATACCATTTATGCTAAAATTTACTACATTTATGCCTAAAAAAAGTATAGTCTAGCATTTATATAGTAATTAGAATTAGAAAAACGATAACTTTATGTAAACCTTTTTCTTAATCTATGTCTTTTCTGGTATACAGAAAATCGTAAAAATAAGATTATTCTTAATCATGAAATAATATTTCATTTTTGTTATACGATGTACCTTCTTAGCGTCTATTTATTTGTTTAAATACGTTCCAGCATATTAACTTTATAAGTTTTGTTGTTTTTTTTTGTTTTTATAAGAAATAAAACACTAGTTTTGTACAGTTCTATATCGATAAATTTAATTTTCTTTATAGCCTATAAAAAATCGAAGAATTTATAAATGATATTTGATTTAACTATTTAATCTGTATATGTATTTCGTTTATTATATAGAAGTTTGCCCAACACTTTTATTTATTCAAAATCTTATTTACTAACTTTTAATGTTATTTAGAAAAGTTCCAATAATATTACAAAATTAATTTTACAAATGTGAAATCGTAATTTTATGAAGAAGTTTAATAATATATTTTAATTTCTAATAGCTGTATATTTTATAACTCATTCAATAAAGTATTATAAAAACGTTGATTCTCTTTTAACATCATTTTTAACAAAACAAACAAAAGGTTTTTTAAATGAGCACATGATTTACGTATGTGATTAAAAATATATATGCATTTCAAACTTTATTTTACCTATTTTAGCTATCTTGAACTGAAGATAGAGAGGAACTTTTATTATCGGTTTCTTGTTGAATATAGCCAATATTACATTCAAAAATGTTTGATTCCTCTATATATCGTTTTATATCAATTATCGACATATTTATTTTGTTTTTATTTGTTCTTATTTCACAAGAAAAAATTACATCATCACCATTTTTATCATGATGATGCGGAAACACTATCACTGATTTGTATAATTCCCGCAGAAAATTATTTGACAAATCTGTTAAAAATTCAAAAAAACCATCTAGAAATTTCGTACGCCTATAAATATCCGAAATTTCAGATGGAACTAGTTTAGTCCTAATATATTCGTTTTTGTATAATAGACTTGCATTTATTTTTCTTAAGCTTGCTGTATCAGATTTTAAGAATAATTTAATTTGTTCTAAAAAAATTTATGTTTCATTTTTTCTATGGATATACGTGATTTAGCATGGGTATAGTATCTATAAAAATACAAATAAGCTTTATCTCCGATGTTTGTTTGGCATTGTGAAGAATTATTATGGTAAAATTCTGATACTTCTTGGCGTAATATTAAAATAATCGAAATTCGAAAAATTCGGAATGTAACCACGATTTATTTTTACGGAAAATATGCTATTTATAATATCTACATCATTCAACAAATTTAAGAAGTATCAAAACCAAGTTTTTTACACGCGCTTAAAGTCGCTTCGTTCCCTGATTTTATTGTTATCTTAGTCTCGAAATGCGTATTTATCAAATTAAGTAATTCTTTTTTGAACTTACTAAATTTCTGGTTGCTTTTATGCTCAAAGTGAAAAGTGTATTCTTCTTTGTTATTATTCTTATTATATGCTTTTATTGTAATTTGGCCTTGAATTTCCACTTCTCCAATGGAGTTTAGAAATTTCCTCAAAAGATTTGACTTTATTTTTTAATAAACTTCAATTTCTTCGTATTTCATCATTTCTATCTAAAATATATTTACCAAAACTATTTTCAATACACCTTGAAAAACAGTTATAATGTGGATGGAATTCAATCAGCGACAAAATAACTTCTTTATAGCCCTTGTCTATACAAAATCTGGAAAAGTTGCACATAAAATTTGTTATCTTCTGAATTACTAGGTTAGTTTCACATCGAAGTAAATTTGTTATGAAATATAATACGTTTTTTTCTTTTATATATTTTAGGTAATTGTGGCTGAAATCTAAACAAAAATCATATTTCTTGATATTAATCATTGAGTCCATATTTTTTAAAAAATAACAAAAATTATTTTTGAATGATATGAGCGATTTTATATTATATGGAAAAATCTTTCTAGTATTTGAAGGATCATAATGTGAAGTATATTCTTTCAAATTGTACTTCCCAGTTTCTTCACAAAAATGAAACGTCAATGTACGATTACGATTTTTGCAAAAAAAAACCTTATTGGTTAATTTAAGCTCAAATTCGACATTCACATAATCATTAAAATATGGGTTTACCGTATTAAGATTTTTAACACTTAATATACTAGAATAAAAATACGAATTGTGTTCAATATGTTAAGGCTGAACTTTCATTTGGGTTAGGATCAATTTAGTTGTATGTGTAATCATGTAATTTTTTATTTCAATATGTATAATATCGACTTGCTGAGCGTTTTTGATATCAAATTCTTGAATTCGAAATATTTCGATGCTACAATCTTCAGTGGAATCATATTTATTAAATAAATTTTCTAAAGAGCTCAGTATACCTTTTTTGCCATCTAAAGTTTTAGATTTGATATAAAAAAACAAATATCCATAGTTTTCAATTTCTATTTCGTTATAATTCGGCTATAAAACATCCAGAAATATTTTCTCCGCAAATAATTTTCTTGGATCTATTATCTCATTTTTGCTATAAATAGTATTCTCAATTACGTTTATAGAGTGTGAAAAGTTTACATGTTTCCAATGCTTTATACATACAGCCTATTTTTTCATCAGATAATCGAGTATTGATTCGAAAATTCGTTCTACATTTCTTTAATTTAGCCTCGAGTTTATCAAAATAATTCGAAATAAATTTGTCAATTCTTTCTTCCACCTTTTTATTTTCTGCAAATATTAAGCCGCTTACGATCCTGTAAATAAATGCAAATGAAAAATCATCCAAAATATCATCTCGAAAGAATACAAAATTATTAAGAACTTTTATTCTTTTTTCTGGTAGATAGCAACTTTCGAAAATTTTAGGAATAAATTTCTCATAATCTTCTTTTGATAAATTTTTCTTAAAAATAGTCGAAAAAAGTACTAAATAATCTGGATTATTAGTATCAAAACGGTTTTGGATTACATTTTTCAGTTCGTAAAATTCCGATTTCTCATCAATGCACCCAGTATAAGATAGAAAGGAATCCAATATATCTATAATTCTAGAATTTTTTTCTGTGGATAACATACAATTTGTGGAAAAGGATGAAGCGTATAATTTTTTATCGTGTAGTTCTATAAAGGCATGGTTGATGTCAGAGTAAGTAACGCCAGATAATTTATCTATAGGATATTTTATTGATAAGAGAATCTTGTCTTTATTTTTGTAAGCTCCGTTAATTTGTGCGTCATGTAAATCTGAAATAACTTTGAAGATATCTTCTTTCCATTCTTTCATGAAGGATTCATCAATTGTCCTCAATTTTCTGTAATTTGGCATAGAGTATGTAAATAGAAATAAAAATAATAACATATAATTTTTTATGAAATTTGATTCAGAAGTTTTTTAATATTCCGCAAATCACAATATACAAGATTATGATGTTTTAATATATTGACTGATTTTTTATTGATTTTTGATTTTAAAATTTGATTAATACCCGATCGATTTTCTTCATTTTGGTTTTCATTTTGATATTTAACAGTGGAAAATTTTTAATAACCAGAAAATGTAAAAAATACTTCTATTGATAAAAATAACACGTTTTTCATATGTAAAAATTAATATACGAATAATTTAAAATCATACGTATTCATTCCAAATAAAATTTCGATCATATATTGTAAGCTTATATTCTGCCATTAATTATTTTAGAGAGCCAAACTTGATTCATTTTGCTTAATTAATGTATCAATCATAATATTTCGTTTTGCTGTAGTTTTACCCGATAAATGAATTCTATTTATATCCCTTTCGATTATTTTTAAACATTTGCAATACCTTTTTTAAGCGTTCAAAATTGTAAAAATTTTTAATTAAGCGTATAATCTTTCCAATTTTAAAATTGTAATTACTATATAAATTTTCCGTGAAAATAATAATATTTTGATCGCATAAATAGAACTAGTTATTTTATGGGCAATTGTATTTTACAAACCTTTTAAATAAATAAGCTCGTTTGAAAATATGATTAGTCCAGAGTAAAAAGTATCTTTATTTATATGCTATTTTTTTTCTTTTTACTTATATTTTCATATGCACAAAACGTTTTTTTGCCTAGACTATAGTTTGTAGTATATTCTATTTAAACATCCGTTTACAGCCTTCCTCAATAGATTATCAACGCTCAAGACTATGTAATTTAAATATTATAATATATAATGCATTTATATTTTTATATAATCTTCCCATATAACTCTCTAAAACTAATTACTAACAACAGATACTGGTTTAAAGGCACCTGTACTAAAATAAATTTTTAATTATGCAAATTTGATTATAAACAAAATATTTGAAGAATAAACTTTTGTTTAAAATTTAGAAAATATTATGTATCAGATGATAAAGACTTTTGTAAAGATAAAGAAAGTTTTTTCCTTAATTATTTTGGTTATAAATAAAATTTAAAAATAAAAATTTGTGCGATGGTCAAATATTACATTTATTTTTTAAAAATCTGTAAAACGTATTGAAAAAAAAATTTACATAGATGCATATAAATAAAGATAAAATGCATAATCTCTTAAAATCAAATATTTATGAAATTAACAGATTGAGCTGCAAAATATGATTTATTTATAGTTATACGAGATTCGAATGCCAAATTTATAGCAAAATTCAAGTTTATGGTCTATTCAATTATATTAAAAAATAATTTAAACTATCAAAAAATTAATTTAAAGCTAGAAATATATATTTTTTGCGTGATTTTTGAATTTCGAATATTTATAGATCACGACAAAATTAATAGATTATTTTAGAAAATGCGTGCTATGAATGGTTGATTATTTGGCACTGAAACTATTCAAATGAGATTGGAAAGCCAAAATTTATTATCAAATTTGCAATAATGTGTAAAATAAAATTTATTTTGCAGAAAGGAAATCAGCCATAACGGATGTAAATTTAACTTAATCATAACAATATACCATTTCTATAGTTTTTAATGAATGAAACGAATCTATAAATATGTTTTATTTATATTTCAATTTAGATGTCAAGCTCTTTTCGAAAATATTTATCATATAGAGAAAAAATATCGGTGCTTAGTCTTATACTCGATTTATGAATAAAATTGTACTATATATAGCAAGAAAAAAAACACGATGCAATTTCTAATAAAAAATCAAAGTGACAACGTACGCCTGTGCATGAACCTAAATAGAATGTAATAAATAAAACTATAATCTACAGTAATTTAACGTCAAACAATAGAAAATGAGCTAAAATAAAATTTTAAAATGTCCATTCTATAGAGACAATTAAATTTTAGTGCAAAAAAAACTAATATCTTCTAATGTACATCATTAAATATATTTGAATCGAAATAATTGCCCATATTTGATTATGACAAAAAACTTCCTGGATTTTAGTCAAACTATGCACATATAAATGTTACAGTTGCAACCTTTTATCTTTTAAATGTTTTTATCAGAGACATACTAATCAAGTTTCATGTAGTTTTATCTGTTCCGTAAGCATATTATTGAAATTTCTTCTGTTAAATCTATCACTTCTATCCACGCAGCCAAAAAACTGTATAGAACGAGAGGATAAGCTAAAAAGAAAACATATAACAGAAGATAAGTCTCATAAGCATAGTTCTAGAAATTAAAAATAAGATCTGGAAACATATGGTGCAAAATGTATAATTTTAATATTTTAAGCAGATAAAGTTATTGGGCTAGATTTTGTGTGTTTTAAGTATATGTGCTTGCCATTAAGTTAAAATCGCGCACCAAAATTTTAGAAACTATAGTAGAATTAAGAACCAATTATAAAAAATCTTAGCGTCAAAACATTTGTAAATAAGTTTATATATATTGCCAAACAATTGTAAATTATATATGCATTTTTGAGCTAGAAACGTAGACTTGCTACTAGAAGATCATCATAAGAATCTTAGCCTATGAAAAAATAAATCTAAAAGCTAAAACAGGCAAATTTATAAAAAAAATCTATAAAATTTTTGAAGTAATTAGGATTTTTATATTATTTTCAAAAACCATACATTTTCACTTAATTAGACAATAATTACCAAAAATAAATCTTTACATATAGATCCAGAATTAAGTAAAATAGAAGACATGTGAAAATACATCGGTGTAAATAAAAAAAGATTTTATAAAATCATCATAAATAAAATCAAAAATATAAGCAGAAATATTAAAAAGGATTCAAATAATTTATTTTTCAAAATGTCAGGCATTTCGATTATTAAGACAAAAGGATCACTAAATTGGATGAAAAATTTTTTTTAGCATAAGAAGAAATAAAAACTGTTTTTTCGTTAAAAATAAACGTGTGTTTGTAAAATAATAGAAATTCGGTGTCGCAAGTTTGTATATAAAAGATAAAATTTGAGAAAAATATTTTTTAAAGAATGAGTGGGCAGTATAAAAACCAGTAGATAACACAGAGGAATATTTATATTTTTACAACCACAAAATTTTTATATAGCATAAAATAACAATGTACAAGAAATAATTGTAGAATGATAGTAGATAAAAGGTGCAATAGTTTTGAAATATCACTATCTATAAGCTTTTTACAAACCAGTAATCTTTTTTTTATAAAAATAAAAACTCTACCATATGAATAGTAATGTAATTAATATGATCTGAGCAAAGCCTGTTTATCTTAAAAAAATCCAGATAAAGGTATTCTTACAGCAAGTAAACTACCCCTAATTTACAAGTTAAAAAACAGAACAGAATTATACTTAATAACATGTAAAACTCATGCTTAATAAAAAATAAATTTTACTATAAATATATAAAAATTTACCAAAAAATAATAACAAAAGGCCAGAAAAAAGTATATCATAGGTATGATTATGCATGAAGAAGGTTAATAAATAACAGAGCGAATTTAAATATACGTTTGAAAGAATTATAATGGCTAAAAAAAATTTGCAATATAATTTTCATGATAATAGTTTTTTTTATCACATTTTACAAGAAAATATTATAAAAATGGCTATATCAAGCCGTCACATTATATATAATTCTATCGATTCCATCTTTGCAACCCTTATATAATATCTCATATGTAATCATTAAATTCTGAGGTTAGTTCTATCCAATCATCACTTTTTCTTGGGTAAGCAAAACTTAAGAAAACGTTATCAAGCTTCTTTTTATTTAAAAAAGATCAAAGAAATCTCTTCACACCATATTG